>NC_092712.1:151736068-152059810 GCF_047496885.1 Scyliorhinus torazame
TTGGAGCACCTGGAGGAAACCCGTGCAGACACAGGGAGAACCTGCAGACTCGGTACAGACAGTGACCCAAGCCGGGAATCGAACCTGGGCCCCTGGCGCTGTGAAGTAACAGTGCTGACCACTGGTACCGTGGGCAGGGTGGATGGGTGAGTGGACCTAGGTAGGGTGCTCTTGCAAGGGGTCGGTGCAGACTCGATGGGTCGAATGGCCTCCTTCTGCACTGTAGGGATTCTATGATTCTAATTTTGAAGATGTTGGGAAATTGAGTAATTAGTTGGATAAAACACATTGTGAAAATCAAGTTTTAGCACCACAAAATATTTTGCAAATATTTTTGTTTCATCTCCCTCACAAAAATAAAGTAAAAGAAACTGAATTTCCTTGTTAATATTGGTGGCAAACTCCATTTAAGTAAAAACTGGTGTAACGTATCGGGGAGGGGGGGAAATGCAGATTGGTGATTCATGTTTCTAAGCGCAGATCCGAGCAAAGGAGGCTAATGAGAAACGATTACTCTTTGTTTATTGGTAATGTTATGGGCGAGGCGTTTTCAGAACCCCAAAATGTATCATGGAGTTCAACCAACTTCTCCCTTTAATGGATTTGTTGCTTTTCCGAGCACACAGCTTTTTCCTTAGGTGTGGGATTACAATTATGGACACGTGGGTTTTTTTAAACACAAAACACTGTTTATTCCATGAACTCAACTTAACATCTCAAATAAACATTGGATCTCTTAACACCCCTTACTTCAAAAAATATTGCAACAGTAAATAATTCCTCAAAATGTTCCTTCAAATTTCCAAGAGACTTAACACCTTTAAACAAAATCACATCAGGTTAAAGGCTTTACTTTAAATCCCCCAAATGATCCAGATATAGTCTTTCATGGCAGAGATCTAGCTCACTGCAAAACACAGACACATACCCAGCTCTTTTCAAAACTTGCAGCTCTCTGGAAACACAGACACACACAGCTTTTTAAACTGAAACTAAAAACCTGCAAAATGGCTGACCTCAGCTCCACCCACTCTCTGACATCACTGTTTTCTTAAAGGTACATTGCTTAAACATCCATGTCTTAAAGGTACCCTCACATGACACCCCCCCCCCCCCCCCAACCAAGAAAAAAAAAAAAACCATCAACTTCAAGATGGTTTCATTTTTCACTTTTGCACCATCCACTAAGAAATGTACACATTAAATATACCTTTTCGTTTTTTAAAAAAACAACACATACAAACAGGTATAATAATATGGTCCATTTTTCTTTGTTCTTCTTCCTCCAACCAAAATCCTTCTCAATTGGCAGACTCTTTGAACGAAGTCTCTGCACGATCCATCTACTCCTCGGCATTTCTCTTTAGAATCAGATACTTGAGTTCAATCTGATCACAGAGTCCCTTGCAATTCTCCAGTACAGGAACATTGGTGATCACAGCTGTCAGGCAGTCAAATGTCAAATCCCAAGTTTCTTTACCCGTCAGTCTGGCCTCAATAAAAGTCGAGATGGATTTGCAAGTACAGCATTAGTTATTTTAATTAGCTTGCAAGCTTTCCTCAATTCTCAGGAGCACGAAGCACATCCTGCTCCGTAGACTTCTGGAATCAAGTGAGGATGTAGAACAAAGGAGTCTGTACTGATACATTCAAATGGCATCAAGTTTCATATACACGATGCCCATAGGTCATCCTATATCCCTCCTGACCTGTTGATATATTCTGATTGGCTCACTTCCAATCCCTTCCTCTGGCCCCTATTACCCAGCATCCTTTTCTCCTCCTTTGGTGGACACACACCTCTTCCTGCTTTGCCATGCGGTCTGAAATCCTTTGTCTGTGAACTCACCAGAATTAGACTGGCCTACCTCTACATGACATTAACTAATATCTCTAAAGTAACTATTTTATATCACATTCGTCAAAATGCATGTAGAAAGGGCAGCACGGTAGCACAAGTGATTAGCACTGTGGCTTCACAGCGCCAGGGTCCCAGGTTCGATTCCCTGCTGGGTCACTGTCTGTGCGGAGTTTGCACGTTCTCCCCGTGTCCGCGTGGGTTTCCTCCGGGTGCTCCGGTTTCCTCCCACAGTCCAAAGACGTGCAGGTTAGGTGGATTGGCCATGCTAAATTACCCGTAGTGTCCATAAGGGTTGGGAGGGGTTATTGGGTTGCGGGGATAAGGTGGAAGTGAGGGATTAATGTGGGTCGGTGCAGACTCGATGGGCCGAATGGCCTCCTTCTGCACTGTATGTTCTATGTAATCTATGTAAAGTCCGCTGTCCCATGAAATTTTTTAGGTTTCTTCAAGTCCACCGGTGGATTAATCACGTGACAAATCTTTTGCACAAAGGTTCGATCAAATTCACTCATGCTAAGAAATCGCATTATTTCCCTTCGTCTTGAGGGTATCGGAAACTCCGCAAGGAAAGAGATTCAGGCTTCTCCAAATTCACTTTCTGCTAGGTTCACCACCAAACCCGCCACCTGAAGTCGATCGAAGAACTCCATACAATGTTTTAAATGTTCTTTCCATGTCTGGAAGTTGGAATTAAAAGCAGATTGTCCCACTTTCTCAATGCAATCCTTCAAACGTGGGATAGGATAAAAGTCCGTTCTTGTAACTGTATTCACCTTTCGATAGTCCACACACAACCGTTGGGTACCGTCTGGTTTGGGTATCATCTCTATGGGTGAGCTCCATTGGCTGCAACCCACTTCAATTATGCTATTCTTCCGCATTCTCTCAATCTCTCTGTTAACCTGTGCCAGTTTTAAAGGATTAAGCTTATAGGGATGTTGTTTGATAGGAACAGCATTTCCCACATCTACATCATGTATAGCCATTTTAGTACTTCCCAATTTATCTCTACAAACCTGCCCATGTGATATCAATAACTCTTTCAGGTCAGTTTGTTTTTCCTCTGGAAGGTAACTTAACAATTCATCCCAATTTTTAAGGACATCCTCATTTTCCAATTTAATTTGAGGTATGTCAAATTCACAGTCATCCGGATTTGGTTCGTCACTTTGAGTTAGAATCATTAAAACCTCCTTTTTCTCTCCTTCCCTTTCAAAGTACCTTTTAAGCTTATTAACATGACACACTCGGTGAGTCTTCCTTCTATCTGGTGTTTTTATGTTTTTACCACATAATTCACCTCACTTAATTTCCTTTCAATCTGATAGGGTGCACAAAACCTAGCTTTTAAAGGCTCCCCTACCACTGGTAACAACACTAAAACTTTATCCCCACTGACAAAACGAACTTTGGATTTCTTGTCCGCTACCCGTTTCATCACATTTTGTGCAACTTTCAAATGTTGTCTAGCCAATTCACCTGCTCTATTTAATCGTTCCCTAAAATTTGACACGTAATCCAATAGTGTAATTTCCCATTTTTCATCCACCAATTTTTCCTTAATCAATTTAAGTGGTCCTCTTACCTCATGACCAAAAATTAATTGAAAAGGACTAAATTTGGTAGACTCATTAGGTGCATCCCTAATTGCAAACAATACGAAAGGGATTCCTTTATCCCAATCGTTTGGATAATCTTGACAATACACCCTCAACATTGTCTTTAATGTCTGATGCCTTTCTGACGCTCCCTGCGATTCTGGGTGGTATGCAGTTGATTTAAATTGTTTTATTCCTAAGCTATCCATAACTTCTTTGAATAACTTTGAAGTAAAATTCGTTCCTTGATCCGATTTAATTTCTGTGGGTAGTCCATATCTAGTAAAGAATTTAAATAACTCCTCCACAATCCTTTTAGCTGTAATATTATGTACTGGAATGGCCTCTGGAAACCTAGTAGACACATCCATTACAGTCAAAAGATATTGATTCCCACTTTTTGTTTTAGGAAGCGGTCCTACACAATCGATTAGGACCCTTGTGAAAGGTTCCTCAAATGCTGGAATGGGTATTAAGGGCGCTGGTTTTATCACTGCTTGAGGTTTCCCTATCACTTGACATGTGTGACATGATTGACAAAATTTAACTACATCTTTATGTAGTCCAAGCCAATAAAAATGTTTCTGGATTTTAGCTTGAGTTTTCCTTATTCCCAAATGACCTCCCACTGGTACCTCATGTGCAACTCGCAACTACTCCTTTCTATACCCTACCGACAATACTACTTGATGAACTCTGCCCACTTTTCATAGGCCTGCATATGTACAGGTCTCCATTTTCTCATCAAGACATCACTTTTACGGTAATAAAAACTCTGGTATACACTCCGATTCCTCTTCCATATATGCTTTCTGATATATCCGTTTTATTTCTACATCTTTCTGTTGTAACTCTGCCAATTTTCCTGAACTAAAAATATCCGCCTCATCCTCCACCTGTTCTTGTTCTTTTTCAACCATCTGATCAAAAATCGTTTCTGATAATTGCACTTCAACTTCATCTTCACTCTTTGATTTCTCCTCTTGTCTTAACCTGTGACTTTGCGACCTTGTTACTACACAATCGGGAAAAATCCCAGGATATTCACCCTTCAGTTGTCTGATTTTCCACTGGCTTATCAACCACAGTAAGCATCACTCCCACCTGCGATCCAGCTATATCATTACCCAAGATAAACGGTATTCCTGGACAAGATAGTTTATCTATTACTCCTACTACCACTTCACCACTCTTCACTGGACTTTCCAACCTTACCTTATATAATGGAACGCGACTCCTCTCACCCTGAATTCCACATATCACTACCCTTTCTGGCAATATTCTTCCCAAACTACATAATTCTTCATCTCTTACCATTAAAGATTGACTAGCCCCTGTATCTCTTAAAATTGTGACTTCTTTACCTGCTCCTCTTGATACACATGAGTAAACTTTACCCACACAAGTAAATTCTTTAAAGACATCTGGCAGCTTCTTAACAATTACTTCTTGAACAGGCTGTACAATCGGTTGCACCTCCTTCGCTTCCCTTGGGCTTTCCTTTACCACTCTAACAAACCCCACTGTCTTATCCTGTTTTACCACATCAGCCTTCCCAGTGCTTTTCTTCAACCACCAACACTGTGACTTTACATGGCCTAGTTTATTACAGTGAAAACATCTGAAACTTTTCATTTCTTTTTCACCCTCCTGGATTTCTTTTTTAATCTGAGGTACACTCTCTTTATTGTCTCCCATCAGATCACCTTTACCTTTACCACTTGAGTATTTCTCATGTCCCCAGTTTCTATCCCTCACCGACTGAAACTGATGTCGGAAACCAAATTTTGATTTATGAACTAATTCATAATCATCTGCCATTTCCGCTGCTAATCTCGCAGTTTTAACCCTCTGTTCTTCCACATGAGTTCTCACTACATCAGGAATTGAATTTTTAAACTCCTCCAAAAGTATAATTTCTCGGAGAGCTTCATGCGTTTGGTCTATTTTCAAAGCCCTTATCCACCTATCAAAATTACTCTGTTTGAGCCTTTCAAACTCCATGTATGTTTGACCAAATTCTTTCCTTAAATTTCTAAACCTTTGTCTGTAAGCTTCAGGCACTAGCTCATATGCACTTAAGATGGATTTCTTCACCTCCTCCTACGTTCCAGATACCACCTCCGGTAGTGATGCAAACACTTCACTAGCTCTACCTACCAGCTTTGTTTGAATCAATAACACCCACATGTCCTGTGGCCATTTCATTTGTTTAGCTACCTTCTCAAATGAAATGAAAAAGGCTTCCACTTCCTTCTCGTCAAACCTTGGCAATGCTTGGACACATTTAAATAGATTCCTACCAAGCCTTCGACTATGACGCTCTTTCTCACTATCCTCATCACCACTATCATCCAACTGTATGTTTCCCTTTACATCTGCCAATTTTAACTGATTGTCATGTCATGTTTCATGGCCATTTTCTGAAGTTCAAACTCCCTCTCTTTATCTTTTTCCCTGATCTGTATCTCCCTTTCTTTTTCTTTTTGTTCTGCTATGGCTATTCTTTCTTTTCTCCTTTCTTCTCTCTCCTTTTCTTTTTCCTCTTCTTTCTCTTTCTTTTTCCTCTCTCTCTCTTTCTCTCTTTCCTCTCTCTCATTTCTCTTTCTTTTTCCTCTCTCTTTCGTATTCAAGCCGCTTTAAATCTTTCTCATGGTCCATTTGTTTAATTTGCAACTGAATTTCTGCCATTTCCAATGAGTCAAACTCTATCTCGGGTAACTTTAAATGCTTAACCACTGCCATAATTACCTAATCTTTTCACATTTTGTCAGGTAATGTTAACTGCAATGTTCTTGCCAAATCTAACAGTTTGCTTTTCGTTTCTGTCCGTAAAGTACTACGTATGATATTCTCCACCCCCAAAAATGTCTGAGCCTCCGAAAGAGCCATTGTTCACAACACTCCCCCCACTTAAACTAAAATACCACACTGGAAAAGCAACAATCCTTCACTGTCTTTAAGTTCACAAAAGCCAATCCAATAGATAGACTTTTATCCCGGACGAGCCCCCAATTGTTATGGGCGAGGCATTTTCAGAACCCGAAAGCATTCAGAACCCCAAAATGTATCATGGAGTTCAACCAACCTCTCCCTTTAATGGATTGTTGCTTTTCCTAGCACACGGCTTTTTCCTTAGGTGTGGGATTACAATTACGGACACATTGGTTTTTTAAACACAAAACACTGTTTATTCCATGAACTCAACTTAACATCTTAAATAAACATTGGATCTCTTAACACCCCTTACTTCAAAGATAACTCAGAAAATATTGCAACAGTAAATAACTCCTTAAAATGTTCCTTCAAACTTCCAAGAGACTTAACACCTTTAAACAAAATCACATCAGGTTAAAGGCTTTACCTTAAAACACCCAAATGATCCAGATATAGTCTTTCATGGCAGAGGTCCAGCTCACTGCAAAACACAGACACACACCCAGCTCTTTTCAAACCTTGCAGCTCTCTGGAAACACAGACACACACACACTGCTTTTTAAACTGAAACTAAAAACCTGCAAAATGGCTGACCTCCGCTCCACCCACTCTCTGACATCACTGTTTTCTTAAAGGTACATTGCTTAAACATCCATGTCTTAAAGGTACCCTCACATGACAGTAATCATTAATATTGAACTAGTGCAGCATTCTGAACTACTGTAAAGTTGAAAAGTGATCATTTTACTTCAACTCAACTCTGCAATTAATGAACTTAATGAGAGGGAAAACAGGGTTGTTAACAGTAAGGAGTGAATAGAGTGTGGTGGTTTTCTGTCTGTTTACTTTTTCGGATATACGTAAACACACGCATACATGTGATGAAGATTTTTTTTTAAATTTAGTATACCCAATTCTTTTTTCCCCAATTAAAGGTGCTAACCACTGCGCCACCGTGCCGCCCTTACATGAGATAAAGATAACTATAGAAGATAATGGATGCTTTATTTTCAACTTTTACCAAGTGAATTCATTTATTCAGTTGTGCATATCTTGTGAATTAAATTTAATGTATTTTGCTGCAGGAATGCTGTGAAATTTTCTTGTCTTGTTTGTGGATGTATGCTGCTCAATGTACTAGTTAGAGGAGTGCTGCTAGTGGAAGGCAGTATAGCTAGTTGGGTGATCCACAGGGGAGACAGCGGGCTAAAACCAAACTCTGTGACTGGCCCGGCGGTACGGTAGTAGAGTGGTTAGCACAGTTGCTTCACAGCGCAGGGTCCCAGGTTCAATTCCTGGCTTGGGTCACTGTGCGGAGTCTGCACGTTCTCCCCGTGTCTGCGTGGGTTTCCTCTGGGTGCTCCGGTTTCCTCCCACAAGTCCCGAAAAACGTGCTGTTAGGTAATTTGGACATTCTGAATTCTCCCTCAGTGTACCCGAACAGGCGCCGGAATGTGGCGTCTGGGGGCTTTTCACAGTAACTTCATTGCAGTGTTAATGTAAGCCTACTTGCGACAATAAAGATCATTATTATTAGTCCATCAGTGCTACGTAGTTCATTTGCGTGGGTTTGTTTGGGGGTATTTGAATATTTTAGTATTTATGTTTGGTTCACTGAGATTGTTCTGTATTGGAGTGTATATGTTGGGGGTAAGGATTAAGGCAGTAATGTGGATAATATATGGCCCAAGATGGAAGGTTGAGAAGTATAAAGGCTTTGGTTTCAATTATTCCTTTGTAGCGGGGCAGGGTGGTGGTGTGGGGGAGTTTCTATCTCTTTTCTTTGTCTTTGTATGTAGGCCCTGGTGGGGGGCAGTTCGAGTTCAGCTAGTGAACTGGAGTGAGGTGGGGGTGGGAGGGGCTGTGGCCTTTTGGACCTCTTCAGATAGGTTTGGATGAGGCTAGAAGGTGTGTTTGGTAGGGGGAGTGGGATGGTAAGGAGAGTGCATTGTTTGATGGGAGGTAGCTGACAGCTTTGTGGGTTTGGGAAGGGGGGTGTTGGGAAGCATAGATTGCTGACGGTGACAGGGGTTTTTCTTTGTCTCACTTTATAGGCGGGACTGGTGGCCATCTTGGGTGAACCATGGTCCGAGAAACTTGGAAGAGGGAGGAGATAATCCCACACGATAGAAATGGCTGATTTGATAGAGAGGGGTGTGAGAGACCCCCGGTCAGACTAGTCATGTGGAACTTTAGGGATTTGGGTGGCCCAGTGAAATGATCAAGAGTTTTCTCTCTCCTGACGAATTTAAGGGCTGATGTGGTGCTTCTGCAGGAAACTCACTTGCTGGTGAGGGATCTTACTAATCTTGGGAGGGACTAGGTGAGCCAGGTGTTTCACGCAGGCTTTGATAGCAGGGCCCAGGCGAGTGGCAATCTTAATTAATAAAAAGGGTCCATTTTCTGGCGGGAAGGATTGTGGCAGATCATGGAGGTAGGTCCTTTATAGTCGTTGGGATGCTGGAAGGTAAGTTAGTAGTGTTGTTGAATGTGAACTTCCCAAATTGGGATAAGATTGTTGGCTGAAATACAAGACTTGAATTGTGTCTTGAATTCAAATCTAGACTGGCCTAAACCCAAGTCATTGGTCCTCTTGGGGGTCGCAAAGGTGCTGTTGGCGTTTATGGAGGAGATGGGATGGATAGATCCATGGTGGTTTATGGAGGAGATGGGATGGATAGATCTATGGTGGTTTATGGAGGAGATGGGATGGATAGATCCATGGTGGTTTATGGAGGAGATGGGATGGACAGATCCATGGTGGTTTATGGAGGAGATGGGATGGATAGATCCATGGTGGTTTATGGAGGAGATGGGATGGACAGATCCATGGTGGTTTATGGAGGAGATGGGATGGATAGATCTATGGTGGTTTATGGAGGAGATGGGATGGATAGATCCATGGTGGTTTATGGAGGAGATGGGATGGACAGATCCATGGTGGTTTATGGAGGAGATGGGATGGATAGATCCATGGTGGTTTATGGAGGAGATGGGATGGACAGATCCATGGTGGTTTATGCACCCTGGGCGTAAGGAATTCTCTTTTTTTTTTCTCCCAGTGTATTCGAGGATTGATTTTTCTTTTATATATGATTGGAAAGTCTCTTCTACCTGGGGTGAGGAAAGCTGAATACTCTGCGATAGTTATCTCAGACCACGTTCCACATCTGGCAGATTTGCTATTAGAAATAGGTTCAGTTCAGCGGAGGCTGGATGTGGGGCTATTGGCAGACTTCGGGTCCTGTGAATGGATATCAAGGGTGATAAACGAGTATGTGGGGTTTAATGGGAATGTGCCGGTCTCGTCCTTGGTTCTGTGGGAGGCCCTGAAAGCAGTGATTGGATGGGAGATAATTTTGCACAAAGCGCATACGGATAGGGAGGCAAGGGAGGAACACCAAAAGTTGGTAGATTACATCTTTGAGTGCCCGTGGTCGATGTCCAATGATCCAACCCAAGCTCCTGGCTAGCAGGAAGAAGCTGCAGGTGCAGTTTGACCTGTTGTCTACAGGCAAGGCGGTGCACCAGCTGTGGCCCCCGAGAGGGGTAATGTATGGGTATGGGGAGGAAGCCAGTCGTCTCTTGGTTTGCCAGTTGAAGCAGCAGGTGACTTCCCGAGAGATTATTCAGGTCAGAGACTCGGGAGGCAGGCTGGTGTCCGTCCCGGACAAAGCTAATTGGGTGTTTGAAGCGTCCTAAAAGAACCTTTTAAATAAACCTTTCTGTACAATAAAGTAAATTATCATGGGTAAAAAAAATGTGATGTGTATATATACAATTGTTTATAAATATGAGAAATGCCAATAAAATGATTTTTTTAAAAAGAAGCTTTTATAGGTCGGAGCTGTGGGGGGGTGGGGGGGTCTAGGTATGTCGGATTCCTGGAGGACTTGGGAGTTTCCTGAGGATGAAGAACGTGAAGGACTGGCGAGGCCGTTGGGTGCAGAGGAGGTCCTGACAGGATTAGGGCGGATGTAGACGGGTAAGGCCTAGGACCAGACAGGTTCCCTGTGGAAATTTACAAGACGTTTGCGGGACAGCTAGTGCCATTATTATTGGGCTGTTCGAGGATTCGGAAACACTGGGCTCCCTGACTGAGACGCTGATGCAAGCATTAATTTCACTTCTTTTAAAAAAGGAAAGGGACCCTGTGGAATGTGGGTCGGACCGCCCTATTTCTTTACTTAATGTTTGGCCACAGTATTAGCTCTGAGGCAGCAACCATGTCTCCCTCAAGTTATTGGGGAAGAGGGGGGTGCACGGTGATGCAGAAACTTGCCTGTTTTACTTCAAAAGTAATGAACTGCAGCCTTTAAATGTACAATTTTTAATAATGCAATGTTAACAGCAATGAGAAGAGCAGCAGCCAATCACAAGTAACAATATTCATGATCCTTTAATGCTTTTCAAGTAGCTAACTAGTCACTTAACCGGTGGAAATATTGAAACTTATTAGTCCAGCCATAGAGTGAACTACTTGTGGTTAAAATGGCAAAATGTCAATAAAGCAAATGATGAGACCCTACAATCAATGGAAATTCTCACGCAGTGAAGCAAGAACACTTGCTATCAGTGGACGGTCTCCAAATATGTAAAGGTGACTTAAAAGTGTAGTAATACAAAAGTAGGATATCTAATGCTGCAAAATATTACGCAACAAAAAAGAACAAGAAATCTGTTGTGAAAAATCGACATGTGCCAGTGAAATATTGGCACGGTCAATCTTAAAAAAGAAAAATAGCAGGGTTAAGCAAGTGACATTATTGATGGGATGGCAAATATGCTGCTGGAAGGAATTTGCCTGAGAAAATCACTGTCATCCTATCTGAGTCCCTACTGCTCATTTGCTAATGGAATAGAGAACTGGTGGTGGACCCAGTGGCCTTTATAAATTCACTCCATGAGGAAGTTATCACTAGATTTGATTGGGAGGAGCTGTTTAAAAGACATTTGGAACATGGGAGATTTGAGGGGAGTGTGGAACTGACAGGAGGGGGACCCATCTGTGCAGAAGGAAGAGATGGAGCGAGCAAAATCGAGAGTTTGGGAAGAGAATTCTGGAGAGTATTATCGTGGCTGAAGGCTCTACTTCTGATGTAGTTTTGAAGTGGTGATAGCGATAGGGCTGTTTCACTATCGGCTAGGCAGAAACTGAAGGGTTCAAGGAGAGACTTAGATTGAAGAAAACCAGATGGCTGGCTGGGAAGTGGAGTTGAGGTCACAGACCGAGGGGCCAAGTGTCCTTCTGAAAAGGCCAAAGAACCTCTGAAAAATTTCACTTCAGCTTATCCATTCTCCATTTTAGGCACAGTGTGAACATTTCTGCGATTTATATTGAACTCAGGAAATGTGAAGCTGGCTTTCATTTTTTATTTTGCTCATCTACACACACACGCACAAGACCTTTCTAACCCCATTCCACCTTGTCCCTTTCCCCTCCTCCACAGGCTGCCTTGAATGCTGACAAAAGTGGGAGGTATTGCAATATTGGCATAACAGCAGCACCACCAGTACCGCTCTTAAGCCACTAGGAGGCTTTTGAGTAGATTGGCAATGACTTGGCCGCCTATTTTTCTTTTAAATTTAGTCCAAAGATGTGCAGGTTAGGTGGATTGGCCATGATAAATTGCCCTTCGTGTCCAAAATTGCCCTTAGTGTTGTGTGGGGTTACTGGGTTATGGGGATAGGGTGGAGGTGTTGACCTTGGGTAGGGTGCTCTTTCCAAGAGCCGGTGCAGACTCGATGGGACGAATGGCCTCCTGCACTGTAAATTCTATGATAATCTATGATTATCCTTTTCGCTCTCCAAAAATTGAAATGCTTGAGAGGTCAACAGAGAGAATGATCAGATCTGTGCCCTCCATTATGTTGGACTGCAAGGAAGGGCATTCTGCTGACTGTAACTCTTCAGAATGATGGTTATTCATAATAAATTTGCACCATGTAACTGATCCAATATTCAAAACTGATGGAAATTGGTCTTTGTTTGAGCTTCATCTTTTATTGCTTGTAGATCTAAAGCCATCATGATAGCATGTCAAATAAGCACATAACTCTTATGACATTAATGCAATCAAACTGAGAGTAGCATTCTGTATCACTGGTAAACCTTGAATATGGTTTATGCCATTGAATCATAGAATCATAGAATTTACAGTGCAGAAGGAGGCCATTCGGCCCATCAAGTCTGCACCGGCTCTTGGAAAGAGCACCTTACCCAAGCACACACCTCCACCCTATCCCCATAACCCAGTAACCCCACCCAACACTAAGGGCAATTTTGGACACTAAGGGCAATTTATCATGGCCGATCCACCTAACCTGCACATCTTTGGACTGTGGGAGGAAACCGGAGCACCCGGAGGAAACCCATGCACACACTAGGAGAATGTGCAGACTCCACACAGACAGTGACCCAAGCCGGGAATCGAACCTGGGACCCTGGAGCTGTGAAGTAATTGTGCTCACCACAAGGCTACCGTGCTGCCCAAGCGGATTGTGTGGAGGTGGTACATTATTATAAAATTAGTTTAGATTCTTGAAGTGCCTGTCTGTTACGATTCTTGAAGTGCCTGTCTGTTACTGGGAATGAGGGTCACATTGTATCTGCTTAATTCTTTTGTGCATCATTTCTTCCAATGTTGCCTGAAACACTGGTGGCCAAATCAATTGAGGCAACATTATTTTGGTTTGCTATTCCTGGAAATTTTGTATGCTGCTATAGATACAAAGTTCAAACATATTGTGTTCTATTTGTGTTTAAATCAATGCGCTTCAAGTTGTTCCTGGTGTAAAGTACTGAACAGGGTGGCAAGGTGAAACAGTGGTTAGCACTGCTGCCTCACAGCTCCAGGAACCCGGGTTCAATTCTGGCCTCCGGTAACTGTCTGTGTGGAGTTTGCACTTTCTCCCCGTGTCTGCGTGGGTTTCCTCCAGGTGTTCTGGTTTCCTTCCAAACTCCGCAGATGTACAGATTAGGTGGATTGGCCATGCTATATTGGTCCAAAAGGTTAGGTGGTGTTACTGGGTTATGAGGGTAGGGTGGAGGTGTGGGCATAAGTATGGTGCTCTTTCCAAGGTCAGCTGCAGATTCAATGGTCCTCATGGCCTTCTTCTGCTGGTAAAAGTCGGGAAAATCCCAAGAAATTTAATAAGTATATCAATGGGAAGAGGATAACTAGGGAAAAAGTAGGGACCAAGGGGGGAATCTGTGGGTAAGTCAGAGAACATTGGTAGAGTGCGAAATGAATATTTCACATCTGTCCTCATCCAAGAGAATGAGGAGGCAGATATGGAACTCTGGGAGAGAGACTGAGCAGTTATTGAGCAAGTTGCCATAGGGACGGACATATTGGAGATGTTGGCAGGCTTAAAAATGGCAAGATCTCCAGGTCCGGACGAATTGTGTCCCAGGTTACTGTGGGAGGCGAGGGAGGAGATTGCAGGGGCCCTGATCCAAATTTGTAATTCTTCTCTGGCCATGGGAGAGGTGGCAGAGGACTGGAGAACCGTGAATGTTTAGCTCACTGGACTAAATCACTGGCTTTTAAAGCAGACCAAGGCAGGCCAGCAGCACGGTTCAATTCCCGTACCAGCCTCCCCGAACAGGCGCCGGAATGTGGCGACTAGGGGCTTTTCACAGTAACTTCATTGAAGTCTACTTGTGACAATAAGCGATTTTCATTTCATTTTCATGTGGTCCCACTATTTCAGAAAGGCTGTCATGATAAGCCAGGGAACTACAGACCAGTGAGTCTCACGTTGATGGCAGGGAAACTAATTGAGAAAATTCTGAAGGAGAGAATCTATCTCCACTTGGGAGGCTCGGTTTGATCAGGAATAGTCAGAATGGCTTTGTCAGAGGGAGGTCATGCCTAACAAATTTGATTGAATTTTTTGTGCACATGACTAAGTGTGTAGGTGAAGCGGGCAGCACGGTGGCGCAGTGGGTTAGCCCTGCTGCCTCACGGCGCCGAGGTCCCAGGTTCGATCCCAACTCTGGGTCACTGTCCGTGTGGAGTTTGTACATTCTCCCCGTGTTTACGTGGGGTTCGCCCCCACAACCCAAAGATGTGCAGGGTAGGTGGATTGGCCACACTAAATTGCCCCTTAATTGGAAAAGAAAATGAATTGGGTGATCTAAATTTATAAAAAAATGTGTGTAGATGAGAATAGTGTGGTTGGTGTAGTTTACATGGATTTCAGCAAAGCATTTGAAAAGATCCCATATGGGAGACTTATAAAGAAGGCAAACTGGGGAACTTGATAAGGTGGATTCCAAGCTGGCTGAGCTGTAGGAAACCGAGTGTGATGGCTGCTTTAGTGACTTGAAGCCAGTGGCGAACCACAGGGATCTGTGCTGGGTTCCCCTATTATTCGTCATTTATATAAATGACTTCAATGACTATGTGGGGGTTGGATCAGTTAGTTTGCAGATGACACAAAGATTTGCTGGATGGTTAACAGTGAGGTTGAGTGTCTTGGGTTACAGGAAGATACAGACAGGATGGTCAAATGGGCAGAAAAGTGACAGATGGAATTTAACCCTGAAAAGTGTAAGGTGTTACACTTTGGAAGGATCAATTTGACAAGGAAATACTCAACGAATGGCACCACACTGAGAAATCCTGAGGAACAAAGAGACCATGGCGAGTTTGTAAATCGATCTCTAAAGGCAGAAGGGCATGTTAATAGGGTGGTTAAAAGGCATATGGTGCATTTGCCGTTATCAATTGTGGCATAGAATACAAAAGCAAGGAAGTTATGTTAGAGTTATATAGAACATTGGTGAGGCCACAGCTAGAGTACTGTGCACATTTCTGGTCGTCACATAGGAAGGATGTGATTGCACTGGAGCGGGTGCAGAGGCATTTCACCAGGATGTTGCCTGGGATGGAACATTTTAGTTATGAAGAGAGGTTGGATAGGATGGGGTTGTTTTCTCTGGAGCAGAGAAGACTGAGGGGTGACCTGATCGAGGTGTACAAGATTATGAGGGGCATGGACAGGATGGATAGGGAACAGCTGCCCCCCCTTAGTTGAACGGTCAGTTACAAGTGGGCACAAGTTCAAGATGAGGGGTGGGAGGTTTAGGGGGGATTTGAGCAAAACCTTTTTTACCCAGAGGGTGGTGAGGATCTGGACGCACTGCCTGGGAGGGTGGTAGAGGCGGGTTGCCTCACGCCCTTTAAAAAGTACCTGGATGAGCACTTGGCAAGTCTTAACATTCGAGGCTATGGGCCAAATGCTGGCAAATGGGATTAGGATTGGCAGATCAGGTGTCTTCCATGTTGCGGTGCAGACTCGA
This sequence comes from Scyliorhinus torazame, assembly GCF_047496885.1. Classification (NCBI taxonomy): domain Eukaryota; kingdom Metazoa; phylum Chordata; class Chondrichthyes; order Carcharhiniformes; family Scyliorhinidae; genus Scyliorhinus; species Scyliorhinus torazame. The sequence goes on from NC_092712.1 coordinate 151,751,775, forward strand.
TGGGATGAAGGGCCTCTTCACTATTTTACTGTGATTCTGTGAAACAAACCTGTTGCAAGTGATTATTCAGAAACAGACGATGCGTCCCAGGAGTTTGACAAAGTATTTCAGGGCTCCAGAGATGATGCTTCATTTGTCATTTGTTGTATTGTCCATGCTAGGACTGCTAAGAGTCAACTAGTTGAGAATTTGAGTTTAAAAGTTTGGGGTGGAGGGTGAAATTCAAATTAAAGTATAGATTCTCCTGTATCAAAAGTATTATAAATAGGACAACTGGGGAGTGATTTCAAGACGGTAACTTCTGCATTGTTATAAACCAGTAGGGCAATTAAAATATCGCCTTGTTTTTCTGCTGAATATTTCGTGGTCAATTTCCTACATCTTAAATTGTTTAATATTACTGCTATGCTACCTAATTTTATCTTTAAAAATAAACACTAAACGTCTGACCCAAACAACTTCATGTAGTTTAAATGCTGTTGTGATATAGCAAACTTGTAAATCAATCTTCCCGTAAATTTTTATTTTTAAAAAATTATTTATTAAGACATTTTTCATAATCAATACAACCCCCGAAACAACAAAACAGGAAAAAAAAATACAAAACATCACAATCAATAAAAGGGGAAGAACACACAACACTAATTAACTGACGGTGACTAACTCATTAAAAAAGGAAATAAATGGTTGCCATCTTGGATAGAACCCCTCTACCAACCCCCTGATGGTGATCTTGACCTTCGCCAAACACAGAAATGACATTAAGCCACTCAGCCAAGCAGAGGCACAAGGCGGAGTTGGATATCTCCAACCAAGCGATATTCGCCTCCGGGCTATCAATAAGGCAAAGACATCCGCCTTTACCTCAAGACTGTTACCACCGGGCGAATTCGACATCACAGATATGACCATCAGTGGACAAGGATCTAATTCTTCACAGAATATCTCCGACATAGTGTTAAAGAATGAAGCCTAGAAGCGTATACATTTGGGGCAAGACCAAACGTACGTATGGTTAGACGGCCCAAGAGAATAGCGCTCACAGCTATCCTCAACACCAGGGAAGATCCCGCTCATCCTTGCTCTGGTCAAGTGCACCCAGTGCAATACCTTAAACAGAATTGGGCTCAGCTGAGCACATGAATATGTGGAGCTGACCCTATGAGGGGCCTCAGTCCACACCTCACCATTAAGAAAGGGTTCCACTTCACCCTCACACCACTCAACGGAGCACAATGCGCTGAAAGATATGACCATGCAGGTCAGCGATAGATTCCCCGCCCCCCCCGGTCAGGCCTAGCCAGAGTAAGAATCTTCATCAGGGAAGAGGGTGGTGTTAAAGGAAAGGGAGGAAAACTTAGAAATACATAAAAAGACTGGGATTTCTCAGCCAACTCCCATAAACAGGCAAACCTCCCCTCCGCGCACAGGTCCCCAAACACTCCAGGCCATTGACCTGCTGAGATTACACGTCGAGTCCAAACCAGCAGGTAGAAAGAGGTGATTATTGCAATTAGGAGCTTGTGAAGACAGGGAAATAAACTTGAAATGCTGTCTAAACTGTTTTCAAATTCTAAGGGAGCAGACTACAACTGGATATGAGGAAAGTCCAACAGGAAAAAGGCAGTGGTGCAGTAACTATTGCACGAAAAGTAGATGTAGTGCACGAACGAGCTTCCATTTGTCCTCAGATGGACCCGGGATCGCTGACCCGCAATTTTCTGAATGTTAGCTGCCCAGAAATCAAACAATAAATTGAGGAGGGCCAAGCCACTTGACTGTCTGTCCCTTTGGAGCAGAACACCACCAATTCTAGGAGTCTTACCTGCCCAAACAAAAGAGGATAGCAGTTTGTTGACCTTGATAAAAAAGGATTTGGGGAGAAAAATGGGGAGACATGGAAAGAAAATTAAAACCTTGGGAGCACATTCGTTTTAATAGTTTGAACCCTACCCGCCAAGGGTAGGGGAGACTGGTCCACCTCTGCAAGGCTGCTTTGATACAGGTGTGGTTTAACTTAATAAGTGAGACCCGTTGTGGACCACCTGAACCCCCAGAAAGAGGAAGCTTGTTTTAGCAAGGCGAAAAGGTAACATCCCCAGTTGGACTCTCCTCCCAGAAGGGTTAACCGGGGAACATTCACTCTTCCCTATGATCAATTTGTACCTATGGAGTGGGTTGGATCCATAATATTATGTAGGTCGTCCACCCCTCCCCGACTACTCCCCCTTGCACTTACCAGAAGGCCTCACAGCAGCTCTAATGCCAGAGCAAACAGATGTGGGGACGGTGGACAGTCTGCCTCATGCCCCTATTCAAAGGAAAATAATCAGAATTCAAGGCGTTCATATGGACACTGGCAGTGGGGCCTTATACAACAGATGAATCCTAGAAATACATTTGAGACCAAAACCAAACTTCCCGAGAATCTCAAATAAATACTCAAATGCCTTTTTGGCATGAAGAGATAATATTACCTCTGGTTCGGTCACTGAGGAGAGGAAAAGGACAACATTTACCAGATGACGTATATTGGCTGACAATTGGCCCTTCACGAAGCCCGTTTGATCCTCCGAGATTATATTTGGGAGACAAGGCTCCAGCCGAAGCACCTTGGCGAGTAGCTTGATGTCCGCGTTTCGAAGTGAAATAGGATGGTATGAATCACATACTGTCGGGTCTTTGCCCCTCTTAAGAAGCAGCAAAATAAAGGCTTGTGAGGGTCGGAGGCAATGACCCTCTGGGTAGGGAATCAGTGAACATGTCCAAAGTTAAAGACCCAAGCTGCTCCAACAAAGTCTTGTAGAATTCAATCAGAGCCATTTGGACCAGGGGCCTTGCCAGACTGCATCAACCCAATACATTTAAAAATTTCATCAAGGTGTAATGAGGATTCTAGCTCACTGCTCCTATCCAACTCGACAGTTGGGATGGATGGGCTGTCCAGAAAGACTGACACGACTGACCCATCTGCAGGAAGTTCCAATCTAAAAAGGTCAGTGTTTAAAAAGTTTCAGAAGCCCTCATTAGCCTGAGGGGGGATGGAAACAAGGTTGCCGCTGAATTGTGTATCCGTGTGATCTCCTAGGAGACCACCTGGAATTTAAGCTGGTGAGACAAAAGGCGACTGACCTTCTCTCTATTTTCACAAAACGTGCCCCATAAGTGTTGTAACTGACTTACCGCCCGACTGGTCAACAATTAGTTTGAAATATGTTTGCAGTTTTTTCCTACTTGCCAGTAACTCTGGAGTAGGGTCAAGCGAGTACTGGTGATCCACCTCAAGAATGTAATCCACCAACATCTGATGCTCCGGCCTCATTGTCCTCAACAAATGTGCTCCTTAGGAGATAATTTCCTCCCTGGGGTCCATCTTAAGAGCCTCCCAAAACGTGGAAGGTGAGATTGACTCGGAAATATGTTCACAAAATATTTTATTCGCTAACAATCTCCAGGGTGGACATTGGGTGGGGCCAGAAACTAGCGACAAATCAATAAAATGCAGGGCATCAGCCGCCATCACTGAAGAGAGGAGAGACCAATCTAAAACAAAAAAATACGCAGATATACTTGGTAAACATGGACTTGGGCAGCACGGTAGCATTGTGGATAGCACAATTGCTTCACAGCTCCAGGGTCCCAGGTTCGATTCCCGGCTTGGGTCACTGTCTGTGCGGAGTCTACACGTTCTCCCCGTGTGTTCGTGGGTTTCCTCCGGGTGCTCCGGTTTCCTCCCACAGTTCAAGGATGTGCAGGTTAGGTGGATTGGCCTTGCTAAATTGCCCTTAGTGTCCAAGATTGCCCTTAGTGTTGGGTGGGGTTACTGGGTTATGGGGATAGGGTGGAGGTGGAGACCTTGGGTAGTGTGCTCTTTCCAAGGGCCGGTGCAGACTCGATGGGCCGAATTGCCTCCTTCTGCACTGTAAATTCTAAAATTCTATGACTTGTGGGAAGAAAAGACTTTATCGCTTGGGTGCAAGAACTCTAAGTTCATTATCTAAAAAAGGCTATTATAATGAGCTGCAGCGAACCCTCCAAAATCACTCCCGTTAACTAACTCCTTAGTAGGGAGACTCCCAACTCTAGAAAGAGATAAATAGGTATCAACAACAAAATACCGAATGGCGTCGCGGGGAAAACAAACAAAAAACAAAAAAAAAATACCAAAACCACATTTAACTTGTGCACCAAAAGGAAGCTATATATTAATACAGAGAACAGAACCCACATATTGTAAAACCCCAATTCTAATTGAGAACTATAAGAACTTAACCCCAGCAAGAAGAAAAAATGAGAACAAACATGAAACACCAACAATGTAACAATATAACCTGCCCACCCACCGAGCTGAAAACCCGATTACAATGCATCTTTTAATAAAAGGGTTCGCCTCTCCCTGCACGTCAAAGAATAGTCTTTTCCCTCAAAAGTTATTCTGACACAAGCCGGGTAGACCAACTCGAACTGGGCTCCACCTTGTATACAGGATAGCCTTTACTCCATTGATCGTGGCCCTTCTCTTTGCCAACTAGCACCCACGTACTGATAGAACCCGATGGAGTGGCCTTCCCACTTAAAATCACAGTGTTCCTTTGCCCATCACAATACCTTCTCCTTGAAGCTGAGGAACACCAATATCACAGCACGCAGTGGGTCTTCAAGACGAGACCTTTGCTGAAGTGTGAGATGGGCTCGGTCCAATCCAGGTGGGGATGTGAATCCATCCTCGCCCACCATTTTGCAGAACATGTCCGAGAAGTATTCTGTGGGAAAAGGCCCTCCATTCCCTCTGGCAATCCCACAATCCAGATATTTTGCCTTCTGGACCTGTATTCTAGGTCATTCACCTTGGCTCACAGCGATCTATCCGTTTTGTTCGCTGAAGACAGTTCAGATTCCAGTGTGGCAATCCAATTGCTGTGGTCCGATAAGGCCACCTCCAAACTTTTTATCATGACTCCCTGGACTTCAATTGGTCTGATTAGTTTTCCCCAGAGCCATTTGATTGGGGGATAAGGCCTCTTCTTGATTTTTTTTTGAGGTCTTCCAACACAATTCATCTGTGCTTTTCTAATTCTTTCGCCAAGGTATTAGAAAGAACCTCGGCTGTTCGTGGAGAGGACAAAGAACCAGAAACAGACTCTGCTGTTATCATTGTTGATTGAATGGTGGAGCAGACTCGATGGGCCAAGTGGCCTAATTCTGGTCCTATGTCTTATGTTCTTATGGCCTGGTGGAACTGCACCTTCTCCAATGTTCCATATAGAAGAGGGAACAAAACCTACCCAGATATGTGTCTCTTTTCTCCCTTCCTCCCCGCACCCTGAATATGAGGATGCTGCTGTTTAGCATTGCCATCCGTTTCCTTCTGTCCGTACAATTTTTTTAAACTTCAAACTAAGACTTGAAATTTTAGAGCCAAATCTTCATTGTTTAAAACTTGGTTTGATTAAAGCTTTATTTTTTTTACCCAGAAACAAGAGGTACATTTTAGTGAAATAATATTCATGAATAGTGTTTAATATTTTCTGTACTACATTTTGGTTTGAAGAGAAAAGCAAACAAAATAAACGTTTGTGAAGATGAGGATCCTGGAAACCGAGTAAAGAAATCCATTGATTACTGTCAGAAATTATTTTAATTAAACTTGTTAAAATCTTGGGTGAAAATCGATTCCTGCCAACAAAATACTGCCTCTGATTGCAATGCTTATTTTAGGGGTTTATAGTACAATGTGTAGCTAATACCTGTTTTCCTTTGACCCCTCTCTCTCAGGAAAGCCACTAGTAGTGCAGTGAGCCGTGCTGGACGAACCACATCAACAGGCACTGGGGGTATGTGGCGGTTTTACACAGAGGATTCTCCTGGCCTTAAAGTGTAAGTATTTTCCATGAACGTTGAATCACAGGGTGGAATTTTGCCATCCCGCCCATGGCAAGTTTGGTGGTGGACAGGAGTGGAAAATCTAGTGGGGTCAGAAGCCTGCCAGCATAAAAACAGTTGCAATTCTTCCATTGGTTGGTTAATGGTGGGTCAGCCTCCCATTGCCTGGTGGCATGAAGGCCATTTGCATCTCATGAATGGCCAGTAAAACAGCTGATCGCTGAAATCTCGTTAGCCTTCCAATCTTGCGTCACACCAGCGGGAAATCACGTCCGAGTCAAACCCGTTTGAAAAAGAGTGATGTGCATAAGGCCTCTTGTGACTTTGAAGTGAGTGCAACATAGCCTACGTGTTGCACTGCTCCTGTTGTGCTAAATGCCACTCTGCTGGGGCAGACCAGTTTGTCCCCTCCAGTTCCATGCCGAGCTGATCTTTATGAACAGTATTTTGCTGCGGGACCCATGAATCTTCCACTCCCAATGGTTCAAAGTTCGACCAGGGGTCAGGTGCGACTTGAGGGGTGAGTGGCTGATGAAGACAAGGGGGGAATCATGTGAAAAGAATGCTGTGAAGGGGCAGGGTCTGGAGGGCCATTATGCTCTTTCAGGTGAGGGGGCACGATGGCAGGCAGAGGTGCAAGAAGGTGGATGAGGATTTCAAGCAATGGAAGGCAGAGGAAAGACAGAGGGGAGGGAAGCTGGAACCTGACAAGTTACATGAAACATGGGTGTCAAAGGGATACCATATTGTTAACTGGAAGGGGCTGTGCAAAGTTTCCAGATGTGATGGACAGGGCGCCTTGTATGTGCTGGACTCTGGAGTGCATAGTTGAATCGAGGTACAGATGTATTCTTGAGGCTGCTAGCCTTTTGCCTCTGGGTTTCGGACATCCTGCATGCATTGTCTTATGAGGACAGGTGGGCTCGAGAAAGTGACACGAGTGTGCTGGACTGGCAGCTGCAAATGCCACCCGGACCTTTGCACCTGATGGCAGCTGGATGAATCCGTTACCAGGTGATTTGGAGCGGAACATGCCTGTGAATGATTAAAGCTTCCAGGTGCAGAATCTGGGACAAGTTCCTGCCATTCTGGCCAATGGGAAAGGTATGGCTGGAGCCACCTGCCACTGCACTTAGTCTCAAAAATGGAGAATTCTGCCCATATTCTTCATTCCTATATTTGCCTGAGATTGGATTGTTGTAAAATCAGCTGATGTGTGCTATTAATGTTGCCTTTTTGATTCTGTTAAGAGTCAACCACATTGCTGTGGGTCTGGAGTCACCTGTAGGCCAGACCGGGTAAGGATGGCAGATTTCCTTCCCTAAATGTCATTAGTGAACCAGATGGCTTTTTACGACCATCTGCAATGAATGGTCATCATTAGACTTTTAATTCCAGATTTTTATTGAATTCAAATTTCACCATCTGCGGTGGTGGGATTTGAACCCGGATCCCCAGATCTTTATCCTGGGCTTCTGGTTTACTAGACCAGGCTTGATCTTTTTGTTCTGAAGTGAAGTGAAAGGTCTTTACAGTGTATTTTTGTTTTCTTTAAATAATTGTGAGAATGGTGAAGAGTGTGGCATGTACTTTTAGTAATGCTCATTAGCTATTAAGAAAAGCTCTTTTATGATAAATCTTCTCAACAGATCTATCCTGTGTGAAGATTTTTTTTCTTTCTGTGAGAAAGAACTGCTCAAGGTTGCTGATATTGATCTATCCAGTTTATTCGCCTCTATAAAATGTAATCATTTGGAAAGTATAGGTTATATTTGCTTTCTTACATGTAATAATACTTCACAGTGCACAAGGAGGGGGGAAATTTAAGTTTTTGAGTCCTATTGGATATGTTTTTTTAAAAAAAATCTTTTTATTGACTTTTCTCATATTTATAAGCTCTGACCCTCCCCCTTTTGGTTCACTGGGAATGTCTCGCTTTTGCCCAGGTTAAGTTTGTAGCCCGAGAAGGTTCCAAACTCTTTCAGTATTTGCAGTATTGCCTTCAGTCCCACCTGTGGCTTCGAGACATAGAGGAGCAGGTCATCTGCATAGAATGAGACTCTGTGCTCTCTGTCACCTCTCCGGATTCCCTTTCAGCTTTTTGCGTCCCGCAGGGCTATCGCTTAGGGGTTCGAACAAGAGTTCGCTAGCGCGAACAAGAGTTGGGACAGGGGGCAGCCCTGTCTTGTTCCTCTCTGTAGCTGGAAGTATTCAGAGCTGGTGATGTTAGTTCAGACACTCGCTTTGGGAGCGTTGTACAGGAGCCTCACCCAGTCGGTGAATCCCGCTCCTAGCCCAAACCATTCCAGTACCTCGAGGAGATAGCTTCATTCGACTCTGTCAAAGGCCTTTTCTGCGTCCAGGGAGACGATCATCTCTGGTGTTCTCTCCACGGGGTGGGGGGGGGCGTCATTATCACATTCAGCAGCCGCCTGATGTTCGCTGTGAGCTGCCTACTCTTGACAAAGCCGGTTTGGTCCTCTGCGACAACCTCTGGTACACAGCCCTCCAGCCTTTTGGCCAGGACCTTTTGCGAGTATTTTTGCATCCACTTTCAGCAGTGAAATGGGTCTGTATGATCCACATTCCGCCAGGTCTTTATCTTTTTTGGGTATTAGTGAGATTGTGGCCTCCGCTAGCGTTGGGGGCAGGGTGAGTCCGCGAACATGTCCCTTAGGTGTGGGGCCAGGACTGGTGCAAATGTTTTGTAGAAGTCCGCCGGGAACCTGTCGGGTCCCGGTGCCTTCCCCGCCTGCATGGAGCTGATGCTTTCCATGATTTCTCCCAGGTCTATTGGTGCTTCCAGCTCCCCCCGTCTGTCTCCCCCCACCACTGGCAGTTCCAGTCTGTCTAGGAACTGTTTCATTCCCGCATCACCGTCGGGGGGCTTGGAGGTGTACAGTCTCCGGTAGAAGGTCTCAAATGCCCGATTGACCTCCTTTGGCTCTGTTACCAGTCTGCCTTTGCTATCCTTAACCTGCGCTATTTCCCTCGTGGCTGCCTGCTTTCTCAGCTGGTGAGCCAATAGGCGGCCAGCCTTGTCTCCGTGTTCGTGGAAGGTCCCCCGTGTCTGGCGGAGTTGGCACACTGCTTTCCTAGTGGATAGCAGGTTAAAGTCCATTTGCAGCTTTTTCCTCTCCGCCAGCAGCCCTACGGTCAGGGCCTCGGAATACTTTCTATCGACTTCCAGAGTGGAGTCCGCTAGCTGTTGCCTGGCCACCCTGTCTTCCCCATCTCTACTTGCCTTGTAGGCCATGATCTCTCCTCTAATCACGGCCTTCAGTGCCTCCCAGAACGTGGAGGGTGAGACCTCCCCGTTTTGGTTGTTACTAACGTAATCGCCTATGGCCTGTGATATTTTTTGGCAGAAAGCCTTGTCGGCCAGGAGGTCCGTGTCCAGCTTCCATGTGGGGCACTGGGCCCGGCCTGTCTCCAACCTCACATCCATATAATGTGGAGCGTGGTCGGAGATAACGATCGCGGAGTAGTCCGTCCCCGTGATCCCCGGAAACACCGATTTTCCCCACAGCAAAGAACTCGATCCGGGTGTATACCTTGTGCACCTGCGAAAAGAACGAGAACTCCTTTTCTCCCGGGTGCAGAAACCTCCATGGGTCCACTGCCCCCATCTGTTCCATGAAGGCCCCTAGCATGAGTGGTACGTCTGTCCCACCCAGCCCTTCCTTACCAACAGTCGGTCCTTCCCCCTCAGGTGCGTCTCTTGTAGGTAGATTATGTCTGCTTTTAGGCTTCTTTGGTGGTCGAACACTCTGGATCTTTTCACTGGGCCGTTGAGTCCCCTTTCATTCCAGGTATCAATCCTGATGGGGGGTTTCTGACCCCCCCGGTCCTGTGGAATCACCCATACTTACCTGGTGGACACGCCCCTACACTCCGGGGTTTCCCTTTGCTAGGGGGCCGTCCAAAATGGCCAGGGTCACCGCCCTCACCATGGGGTCGGGTCCCAGCGCTCAGGGGTTTCCCTTTGCCCAGGGGACACCCAATGTGGCCACCAGCTGCGTGTATGCCACACGGGTGCACCCCTGCGCTCCGGGGTCTCCCTCCGCCCTGCTCCATGCCCACTGAGGCCTATGTCTGTACTGCTTCACTATCTCACCCTTTTCTTTGCTTCTCTTTTGTTCTGCGTTCTCCACCAGACTCCTCTTTTCCCCCCCCCCCCCCCCACCAAAGCCCCTGTCCCTTTGTCCGCCCCCCTCCCCCTGTGTTCTCCCCACCCGTTCTGCCCCCACCCCTCGTGCCAGACATTCCCCCTCCCCTGACAGGGACGCCGTGGCCCTCCTTCCTGCCCTCCCGTGCTGGCCCCCCTTGCTAGTACGGCAGCCCTCCTCCCAGTATTTGCCCAGTTCTGGCCCTGTTTAACCGTTCTCCTACTGGCCCTTGTCTCTCCCTCCTGTTTGCTTTCCTCACCCTCATTTCCCTCGCTACACCCCCCACCCCCCCCATCCCCATTGCATTGAGAGAGGAGACAAGCTCTGAGACAAGACAACACAGACCCGCGCAAGGCATAACACACGTGCACAGTTCATGAGTCCATTGTCCTTGTTTGCAGTCTGTCCTCCGCTCTTTGATCTGGTTTTCTCTTCCTTTTCCGTCCCCATGTCTTTCACTGCGGTTGTGTCTGCTCCTCCCCCAGCTTGTTTGCTCTAACAAACCCATCAGCTGCCGCTGGGGTGTTAAAATACAGTTCTTTCCCCTCAAATGTTACCCAGAGATTGGCTGGGGATAACATCCCAAATTTTACCTTGCTTTGTGTAGTGCTGATTTCGCCTTGTTGAATTCAGCCCTCTTTTTGGCCAGGTCCGCCCCAATGTCCTGATACACCCTTATGGTCTTCCCTTCCCACGTGCTCTGTTTCGTTTGCCGGGCCCACTTTAGGATTCTCTCCCGGTCTTGGAACCGGTGTAGCTTCGCAATAATTGCTCTGGGCTGGTCCCCGGCTTTGGGCTTGGGTCGGAGCGACCTGTGTCTATTTCTGGTGGGTTTGGGAATACCTTCTTTCCCACTAGCATGCCCATCATTTGGGTGATGTAGCCTGTTGGGTCTCTGTCCACTATCCCCTCTGGCAGACCCTCTATTTTAATGTTCTGCCGTCTGGACCTATTTTCCTGGTCCTCCATTTTCCCTCTGAGGCTCCCCTGGGCCGTTACTAACCTTTTGACCTCGGCTTCTAGGGTTATCACCCTGTCGCTCTGGTGCGAGGCCATTTTTTTCTGTGCCTTCACTTCTCTTTCCAGGCCTTCGATGATCTGCTGTATTTTGTGCGTCGTCTCTGTCATCATTGCTTGGAGCTCCGACCAGAGAGCCTCCTTTATGCTGGTCGCTGCGTCCTGCTCCCGCTCCGCTGCTTGGTCCACCATCGTTTTCCCTTTCAGGCTTGCCTGGACCTCTGTCTCTTGTGGGGCCGCCTGCCTGTGCGTCTGCCGCTCATGCGCCTTTCCCTCACTGCTGCTGCTTCTTGCGTCTCGCTGTCCCTTCACCTTGGTGTTTTTCTTTCCTCCAGCCATCTGTCTGTTTCTCTTTCTCCGCTGCTGTTCCTTACCCTGGGGTTGCTCTCACTTCCCCCGCTCCTCTGCTCTCACTGGGTCTGCCTCGGGCTTCGTGTTTCCCTTTTTTTTTTGTTTGGGGGGGGGGGGGAGGTGGTTGGTTCCCTTCCTTCCTTTCTCTCTTTCCTTGTTTTCTTTCTTTCTTTATTTACTTTTATTTTTCCCCCTTCTCTTTTTTTTCCCCTTCCTTCTCACTTCTCAGGAGGGTTTGGGAGAGAAGTTTCCTGGTGCAGTCGGGAGTCCCTCTTTGTCTCGCCGCTCACCACGTGGTCGCCGCCGGTCCCGTTTGGGGTGGGGGGGGGGGGTTCTCTCTCTCTCTTTCTTTGCTGGTCTTTGGCCCCGCTGGCTCCGCTCCCGAGCGTTGTGTCTCTGGCTTCGCGGTCCGGGCTGCTGCTTCTCTTCTGCCGCCCACGCTCTGCTGTGCGGAGTGGGGGTGCTCGGTCGGGCAGGCTCGTGCTCTTAGGTGCTAGTTCTGTTCGGGGGCGCGACTCTCCTCGGCCACTTCTGAGCCTCTGGCTCCGGTTCCTCCCGCACCTTTTCTGTATTGGATATGTTGATAGGATGGAAATGCAATATAGTATTTGGTGAAAGGACTGACCTTTAGATATGTTTTCATGACTGCCCTGGAGTAGCCACCAATAGGAGATTGCAAAGTAATACTTAGGTGCTTGTTTTGACCGGTGCAGACGTGATTGGCTGAAGGGTCTTTTCTGTGATGTAGACCTCTATGACAAGAGTGCCGTAATTAAAATGTAACTAAGATGAAACCAAAATCTGCAGGAGTATTAAACATCAGTATATTGTATGCACATATAAACCAATTATAGTAATAAATATTCAGCTGAGAGCCCATATCCAATCATGCTAGGAGTTTGTAACTGGAATAGAAACACAAAGTATTATAAAATCAGAAAAACAGCCAGCTCTGATCACTTGCATTTCCAGTCTATTCACTTATCACAAGAAAATTATGGATGAGAGAACATTTAGCCTTCTTAGATCATCCCCATCAGCAAACCTTCAGTCATTCTGATTCAACCCAGTTGTTTTTGTTTTAGCACGGATTCTACCTCCACTAACCAACCTAGAAGCCCATTCCATGTATTGATTACTTTTTAAATGAATAACCACTTTCTGGCATCTGTCCCAAATTTGATTTTGAATCGGTGAGTTTTTGTCTTGCTGTTGTTTCACTTTTGAAGTAGTACTTGGTTTGCCTTTTATATTGTTCAATGCATTCTGTACTTTCTAAAGGCCCCCCTCGGTTGCTTACTTTCTGATTTGAAAAGCCTAAGGTTTTCCAGTGTTCTCTTGGAACTCTGTTTTTTCATACTCTGGAATCTATCTTAGGGCTCTTTGCAGCACCTCCAGAACTTGAACTTTTTAAAATGTAAACAGAACATGCAGGAAGTACTTGATTTCCTTAATTATGTCTTTCTGTAAAACGTGAATAAGTGTGAATCAGGAACCGTGATAAAAATGGGAGGGATGAGGCACATTTCTGTTGGTTGTAAGACATTAGTAACATTTTTGCAAGTTTTTCCTTTAACTCAATGTTGTCCAGAAGGAACATTTAAATTATGGGCGGCACGGTAGCACAGTGGTTAGCACTGATGCTTCACAGTGCAAGGGACCCGGGTTCGATTCCCAGCTTGGGTCACTGTCTGTGCAGAGTCTGCACGTTCTCCCCGTGTCTGCATGGGTTTTTTCCGGATGCTCCGGTTTCCTCCCACAGGTCCCGAAAGATGTGCTTGTTAGGTGAATTGGACATTCTGCATTCTCTCTCTCTCTCTCTCTCTCTCTCTCTCTCTCTCTCTCTCTCTCTCTCTCTCTCTCTCTCTCTTTCTCCCCCCCCCCCCCCCCCCCCTCCTCCCCTCCCCCCTCCCCCAGTGTACCCGAACAGGCGCCGGGATGTGGAGACTAGGGGATTTTCACAGTAACTTCATTGCAGTGTTAATGTAAGCCTTTATTGTGACACTAATAAAGATGATTATTTAATTAAGGCTTCAGTTCTCTACATTCTAGAATGAGTCCTGAAGATTTGAAGTTAGCAAATGTGACACTGCTATTCAAGATAGGAGGGAGAGAGAAAACAGGAACTATAGGCCAGTTAACCTGACATCAATCATCTGGAAAATGCTGGAATCTATTATTAAAGAAGTCCTAACAATGCACTTAGAAAATCAGAGTATGATCACATAGAGTCACCATGGTTTTATGAATGGGAAATCATTTGATAAACTTGCTAAGAGTTTTTTAAGGAAGTTATTGGTAGGGTAGATAATGGGGAGCTAATAAATAAACTATCCTTGGATTTCCAGAAGGGATTCAATAAGGTGCCGCACAAGCTAAATTTGCAACAAAAAAAAAAGAGCACACGGAGTGGTGGTAATTTAAACTCCGAGATGGAGAATTGGTTAACGAACCGGAGGCAGAGGGGGGATAAATGGTGAATTTTGACGTTGCCAGCTTATGACTAGTGGAGTGCCGCAAGGATCAGTGCTGGAGTCAACAGCTATTTATAATCTACATTAATGACTGAGAGATCAAGAGTAATGTCTCTAGGTTTGATGATACAAAACTAGGTGGGAATGTAAGCTGTGAGGGAGACACAAAAAAAGCTGCAAAGAGATATGGACAGATTATAGGTTTGTGGGTAATAAAACAGCAGGAGTGCAATGTGGGCAAGTGTGAGGTTATTTACTTTGGTAGTAAGAATAGCAAACCAGAATATTTTTTCAAAGGTATGAAACTTCTAAATATTGATGTTCAGCGAGACTTTGGGGAAACTCATTTGAGAAACACAAGTTAACATGTGAGCACAGCAAGCAAAAGGAAGGCAAATGGCATTTTGACCTTTAGGGGGAATTAGAGTACAAGAATAAGGAAGTCATGCTACAAGATTATGAGGGGCATGGATAAAATGGATGAGCAGGTGCACTTTCCCAGGATGGAGGGGTCAGTCACCAGGGGGCATAGGTTTAAGGTCCGTGGGGCAAAGTATAGAGGAGATGTGCGAGGCAGGTTTTTTAAGCAGAGCGTGGTGAGTGCCTGGAATGTGTTGCCTGGGGAGGTTGCGGAAGCAGATCAAAAGGCATCTTGACAAACACATGGATAAGATGGGTATAGAGGGATACGGCACAAGGAAGTGCTGAGAGTTTTGGCAAAGGTTGGTATCATGCTTAGAGGGCCAAAGGGCCTGTTCCTGTATTGTTCTTTGTTCTTAATTGTACAGGGCTTTGGTGAGACCACACCTGGAGCAGTGTGCAGTTTTGTCATCATATTTAAGAAAGGAAATGCTTGCATTGGAGGCAGTACAGAGAATGTCCACTAGATCAGTTACTGCAACGAGAGGGTTATGCTATGATGAAAAGCTGAGTAAATTGGACCAAACTCTGGAATTTAGAAGAAAGAGAGGTGATCTCATTGAATCATACATGATTCTGAAGGGGCTTGATAGGGTAGACACTGTAACATCACTCTCATGTTTCACTCTCCATTTCCCCCTGCCTGAGGAATTTAGGACATAGTCTCAGGATAAGGGGCCGATAATTTAGGACTGAGATGAGGAAAAAATTCTTCACTCTGACTATTGTGAACCTTTGGCATTTCCTACCTAAGAGGGTTGTGGTAGTTCATTATAGATTATATTTATAGCTGAAGTAGAGAGATTTTTGGTCTCTTGGGAAATCAATGATATGGTGAGCAAATGGGAGAATGGAGTTGAGGCAAATCAGCTGATCGTACTGAGGGGCCACTCCAGCTCCTATTCCTTGTGTTTTCTTCTGGGAAGAACAAAGCTTCACAGAAAACCTGCTCTGTTGCACAGTATACAGGAAACTGTTAAATGACTTAACGTGTCCTTCAGTTCATTTGATTCAGTTTAGCTGGTTTTATACAAAATAGCTGTGTAGCATTATTTCCCTGGGTAGGATTCTGGATCTGTTTTAATAAGTTGCTTTAGTTCCCCAGCAAAGTCAGAGAGAGTATTATTTGAAGCTAAGCACCCTAATGTCCTCTGGATTGACTGTTTAAACAATTATCTTAAAGAGGGAAATAAAACAGCTGTATTTAATACTTGCCTCTTTTGTAAAACAAGAAATCCTAGAACGAGACTTTGGATTAAAACATTTATCTTGCATTGCTCTGACTTGAACTACTCTGGTCCTATTTTTGTGATCTTTAACAGCTCTTGACTTAATGATTGCCAGCGTAAATAAAAACAGGAAATGGTGGAAATACACAGCAGACCATCATCTGTAAAGTGCAAAGACAGATTAGCGTTTCTTTTCTTTTTACAAATATTAATAAACCTCTTACTTTGTCTTTACTTGAATTTCTGCTTTGTTTTCTCTTTTATATCCTTTTTCCATGTTACTTGTTCTCTGAGTAGCTTGATTTTTAGGCTTTTATCTAGAGTAGCAGAAGTACCTGTATTGTACCGCTTTAATTGAATAATTTCATAAGTATTTCTATACAATTCAAAATGTTTTTTTCCTATACTGAATACTTCATGTCACATGCTGTCACCAACTTAAAAGAGCAGACCATAGTTTCAAGTTTTTACTATTTTTTGGGTGCGATTATTGAGGTCAACACAGGATTTCTTGTCCACTTTAATTATTTCCTTGCATCTCTTGTGCAGAAGCAGTTTAAAACTTTTACTCTGTGTAAAACAGTGCCAAGCAGTTACTTTGAGCACTGAATATTGTATTGATTTTTGTTGAATGCCTAGTTCTTTGGAATGGTTTAATGTGCTGGGCATATTTAACATTTAGCTGGTTAAAAGTCCAATCAGTCAAGATCCTGCTTTTAAGAGTCTCGTGGCCCCATTGATTAACCTGGTGCATTGTTGCAGGTTTACCATACTGGATACTAAATGGATCTATTATACAGGTTGAATTAATTTATAATTAAATGATCAGCATTGCACGATTAAAATGTATGCAAAGTAGAGTTGCATAAGCATCCTACCTTTTTAGCTTGACAACTAAATTGCAGCATAATTACAAATAAATTGAGTTATTATTTTGCATTTTGAACTTTGTAACCATGCAGTAGGTTATGATTGGGGCAGTAACCTGCTAAATGCAGTCTCTTGTGTTTCAAAGGATGAAAAGTAGGATGCTTTGCAAGTTGAAATTTGGAATATAGTCTTTTTGATGAATAAAAAAAGACAACTGTCTCTATCTCCCACATTTAATGACCTTTTAAATTTGGTCTTTTTATCTTTTTAAAAAAAAATTATCTCCTATGTGATGCCTGCCTCAGGTTTTCTACAGTATGATTAGATGCACTATGATAAGCTGATTAAATCACATCCCACGCCATTTCTTTACAAACTTGGGCTACATAGGTGAGAATTCAAGACAATCAAAAAAACGAAATGGCATGTGACCCATCAACTCTTTTAACCGGATAAAATTCACCTCCACTTCTACAGAATCAAACCAAGGCCACCACTACTGATTTGTACCATACAATGTGACCGTACCTTACACTAAATTTCTTTGACAGTAATAACTGGTAGTGGGAGTGTTGTTAATGTATTTATTTATTGGCCTCCCAACTCTCTCAACTCAGTTTCGCATATGTTATCACAGGTTGGAACTGAGGAGTTAGGTTGGAGGGAAGAAGCACTTTGGTAATTATGACTTCCAAATTTTAAAGTTTATCAAGAAAAGAGTTCAAATAGTTCAATACTTCAAGTAAAGCTTGACACGGTGAAATGGCAGCAATTGACTGTGAAACGTAATGCTGAAAATATACGAGTCTTACTATCAGATTTTAAATGATTTAATTTCGTACCCTTCAAAAACAATAAATTGTAAGTAGTGCCTTTAACATAACAGAACTTCTCAATGCGCTTCACAGGAAAATCATTCTAAAGCATAATTTAACATCAAGCCACATAAGGAAATATTGGGTCATTTGGCCAAAAGCTTAATTCAAGAAGCAACTTTAAGGAGCAGGCCTAGGTAACTGAAGCACGGCCACCTGTGATGTAGCAGTTAAAATCAGAGGTGCTCAAGTGGCCAGAATTCAATGAGCGCAGATATCTGGGAGGGTGTTTGAGGTGAAGAGAGATTAGAAATGGGGAAGAGCAAGGCCATGGTGAGAATTGAAAACAAGGATGAAAATTTTAAAATCCAAGGTGTTGTTTAATCAAGAGCCAATGCAAGTCAGAAAGCACAGGGGTGATGGGCGAATGGGACTTGCAGCGAGTGAGGGCGTGGGCAGAAGAATTTTGGATGACCATGTTTATGGAGGGTGAAATGTGGGACCTTCCACACAGGAGTATGTTGCATTAGTCAAATTTAGAGGTAGCAAAGGCATGGTTGAGGGTTTCTGCAGGGAATGAGCTGAGACTGGGATAGAGATGGCATTATTATGGAGGTGGAAATGGTAAAAGGAAAACAGTTTAGGGGGTTCTTACCCTATTGTATGAAAACTAAACCTCAATGTTCCCCATATTGAGAAATGTGCATGTGTGTGCAATTTTTATATCTGCTTCATTAGGCTTCCTATCATACTGTATCAGGAATTGGTAGTCCATTTGTGTGTCGGAAAATTGAAGACCTTTTCAAAATCTTATGTTTTAAATTCAAAATCTTCAACAATAAATCTTTGTGAAACACTAAACAGGCAAAATACTTTTAGGTGGCGGAAATTAGATGTGATGCTCCTTTGTTTTTTACTTAAAATAGATGAAGCTGGGAATTTCATCTTGTCTGTTTAGTGAGTCTCATCTGATTTGAAACATGTACCTACCAGTCAAATTGGTTTTCCTCTTTTAAAGAGTAACAACTTTTGTGTTAATCCTCCAATCTTGTTTCTTTCAGCACTTCGTCTTTTAAATAATTTGGTTAGATGGCATGAGTTGACAATTAGAATAATGGATATTTCTCCGGTTTACCCATATTTCTTTGAAGGTCAAATTGTACCTTGGATATGTATGTCAGTGGTAGATGAGTTTATCAGCTTTGACTGTGTATGAACGTATGTGCACACATTGATCTGAGGCTTTCAATAGTTTGTGTTCATTTTACACATGGGAAATGAAACAGGAGCTTTATGCCAAAGTCCATTCTTCATCCAATAACTGCAATGAGGCAGATGAGTTCAGGATTTTAAGGATTTAAAAAAATCATTTAATAGTCAAGACTGTGTACGAGCACCTTTATTTTAAAGTCCAGAATATTTTTAGACTCTGACTCCACATAAAAAAACACTTCAATTTAAGTAACTTGTTTGAATGAAAAACAAATAAATTCCACCTGCAACTATTTTTCTTTGATTACCCAGAATTTAAGTACACCGGCTATTTGTTTTAATATAATGTGGAGATGCCGGCGTTGGACTGGGGTGAGCACCTTTGTTTGGCATCTTTGAATTTGTCTATATATGTGTTTCTGGAACATACCTCTTCATTCACCTGAGGAAGGAGCAGCGCTCCGAAAGCTAGTGACATCGAAACAAACCTGTTGGACTTTAACCTGGTGTTTTAATATACAGAGCTGTTTTATATACATTTGCTAATTCCTTTTATAATAGCTCCATAATTCTGAGTTGATTGTCAAAGACTAGACCTCAGAATGTCTCCTGCAATTTTTTCTTGCCCAGATCAATAAATGTAATATTGTGTTGATGATGGTGTGATCTCTGTTTCACTGATCTCTGTTTCACTGCTGTATGTCCCAGTCCAATTTATACTGTGTGCAGCATTAATAGCCAATTAGATTGGACAAATTGGGAATGAGCTATACCGGAAAAGGCAAAAATGGCAGGGCTATGGGGAGGAGTGTGGGATTGAGACTAATTCACTGACTCTTTTGCAGGTATAATGAGCTGAATAGTCTCCTTTGCTGTAGTGTTTTCTGATTCTAGATTCAAATATTTGATGTTTTAAGGCAGAAAGTGGCCTTTGTGTTTCAAGGCTGAGCATAAAGTCTGCAGCCTGAGTTGAGCCCTTCACTAGGATGTAAGGTGAGACTAAGTGATTAATATAAAAAAAAAAGAAAATGCAGTGCACAAAACTGCACTTGTAGATTTGCTAAATTCTCAAACAGCACGGTAGCATTGTGATAAGCATAACTGCTTCACAGTTCCAGGGTTCCAGGTTCAATTCCCGGCTGGGTCACTGTCTGTGTGGAGTCTGCACGTTCTCCCCATGTCTGCGTGGGTTTCCTCCGGGTGCTCCGGTTTCCTCCCACAGTGCAAAGATGTGCGGGTTAGGTGGATTGGCCATGATAAATTGCCCTTAGTGTCCAAAAAGGTTAAGTGGGGGTTACTGGGTTACAGGGATAAGGTGGATACATGGGCTTGAGTAGGGTGCTCTTTGTAAGGGCTAGTGCAGACTCGATGGGCCGGGTGGCCTCCTTCTGCACTGTAGATTCTATGATTCTAGAAGCTAGTGTTACTTAAAATTGCTCTCTGCACCCTTGAGTTTCCTATTGATTGTTTCAGTTTTCTAAAAGATAAATGATTTTGCTCCATGGATAACTCTTCCAGATATTAAGAATTGTGCTGGTTCTGAGCCAGAGAGCTAGAAACCAGTGAAAGAGCGAGGTTCTGGATCTTCTCAATGACCATAACCTCAGTTTAAATTCAATCTCCCCTGTACAAATCGTGAGAATCAGCTATGAACAATTTTGCTTGTGATTAGAATGTGAGCAAGGTTTTCTGTTTGTGTCTAAAATTCAGGTTATGCCATGTTATGCTAACTGTCCTGACATTGTAATCCAATCTGCAATTTATTATGGTGTGGTTAGCCTAAAGCTTGTGTCAGAGCTGGACCATTAAGTTGAAGAACTGATATGGTTTCTGAGGGCTCTTGTTCAATATGGATTGGTACATATAGCTTTCCCTTCACAGGTGGAGGAAGAAGTGAAAACAGTGATGTGAGGAAATTTAGTTTCCACTCTTACGGTTATAATTTCTTATGTACTTAAAGGTTTTAAACCTAAGTGAAGAATGTTGTATTTTCTAAATCTATTAAGAATGAGGTATTTAAAGTGAACAATGGGCAGAATGGTGTATAAATCTGGACGCAGAGTGTGTGTGTGTGGTTTATTATGCGTTTCCTCCAACAGTGCAGATAAAACTAGCATTGTGTGGGTACTCTTGCTATACCACTAGGTGTCCCTTTGGTTCCTTATATTACAATCATTGCATTGACATTGGAACTATGAAAGCAAGCAGTGTTGAACGTACTGTTAAATGTGCTCCTATTGATTTTTTTCTCTTCTCTCCTCAGTGGGCCTGTTCCAGTGCTTGTTATGAGCCTACTGTTCATCGCTTCAGTATTTATGCTGCACATCTGGGGCAAGTACACCCGCTCATAGACAAGAATTCAGCTTCAACTTAATGCACTCATTCATCCTGGACCAAATGCCTATTTTTATGGGAACTCAATTCTGACGCATTAAACTTCACCTTCAAGGAAAGATCCTCTCAACAGGACTGGGTGTAGCAGCTTAATCCATATTCCTAATTTTCACAAGGATAAATGCTGTCTTTGTGTTGGATTTTGAAATCTTTGAAAGTCTCTTTCCTATCTTTGTTTTACATTATTTTGTAAAACTGCTCACCTAATGTTCAGCAATAAAAACGCTGTTACTTATTTTCATGTTTTTTTTCAGTATAAACAAAACCAATTTACCAACATAATTTATGTTTGTATGTGAAACAATTTGGAATGGTCTGCTTGACATTAAGGCATGAAAATGCACATTTTTTAACCCTCTATCAATGCAAAATAGTTCAAATATCAAAATAGTCTTGATAAGGTCCTTTTAAATATAATCTTGACACAGTGATCTAGCCACTGATCCTTAACCTTTGAATCATGGGTTTAAATCTAGTCCATTCTGCTGGAGTGAACAACTTCCTCTTGGTGTTGCCTGTTAGCTTCGTATGTAGCAGTAAAGAATGCTCTTCTCAAGCTGAGGCATGTTGTTGGGACAATCTAGCGAGAGCTTTACCCTAGACGTTCAGGACTTGATCTGGGAGTGCTTAATTCTGACTGGGTATCTGAAATAAAACATTTTCAATTCTTTAATACTAACAGCCCCCAGAGTCTCAGCACAGGAAGAGTTATTTGGATTAGATTTTGTTTATTGTCACGAGGTACAGTGAAAAGTATTTTTCTGCAAGCAGCTCAACTGATCATTAAGTACATGAAAAGAAAATACATAACAGAACATAGAACATAGTCAGAAGACACAAGGTACACAATGTAACTACATAAACATCGGCATCGGGTGAAGAATACAGGGTTGTAGTGTTAATCAGCTCCGTCCATAAGGGGGTCGTTTAGGAGTCTGGTAACAGTGGGGAAGAAGCTGTTCTTGAGTCTGTTGGTGCGTGTTCTCAGACTTTGTATCTGGTGTGCCTCTGAAAGAGCTGTCCAACATAACACTGTAAATTAGCCCTCTTGGAAGTACATGTCCACAATTATCTTATAAATGTTGCTGTGGAATCCCCAACCACTATACTTCCAGGTAGAGAGTTTTTGATCCCGTAAACTGTCCAAAAATAATTATTCTCATTTCTTCCTTTCTTTTGCCAATTATTTTAAATCTCCAAGCTTTGGTTGCCAACCCCTTTGCCAGAGGAAACCATGCTCTCTACTTGCACCATCAAACCTTGACATAATCTTGAATATATTTATTAGTTCTCCCCTTAAACTTCTTTGTTTAAGGAGATCAATCTTATTTTCTGCAATATTTCACATAACTAGTCCCTTATCCCTGGTGTCATCCTGGTAATGTTGCTTTGCACCCTCCTCTCAGGCCTTGACATTCTTCCTGAAGAATTGTGCACAATACTACAGCTGAGACCTAACCAGTGATTTGTAAAAGTTGAACATGAATCCTTGTTTATTTTATTCACTGTCCTTATTTACAAAGCCCAAGTATCCCATGTGCTTTCCCTGCTGCATAAATTTACCCTACCACCTTCTAGGATTTGTGACTATGCACTCCCACGTTCCACTACTCTAGGCTAAAGTTGCCATAGTCCAAGATGACCATAAGGCTGTTTTCCCCTTTTAGGGGGAGAGCAGACTGGTGGTGATTTAACCTGAGGGTCACCACACCTCGGGGAAGGGGCAAGATTGAGAAGACGGGCCTTCATTAATAACCTTAGCCGGTACGGGAATTGTACCCGCGCTGTTGGCCTTGCTCTGCAGCACGAACTAGCTGTCTAGCCAACTGAGCTAAACTGGCCCCCACTGCTCCTTCTACTCTGTCCATTACAAAATAGCATTGTTTAGATAATGATAATAGAAAAATACTGTGGATGTGGGAAACCTGGAATGAAAACGGAAAGTGCTGCAAGTACTCGCGTCAGGCAGCTCTATGGACAGAAAACAAAACACATTGGCCTTAAAAATATAATTTAACCCTGACTTCGGGGGAAAGATTCCACTACCTGTCTGTGTGTCTGTGTTTCCTGATTTTACTCTAAAATGGTCTAATCCTCTAATTTTTATGTTTCATACCTCCCATTCTAGATACCCCTGTCTGAGAAACTAGTTTTTTTCTGTGTGCTATAAAATCCCATCATCTTAAAAGCACCTTGATTGGATCCCCATCAACTTTAATTCAAAGAAATAGAAACAAAGGGTGGGATTCTCCGACCCGCCAGCCGGCCAATGGGGTTTACCAATGTGGGCACCTCCACACCGTTGGAAATCCGCGGGCGTGAGTGCGCTGCCGTCGAAACGGAGGATCCAGCCCAACATTTATGCACCCTGCCCTCAATTTAACCCTTTAAATAATAAATAAAATTATTATTTTTTAAATTTAGAGTACCCAATTCATTTTTTCCAATTCAGGGCCAATTTAGTGTGGCCAATCCACCTACCCTGCACATCTTTGGGTTGTGGAGGCGAAACCTACGCAAACACGGGGAGAATGCGCAAACTCCACACGGACAGTGACCCAGAGCCGGGATCGAACCTGGGAGTTAACCCTTTAAAGTAACGTACGCCACCCCCACCAAGGCCAAATACATATTTCCTGAAAAATCAACATTGCTCCAGATGTCCTCAGTTGCTCATTTTTGCATTCCAACCCCCTTTGAGATAAAGGCCAATGTTACATTAGCCTTTTTTAACCTGTGCATTAGCTTTTCGATTTGTGTACATGGACACCTAGGTCCAAATTCACCCTGCAAACCAATGCCTGACTCCTGGCATTTGTTTAGGTTAATCGCCAAGAATGACTATTTTAGTGGAGCCTTGTACTGACCTGAATCTACCAAATGCTGGAAAGCAAAACCCACTTGGTAAGCAATTTTAAAGAAATCTGATCTAGCTGACTTCTTTCAGGATTATATACTTGAAATAGGTTGTGGCAACGGTTTAGATTCTCCCAACCAGCCCTGTAGCAAAGTTCAATATCTTGCCCAAACTATCATCTTTCATTTTCACCATTATCATGAGTAGATGACTATAGAATCATAAAGAATTATGGCACAGAAGAAGGTAATTTGTTCCATTGTATTGGTGCTAATTGCAAAAGAGCTGCCCAGCCTCATCCCTCTTTCTAGTTTCCCATAGCCCTGAGATTTTAAGGGCGTATCTAAGTATTTTCTTTTAAATGTGATTATGACTTCTGTCAATACCACCTTTTCAGACAGTGAGGTCCAGACCCTCAATAAGGGGGACAAATTCCTCCAACTCCCCTCTAATTTTTATAACAATGACTTTAAAAGTAGTTGTTCGTCAGTACAGAACTTGAGTACTGCTGAAAAAGACATGCAGTGGAAGCTTTTCATCAGGACGGATGCAAGAAGGGCAAATTTTAATTGGAACAATTTATACTGAGAAAAGGGTGTTGATTGGTTGGCAAGTCCACTTTGGTTGAGGTATTGCCACACAAAATGCACCAAGGAGTCTTTGTCCCCAGGTTGATGGCTTTTCATCAGAACTATGCAAAGTTACAAATATAGGCTTTAAGCAAATGAAGGGAACGAGTTTGAGGAAAAAAAACAAAAGGGAAGGTCTGTGATAGGGTGGAGGGCAGTTGTTACCTGTCTGCATTCTATTAATGCATAGCAGAGCAAGGCCTGGAGAATAGCACTGCCCAGAGTATGATGTATAGAGTCACATGGTAATAGATTGCAGCCTGCATGGAGAAACAGCATCATGCATGACAATGAGCAGAATTCTCCGCCGTACGCCGCCAGTAGCAGAGTTCCCGTTGTGGCGGAGAATCTAGTGTCCGGGGGGGGGGTGGAATTGGATTCTTTCCGATGCTCCGGTTCCCCGTTGTCGGGATCAAGGCTCGCATCCCGTGCCAGTGGGAGGATGCAAATAAGATTCTATTAGCGGACTGGGCACCATATTCTCCAGACACTTGTGATTCTCCAGTTCTCTGGGCCAGGAATCACGTGGGCAAAAATTGATGCAAGTCCTAACGAAATGAAATGAAAATCGCTTATTGTCACAAGTAGGCTTCAATGAAGTTACTGTGAAAAGCCGCTAGTTGCCACATTCCGGCTCCTGTTCAGGGAGGCTGGTACGGGAATTGAACCGTGCTGCTGGCCTGCCTTGAGCGCTTTAAAAGCCAGCTATTTAGCCCAGTGTGCTAAACCAGCCCCTGACTAACGTGTACCTGACTCAGTGGACCTTTTGGTGGGCCAAGGAGGTAACTACACAATGTAAATACAGAGACACCGACATCGGGTGAAGCATACGGAGTGTAGTACTACTCAGTAAAGAAGGTGCATGGAGAGATCAGGGGCGAAATTGTCCGGAAACGGCGCGATGTCCGCCGACTGACGCTCGGGCGCAAATCAGTCGGGCATCGCGCCGCCCCAAAGGTGCGGAATGCTCTGCATCTTTGGGGGCCGAGCCCCAACCTTAAGGGGCTAGGTCGGCGGCGGACAAATTTCCGCCCCGCCAGCTGGCGGAAAAGGACTTTGGTGCCCCGCCAGCTGGCGCGGAAATAACATCTCCGGACGGCGCATGCGCGGGAGCGTCAGCGACCGCTGACGGCATTCCCGCGCATGCGCATTGGAGGGAGTCTCTTCTGCCTCCGCCATGGTGGAGACCGTGGCAAAGGCAGAAGGGAAAGAGTGCCCCCACGGCACAGGCCCGCTCGCGGATCGGTGGGCCCCGATCGCGGGCCTGGCCACCGTGGAGGCACCCCCCGGGGCCAGATCGCCCCGCGCCCCCCCCAGGACCCCGGAGCCCGCCCGCGCCGCCTTGTCCCGCCGGTAAGGTAGGTGGTTTAATCTACGCCGGTGGGACAGGCATTTTAGCGGCGGGACTTCGGCCCATCCGGGCCGGAGAATCGCGGGGGGGGGGGAGCACCAGCCGGCGCGGCGCGATTCCCGCCCCCCGCCAAATATCCGGTGCCGGAGAATTCGGCAACCGGCGGGGGCGGGATTCACCCCAGCCCCCGGTGATTCTCCGATCCGGCGGGGGGTCGGAGAATCTCGCCCCCGTTCTGTCCAGAAGAGGATCATTCAGGAGTCTGATAACAGCAGAAAGAAGCTTTTTTGAACCTGTTTGTGCGTGTTCTCAGACTTTTGTATCTCCTGTCTGATGGAACATAGAACATAGAAAAATGCAGCACAGAACAGGCCCTTCGGCCCACGATGTTGTGCCAAACCTTTGACCTTAATTAATCATAGATTATCATTGAATTTACAGTGCAGAAGGAGGCCACCCAGCCCATCGAGTCTGCACCGGCTCCTGGAAAGAGCACCCTATCCAAGGTCAACACCTCCCCACTATCCCCATAACCCAGCAACCCCACCCAACACTAAAGGCAATTTTGGACATTAAGGGCAATTTATCACGGCCAATCCACCTAACCTGCACATCTTTGGACTGGGAGGAAACCGGAGCACCCGGAGGAAACCCACGCACACACGGGGAGGACGTGCAGACTCCGCACAGACAGTGACCCAAGCCACAATCGAACCTGGGACCGTGGAGCTGTGAAGCAATTGTGCTATCCACAATGCTACCGTGCTGCCCTTAAGAACAGATTAATCTACACTATATCATTCTACCGTAATCCATGTACCTATCCAATAGCTGCTTGAAGGTCCCTAATGTTTCCGACTCAACTACTTCCACAGGCAGTGCATTCCATAGCCCCACTACTCTCTGGGTAAAGAACCTACCTCTGACATCCCCCCCTATATCTTCCACCATTCACCTTAAATTTATGTCCCCTTGTAATCGTTTGTTCCATCCGAGGAAAAAGTCTCTGTCTACTCTATCTATTCCCCTGATCATCTTATAAACCTCTATCAAGTCGCCCCCTCATCCTTCTCCGTTCTAATGAGAAAAGGCCTAGCACCCTCAACCTTTCAAAGAACAAAGAGAACAAAGAACAAAGAAATGTACAGCACAGGAACAGGCCCTTCGGCCCTCCAAGCCCGTGCCGACCATGCTGCCCGACTAAACTACAATCTTCTACACTTCCTGGGTCCGTATCCTTCTATTCCCATCCTATTCATATATTTGTCAAGATGCCCCTTAAATGTCCCTATCGTCCCTGCTTCCACTACCTCCTCCGGTAGCGAGTTCCAGGCACCCACTACCCTCTGCGTAAAAAACTTGCCTCGTACATCTACTCTAAACCTTGCCCCTCTCACCTTAAACCTATGCCCCCTAGTAATTGACCCCTCTACCCTGGGGAAAAGCCTCTGACTATCCACTCTGTCTATGCCCCTCATAATTTTATATACCTCTATCAGGTCTCCCCTCAACCTCCTTCGTTCCAGTGAGAACAAACCGAGTTTATTCAATCGCTCCTCATAGCTAATGCCCTCCATACCAGGCAACATTCTGGTAAATCTCTTCTGCACCCTCTCTAAAGCCTCCACATCCTTCTGGTAGTGTGGCGACCAGAATTGAACACTATACTCCCAAGTGTGGCCTAACTAAGGTTCTATACAGCTGCAACATGACTTGCCAATTCTTATACTCAATGCCCCGGCCAATGAAGGCAAGCATGCCGTATGCCTTCTTGACTACCTTCTCCACCTGTGTTGCCCCTTTCAATGACCTGTGGACCTGTACTCCTAGATCTCTTTGACTTTCAATACTCTTGAGGGTTCTACCATTCACTGTATATTCCCTACCTGCATTAGACCTTCCAAAATGCATTACCTCACATTTGTCCGGATTAAACTCCATCTGCCATCTCTCCGCCCAAGTCTCCAGACAATCTAAATCCTGCTGTATCCTCCGACAGTCCTCATCGCTATCCGCAATTCCACCAACCTTTACGTCTTTCCTCGTAAGACCTACTCTCCATTCCAGGCAACATCCTGGTAAATCTCCTTTGCACCTTTTCCAAAGCTTCCCCATCCTTCCTAAAATGAGGCGACCAGAACTGTACACAGTACTCCAAATGTGGCCTTATCAAAGTTTTGTACAGCTGCATCATCACCTCACAGCTCTTAAATTCAATCCCTCTGTTAATGAACGCGTGCACATCATAGGTCTTCTTCACAGCTCTATCCACTTGAGTGGCAACTTTCAAAGATGTATGAACATAGACCCCAAGATCTCTGCTCCTCCACATTGCCAAGAACTCTACCGTTAACCCTGTATCCACATTCATATTTGTCCTTCCAAAATGGACAACCTCACACTTTTCAGGGTTAAACTCCATCTGCCACTTCTCAGCCCAGCTCTGCATCCTATCTATGTCTCGTTGCAGCCGACAACAGCCCTCCTCACTATCCACAACTCCACCAATCTTCATATCGTCTGCAAATTTACTGACCCACCCTTCAACTCCCTCATCCAAGTCATTAATGAAAATCACAAACAGCAGAGGACCCAGAACTGATCCCTGCGGTACGCCACTGGTAACTGGGCTCCAGGCTGAATATTTGCCATCCACCACCACTCTATGACTTCTATCGGTTAGCCAGTTTGTTATCCAACTGGCCAAATTTCCCACTATCCCATGCCTCCTTACTTTCTGCAGAAGCCTACCATGGGGAACCTTATCAAATGCCTTACTAAAATCCATGTACACTACATCCACTGCTTTACCTTCATCCACATGCTTGGTCACCTCCTTAAAGAATTCAATAAGACTTGTAAGGCAAGACATACCCCTCACAAATCCGTGCTGACTATCCCTAATCAAGCAGTGTCTTTCCAGATGCTCAGAAATCCTATTCTTCCGTACCCTTTCCATTACTTTGCCTACCACCGAAGTAAGACTAACTGGCCTGTAATTCCCAGGGTTATCCCTAGTCCCTTTTTTGAACAGGGGCACGACATTCGCCACTCTCCAATCCCCTGGTACCACCCCTGTTGACAGTGAGGATGAAAAGATCATTGCCAACGTCTCTGCAATCTCATCTCGTGCTTCCCATAGAATCCTTGAATATATCCCGTCAGGCCCGGGGGACTTGTCTATCCTCAAGTTTTTCAAAATGCCCAACACATCATCCTTCCTAACAAGTATTTCCTCGGACTTACCAGTCTGGTTCACACTGTCCTCTCCAACAATATGGCCCCTCTCATTTGTAAATACAGAAGAAAAGTACTCGTTCAAGACCTCTCCTATCTCTTCAGACTCAATACACAATCTCCCGCTACTGTCCTTGATCGGACCTACCCTCGTTCTAGTCATTCTCATATTTCTCACATATGTGTAAAAGGCCTTGGGGTTTTCCTTGATCCTTCCCGCCAAAGATTGTTCCTGCCCTCTCTTAGCTCTCCTAATCCCTTTCTTCAGCTCCCTCCTGGCTATCTTGTATCCCTCCAGCGTCCTGTCTGAACCTTGTTTCCTCAGCCTTACATAAGTCTCCTTCTTCCTCTTAACAAGACATTCAACCTCTCTTGTCAACCATGGTTCCCTTACTCGACCATCTCTTCCCTGCCTGACAGGGACATACATATCAAGGACATGTAGTACCTGTTCCTTGAACAAGTGCCACATTTCACTTGTGTGCTTCCCTGACAGCCTATGTTCCCAACTTATGCACTTCAATTCTTGTCTGACAACATCGTATTTACCCTTCCCCCAATTGTAAACCTTGCCCTGTTGCACGCACCTATCCCTCTCCATTACTAAAGTGAAAGTCACAGAATTGTGGTCACTATCTCCAAAATGCTCCCCCACTAACAAATCTATCACTTGCCCTGGTTCATTACCAAGTACCAAATCCAATATGGCCTCCCCTCTGGTCAGACAATCTACATACTGTGTTAGAAAAGCTTCCTGGACACACTGCACAAACACCACCCCATCCAAACTATTTGATCTAAAGAGTTTCCACTCAATGTTTGGGAAGTTGAAGTCACCCATGACTACTACCCTGTGACTTCTGCACCTTTCCAAAATCTGTTTCCCAATCTGTTCCTCCACATCTCTGCTACTATTGGGGGGCCTATAGAAAACTCCTGACAAGGTGACTGCTCCTTTCCTATTTCTGACTTCAACCCATATAACCTCAGGAGGCAGATACTCCTCAAACTGCCTTTCTGCAGCTATTATACTATCTAATTAACAATGCCACACCCCCACCTCTTTTACCACCCTCCCTAATCTTATTGAAACATCTATAACCAGGGACCTCCAACAACCATTTCTGCCCCTCTTCTATCCAAGTTTCCGTGATGGCCACCACATCGTAGTCCCAAGTACCGATCCATGCCTTAAGTTCACCCACCTTATTCCTGATACTTCTTGCGTTGAAGTATACACACTTCAACCCATCTCTGTGCCTGCAAGTACTCTCCTTTGTCAGTGTTCCCTTCCCCACTGCCTCACTACACGCTTTGGCGTCCTGAATATCGGCTACCTTAGTTGCTGGACCACAAATCCGGTTCCCTTTCCCCTGCCAAATTAGTTTAAACCCTCCCGAAGAGTACTAGAAAACCTCCCTCCCAGAATATTGGTGCCCCTCTGGTTCAGATGCAACCCATCCTGCTTGTACAGGTCCCACCTTCCCCAGAATGCGCTCCAATTATCCAAATACCTGAAGCCCTCCCTCCTACACAATTCCTGCAGCCGCGTGTTCAACTGCACTCTCCCTATTCCTAGCCTCGCTATCATGTGGCACCGGCAACAAACCAGAGATGACAACTCTGTCTGTCCTGGCTTTTAACTTCCAGCCTAACTCCCTAAACTCGTTTATTACCTTCACACCCCTTTTCCTACCTACATCGTTGGTACCAATGTGCACCACGACTTCTGGCTGCTCCCCCTCCCCCTTAAGGAACCTGAAGACACGATCCGAGACATCCCTGGCCCTGGCACCCGGGAGGCAACATACCTTCCGGGAGTCTCGCCCGCGACCACAGAATCTCCTATCTATTCCCCTAACCATTGAATCTCCTACTACTAATGCTTTTCTATTCTCCCCCCTTCCCTTCTGAGCCCCAGAGCCAGACTCAGTGCTAGAGACCTGGCCGCTAGGGCCTTCCCCCGGTAGGTCATCCCCCCCAACAGCATCCAAAACTGTATACTTGTTTTGAAGGGGAACGGCCACGAGGGATCCCTGCACTGTCTGCCTGTTTGTTTTCTTTCCCCTGACTGTAACCCAGCTACTCTTGTCCTGTACCTTGGGTGTGGTTACCTCCCTGTAACTCTTCTCTATCACCCCTTCTGCCTCCCGGATGATCCGAAGTTCATCCAGCTTCAGCTCCAGTTCCCTAACACGGTCTTTGAGGAGCTGGAGTTGGGTGCACTTCCCGCAGGTATAGTCAGCGGGGACACCGGTGGTATCCCTCACCACCCGCATCCTACAGGAGAAGCATGCAACTGGCCTAGCCTCCATCCCCTCTTACCTTACAGAATGTAGCTGCCCTGTGGACCAACTGGACCTCTGCCCTCCGACTCTGCTCCTAGTCAGCTGCGCTCTCTGTAATCTCCTGGCTCCCTTCTCGCTCTTTGCGGAAATGTAGGAAACGAAATGAAAGGCGCACCTTACTCCTTCCTCACCTAACTCCCTCAGTCACCAAACTCTCACTATAGCACTCAAATGCACCAAATCCAGCACTCCCTCAGTCACCAAGCTCTCACTATAGCACTCAAATGCACCAAATTCAGCACTCCCTCAGTCACCAAACTCTCATTATAGCACTCAAATGCACCAAATTCAGCACTCACTGGTTGGAAGAGAAAATAACCCGGGTGGGAGGGGTCTTGATAATGCTGCCTGCTTTCCCAAGGCAGCGGGAGGTGGGTGTGCATGATGGACTGGGCTGTGTTCACGACTCTGTAGTTTCTTACGGTCTTGTGCTGAGCAGTTGCCATACCAGGCTGTGATGCAGCCAGATAGGATGCTTTCTATGGTGCATCTGTAAAAGTTGGTAAGAGTCAATGTGGACATGCTGAATTTCTTTAGTTTCCTGAGGATGCATAGGCGCTGTTGTGCTTTCTTGGTGGTAGCGTCAAAGTGGGTGGACCAGGACAGATTGTTGATGATGTGACACCTCGGAATTTGATGTTGTAAACCACCTCCACCTCAGCATCATTGATGCAGACAGGGGTGTGTACGATATTTTGATTCCTGAAGTCAATGACTAGCTCCTTAGTTTTGAAGGAGAGATTGTTGTTACACCACTCCACTAGATTCTCTATCTCTCTCCTGTACTCTAACTCACCGTTGTTTGAGATCTGACCCACTACGGTCGTGTCATCAGCAAACTTGTAGATGGAGTTGGAGCTAAATTTTGCCACATAGCCGTGTGTATGTAGGGAGTACAGTAAGGGGCTAGGTATGCTGCTTTGCGGGGTCCCAGTATTGAGGACTGTCGTGGAGATTAGAATCTGTTGCAAAATGCAGGTCTCAATTTACAGAAAAGTAAAATGCACTCTGCATTTTGTATTAAAGTCCATTGATCATATGTTGTCAGGTTGAGTTCATGAAATTCTCCATAATTTACATCCTATTTATTAATCTTTTGGAGTAAGGGTTGAGCTGTCTCACAGCCTTTTCATTATGAGGTAAGGGTGAAAACTGGAAGCTAAATTGATGAAGTTTTCCAGTTCAGGATGAGAACAGGAAACAAACTTTCTAAATTTTTCCTCAAAGCTAAAATTCTCCAGTCTTGGCAACATCAGCCTAAATCTTCCCTGTACACTCCCCATTGCAATCACATCCAGTCATGTGACCAGAACTGTACATGGTACTTTAGCTGTGGCCAAACTAGAGTTCTAGCATACTACAATGCTCTTAGAATCTATGCCTTGGCCCAAGAAAAATATCCCATATGCTTTCTTATCCACCTTTTTCACTTGCCTTGATTCCTTCGCCTTGAACTCTGTTCCTCTACGGTCCTCAATATCCTACCATTTATTGCATATTCCTTTACCAGGTGTATTACCTCAGTTCACTAGTTTCGGTGGCAAGTGGATTTTAAAAAAAAATTCCATTTGCCACTTTCTGGCCACCTGATCAGATGATTATTATCAAGCACACAGCAAAATCTGCAAACTTCTTAATCAGGCTCCATACATTTAAATTATTGATACATACCGTTGGAAGGCAGGGGACCTAGTAATCAACCCTGCAGAATCTCACTGAAAATAAAGTTCTATCTCACTGAAAATAGAGTTCTAATCACATCCTTTGACCATGACACTTTGTTTCCTGTCGCTGAGGAGATTTTGGATTCAGCTTGCCACTTTCCATTGGATCCCATGGGTTTTTACCTTTCTGACCAGACTACCAAATGAGACCTTGTCAAAAGCCTTGCTAAGATTCATGTTGAGTACGTCCACTTTTGCCATGTCAACTCTTCCTGTTACCTCAAAAAATGCAGTCAAGTTATTTAGATAAAACCTTCCCTTAATTTTTTCTGTAATTTATTCACCACTGAGGGTAGGCTAACTGGCCTGTCTCAGTCTATCCATTCCTCCCTTTTTTTTAACAATGGTGCCACGATAAAAGTCTTCAGTTCCTCCGGCACGACGCCTGTAGCCAGAGAGAATTGGAAAATGATGATCTTATCTTGTTCACTTTGCTCATTAGATGTTAGCAAATATATGGATAAGAGTAATTCTGAAAATATACTCTTTAAAAACTCAATCGTCATATACAGTTTACTAAAGTAAATGAATACCTATAGCTTGTCATCAGCTAAACAGGAATAATCCCTTCAGGTAAACATCATCCGCCGACAAATATGGTTGCCCCAATTTATCTTTTCCTCACCTGCTTCAAGAGGAAGTAATCTGGAGTTGGCTTTGCCTTTATACTTGCAGTAATACTTTTTTGATAAGTTGGTTCTCAAGATTTTTACTTCACTAACATCATAGTCTTGTTCTTACCTGAAGCCACTTCAAGAAGTACCACAACTTTATCATTTGGTTTCCAATTTTGCATTTTTTCAGCCATTATTAAGATTTCAGTCTTGTCATTAGGTTTGCAGCCATATTGATGGATTTTCATCCACTGACTTTCTGAAAGGAAATCATTTTTTCATTTTTGAAGTTGAGATCATGTGCAGAAAATGGAAATGCCTTAAAAGGGCCCACAACAGGTAGGTGGACTCACCAGCTTATGAGGTATTAATAATTGCAATCTTTAATCATGGGAACTGCTGGCCCTTCGAGAAATGGCATATCTTTATCATTATTGAATAATTAGTATCTCTAGGGGGTTGTCATAAAAGTCATCAAACTATTCAAAATGATGTTTTAATTTGTGCTTGGTTTTTGAACCCGTTGCTTTGAATATTAGAATGAAAAACTAAGTTAATTTTGTATTTGTTCCTCTAAGGTCGGAGATATAATTATCAGACACCAGTTAATGACATTCAAAGATGATGAGAGATTTTATTTTCAGTTAATAAAAGGTAAGTTCC
Source organism: Scyliorhinus torazame (assembly GCF_047496885.1). Taxonomy (NCBI): domain Eukaryota; kingdom Metazoa; phylum Chordata; class Chondrichthyes; order Carcharhiniformes; family Scyliorhinidae; genus Scyliorhinus; species Scyliorhinus torazame. Next base: position 151,786,032 of record NC_092712.1, read on the forward strand.
CCACACGAAAAAGGATTGTGAATGCTGAGATTCAAGCAAATGGACAAAATACAGGATACGCAGCATCTGGAGGAGAATAGTTAATGTTTCACGGGTGTCTCTTCCATAAAGCTGTGGTTTTCTTAGAGTTGTTTTTTTCATCTTGTCTGTACCCATCAGTCTAGGCTTTAAGACCCTGCCCTGCTGTTCCTCAATTGGATCGAGGGTAGGCTGGGTCAAAAATGTGCTTGGGAACACACTTCACCATATCCTTCTTCCTACCTTCCTACCCCCTTTTCCAAATATTAGACATCTGAACTAAAATATGCCCCTGTATATGAAGCATATGCAAATTGGATTACATTTGTTACCCGTCATCCATGCAGACTGAATCGAAGGCTACTTGTTGGGCTTGGAATCCAAAGTTCTGATGCCTCTGGAAGAGGCCTCATGTTTTTTGGAAGGGGTTTGTGTGCTTGTTCTGAATGTTACCGTACTTGGTCAGGACGGATGTCAGTGACAGTCAAAAGTCCGACCCTGATGTAGATGCCTTGCATTCTGAAAATCTAGTCCATAATCTTTCAGTAGTTAAAGATTCACGTAAACTCCTGATTTTCAATTGTGACATAAGTAGGATTGAGCTAGCCCAGTTCTTAGACTTTTCTACACCTTCAGTAAGATGGCTAGCCTGCCCAAATCTCATAATATGACCCCACCCTGGTAAGTCAGTTGATGGCTGTCTTTTTTTCAGTGTAGCTACAAGATGGTCCAATGGCACATTGACATAGATCAAAAGAATCAGACTGCAGCTTGGGTTTGGGGTGGTGGGTTTGTTTAACAGCTGTGTCTGAGATCTCTGAGAGAGTCAGTGTCATTAATTAACTGCAGCCCACTTTGACAGGTCTCCCTACCTAAACGCTCTATAAATATGAGCTCATCTGAAACTGCTGTCCATTTCATAACATGCACCGAAGTCCATTCACATATCACCCTATGCTCACTCATCCACATTGGCTCCTGCACTGCCAACACCTAGGGCACGATTTGACCACTGCATTGCGTCCAGCGCGGATCTGGACACACCAGTTAAATAGCAGGACAGGTCAAAATCGAGATTAGCGCTTGGCATGAATCAATTTGCTATGTAACCGGCCTGCTCCCGATGATCCAGATCACACTGCTCCAGATCACACCCAAATATGGTGAGCATATCATTACCCCTCATTTGAAGAATTTCCATCTGATTAGCGAGATTGAAGTCGAATGCAACGGGCTCCCGTGAATTGACGGGCCCCCCAGCAAGAAATCACATGGGTGTTGTTTAGAACTCCTTTGTAAAATGTGAAGCTGGTGCAATCGCTGCTGAGGGGAATTGAGGAGGTGAGTCACCATTTCCATTTCCGACATGCAGCTCAAGGGCACTTGAGTGCTTTGGGGGAGGGGGGAACCCCTTCAGGGGACTGGGCTTTGTCCGGGGGGAGGGGGGGGGGGCTGGTCGTGGTCAGGGGCTGCACCGTTCGAGGTCCGGGGTCACCCCTGGGCCAGTGGGAAGGCTGTTTTGTCTGTGAGGCCTTCAAGCCATATTTAAATATTTTGGATACCCATAATAGGGCAAATACAGCTGTTGCTTGTCTGTCCTACCAAACACTTTCAAGGACAGAGCCCTGCTCTTGCTTCTATGCTGAAGGTCCCTTTGACTGTGAACAGCCTCTAGCTCACAGCTGAAGGCTATTGCTCATGAGGACTTGGTCTTGTTAGTTGTGAGAGCACTTCACAGCTGCAGGTTGTGTTTGCTGCCTGCTTCTGCTGTTGGCTGCAGATGCCTGGAGGCTGCTGTGGACATTTCCTTCCTTTTCTGCAGCCAGAAAGAAAGACAATTTTATCTAAGATACCTGGGTCTTGCAACACCGGATACAGGGAGGGGGGGGAGGAATACGTATGAGACCGGAAGGCAATCTGGTTTGAAGCTGCGTGACCTAGTGCGCGGCATTGATCCAAATGGGCCATCTGAATACGCCAGTGAAGAAATGCTTTTGCAGATTGATGATACTTTTGTTGCTGGCCTGGTGAGTGCTGCATGTAACTGGCACGTCACCACAGGTTAAACACGCTGGAAGTCAAGGATGTTCAACTACACCTTGAGAGCCAGTGGAATATGTGGATGCCAGGATTTAGTTCAGGTGAGATTGGGCCATGTGGGAGGGTCGGCACAGCTGCAGCTCCTGGATGGAGAATGATACAGATACATGGAACATGGAACCTATTGATGGACAGATCATTTCTACGACAAAGTTCTGATAATAATTTCTCAGGATTATCCTCCGTTTCTGTTGGAGAACCTGTGAGGGGTAATACCGTGTGTTTGCTTTTTTTGAATGAAAATGAGCTGACATAGCTTTGTATTGGTACCAATATGGAACAGTGATGTTTTCTTGTTGTTTAATGGTTGGTGTGATACGTGGAATGTTATGTAGTTGATTTTCAAATCTTTGTTACTGTTGACCTTTTAATAAGCAAAATATTCTCAAGTGGATTCTCATGGGCATACGTGCCATGTCTCAGATGATGATTACTGATCAATTTCAATCAAACTTTGAAACCTGAACACTGCCTAAACTCTAGAAGCATCAGCACCACAGAGGCAGCAGCCAACAATCAAACACTCAAGAGCTGGGCTTCAGCCCTGGGGATATCCTCACGACCAAAGGGTAAGGGTGTGGATCAAGGGAGGGCATCTGAGCGCAGTCTTCCTAATATTCCCGGCAGAGCTCTGGGGGCCTATGGCTCCTGCTGTGGCCAAGGGTGAGTGTGCAGAGCGAGGTTCCCCAGCACAACTGGCTCTTTGGATGGCACTGAGAGAAGACGGGACACATAAGGGTGGAGGAGGCTTGCGGGATTTGAGTGCCCCAGGTTGGAAGCCCTGACTGATAGTTGGTTTCTCTCCTTCAATTCCTTACAGACATACAAAGTATGGCTGTCGGTTCCGCGGAGATTGCCCTTGCGATGCTGGTAGCAGCCCAGGAAGGCGGTAGCAGTGCAATACAGGCTGGAGGCAGCACCCCATGTGCATGGGGCCACCACACATCTGAAGACTCGGCCACCCATCAAGTTGAGGAGGATACTAGAGGGGGACACCAGCGACGGCCCAAGGTGTACAGGGGTTGTTGGCCTTTCGAGGAGATGGCGGATAGCATGTGCCACAGGAAACTGCATCTCAACAGAGAGGCAGTGCGGCACCTGTGCCACGTCTTTGGCACCCTGTGTAGCAGGAGGACACCCGCTCCTAATGGCCATGAATGTCACCACAGCTCTGAACATCTATTCAACCGGTTCATCCCAGTGCTTGAGTGGGATTTGTGTGGCATTTTCCAAACTACAGCCCACAAGTGCATCTGTGAGGTCACAGATGCCCTGTATGCCCGGGCATCAGACTATATCACCTTTTAGCTGGACCCAGGCAGCACGGTGGCGCAGTGGGTTAGCCCTGCTGCCTCACGGCGCCGAGGTCCCAGGTTCAATCCCGGCTCTGGGTCACTATCCATGTGGAGTTTGCACATTCTCCCCGTGTCTGTGTGGGTTTCGCCCCCACAACCCAAAGATGTGCAGGTTAGGTGGATTGGCCATGTTAAATTGTCCCTTAATTGGAAAAAATGAATTGGGTACTCTAAATTTATAATGAAAAAGAAAAAAAAACTTTGAGCTGGACCGAGATAGCAGCGGGCAGGAATTGAGAGATTTGGGGATCTCTTCATTCAGGAGGGTTTCCCGAGCCTGGAGGCATTAGAGGAGGAGTTTGAGTTGCTGGGGGGGGAATGGGTTTCGGTACCTACAGGTAAAGGACTTTGTACGGAGGCAGGCTCCAAGCTTTCCTCGCCTCCCCCTGAGGAGACTTCAGGACAGGGTGATGTCAAAAACAGGGGTTGGAGAGGGGAGGGTTTCGGAGATGTACAAGGAGTTGATGGAGTGGGCAGGGGCCCCTATTAGAGAGGTGAAGAGGAAGTGGGAAGAGGAGCTGGGAGGAGAACTGGAAATTGAGCTGTGGGGAAAAAGCCTTGAAGAGAGTCAATTAATCCTCGTCGTGTGCCAGACTTGGCTTGATCCAGTTCAAGGAGGTCCACAGGGCTCACATGATGGCAGCCCGGATGAGCAGGTTCTTTGAGGAGGTGGAGGACAGATGTGGGCGGTGTGGGGGTGACCCGGCGAACCATGTACATATGTTCTGGGCGTGTCCGAAGTTGAGGGGATTCTGGCAGGGATTCGCGGACGTTATATCAGAAGTCCTGGAAGGGAGGGTAACTCCGAGTCCAGAACTGGCAATATTTGGGGCATCGGAAGATCCGGGGGCCAAGGGGGGGAGGGAGGCCGATGTCCTGGCCTTCTCCCTGGTGGCCCGGAGACGGATGTTGCTGGGATGGAGGGACTCGGAGCCCCCGAAGTCAGGAGTGTGGGTCACGGGTATGGTAGGGTTTCTCAGTCTGGAAAATAATCAAATTCGCCTTGAGAGGATCAACTCAGGGGTTCGCCCGGTGATGGCAACCGTTCATCAATTTCTTCAAGGAAAATTGAATGTCCACAGTAAGTGGGGGGAGGGGAAAAGGAGGGGGGAGGAAAATAGGAGGGATCGCAATGTTAGATGAGGACTGGGAACTTAGTATACGGGTAATTAAGGAATATAGCAGGGGTAATAGGGGACGTTTTCTGTTTTTTGTTCGTTTAGGTGTTTGCGTGTGTCGGCCCGTGCGGTTGTTTAAGAAATGTTCAGAAATGTTAATGTGTTAAACTGTGAAAATTACAAATGCTTCAATAAAATATTCTCTAAAAAAAAAAACTTTGAGCTGGACCAGGCCCACCAAGATGCCTGCACTGCAGGTTTCTCTGCTGTCGCTAGGATGCCCCAGGTCTGGGGGCAATAGATGGTATGCATGTCGCCCTGCACGTGCCGGAATAACAGAGAGCGCACTTCATTAACCGGAAGAGGTTCCACTCTCTGAACGTTCAACTCGTGTTCGATCACCGCCTCCAGATCATGCTCGTGTGTGCATGCTTCCCAGGTGGCGTGCATGCCAGCTCCATCCTGCGGACACTTGGAGATCCCCGGTGCCTTTGAGGACCACCCCAGAATGATGGGTGATAATGGGTGCCCACTGAGGTCCTGGCTGTTGATGCCAGTGTGGAGACCAGAGACCGAGGTGGAGACCTGATGTAACGAGGCCCATGTTGCCACCCACGCTGTCACTTAGCAGCGTATCGCACTGCACAAAATGCGGTTCCGAAGCCTGGACTCCTCTGGTGGCGCATTGCGCGGGGGGGGGGGGGGGGGGGGACAGAGGATAACAGGGAGTGGGAGTGCAGGCAGGCCCGCAGTGAAGACTAACGTGACCGAGGCTTCATATATATCAGGTGTAACATGTTTTAATAGTGAACATTTGACATTTCCATTCCCCCTAACTACAGATAATGCCCCAACCACCTCTCTATTCTTGATCTTTTGTGGTCTAAGTGCACTACGTCTAAGTGTGTCCCCAGGATACACATCAGACGTGGAGGCAGCCTGCTGCTTTTCCCGCATATGGCATTTGATGCTCCTGACAGATGTCCTCTGGAGGGTCTGGAGCCGGCAGGCCCCGGCTGATGTACCAGTGTTACTGGCATCGCCGTGCCACTCTGTTCCGATGCTGCCCTTGGAATGCAGCAGTGTCAGGAGGGGGGATTTGGAAGAATGGAGACAGCCATTGTCTCCTTGGTGGCAGGTCCCGGGTTGGCCTCCAGAGCTTCCTCCTCCCTGCCGGTGCTCTGAAGGCCCTGGGGATCCCCATGGGATGCAGGGACAGCTGGAGTGAGCTCCAGATGCCTCTGCGTCATCTGGCTCTGCCAATCCTTGCGGTTCCCCAATGTCTGCACCATGGTGTCGACACCCTCAGCGATGGTCCACTGTGACTGGGCCTGGGGTACCTCAGCAATGTCCACCTGCATCTGGGACATGTCCTTCATTGACTGGGACATGATGTCGAGGCCCTCAGCCATGGTCGTCACAGACTGGTCCACACCTTGAGCACCCCCACCAAGCCACTGCCGTCGTGCTCCGGGCTTTCCAATGCGGTCGCCATCCTGGCAGTGTTGGCCTCATTGCGCCCATAGCCTTTGGAACTCCTCCAATCAGCTATGCATTTGCTGGAATGTCACTGCTGTGTCCTAGCATCTGCATCAGCTCTGGGATAACCTTGTCCAGAGGCTCGACATCTGACTGGGACTCAGCTGGGTCCTGGGATCCAGCAGACCCCGACTGCTGTCTACCTTGAATGTTGCTGCCTCCACCTGATGTACATCAGCAACTGTGTGGTGCTCACCAGATTGTGCCCCAGAAACCTGTCCACTAATATCCCCCATTGAAGTGTGTGCCTCAGCGCTGATGGAAGATGGGGGTGATAGCTGTGATGCCTCAAGGGTGGTCTCCTCGGAGCTCTCCTTTGACGTAATCTCTTGGGTGGCTGGGGGGGGGGGGGGGGGGGGATGAACAACTCCAGATGGCCCGGCCCCATCAGATGCAGATTGTGCGAGACATTGGACATGTGGTCAGTGAGAGGGAAGGATAATCTTGCCTGACATGAGATCTCACTTGAGCAGGTAATCTGGGTGAAACCTCTGCAGTGCAGGCCAACCTCAGTGTTAGTGATTTCTCTCTCCTTGGTCAGCCCCGCGATTTCCAGGGCCCATTCCTCATAGGAGGGTGAAAACTCGAATCTCTGGTATTCTGCTCCGTCTTGGCCCTTTCCCGCTTATTGTGGGATATCTTCCCCTGCGAGGACAAAGAGAGGGCAGTGTGACCTGCCCACTTGATGGGTCAGAAGTCTAAAGCTGCTGGCATGTGTGGGCACCGCACCTAGTCATGAAGGGGCTGTGCTGGTGAACGCCAGGGGGTTCTGAGGAGCAAGCACGAAGATCTGATGTGGGAAGGATTCGAGGTGTCAGTCAGTGATTTGGAGGGGGGGGAGTGGAAGTTTGAGGGGTGGCAGGGAGAGCTGATGCCAGGAGAGAGTGGTGACTTACCCTTGTAGCTCAGTGGAGGTCGTTGGCCTTCTTCCTACATTGGATGACGGTCCTCCTCGTCATGCTGCCTCCACTGACAGCCGCTGCTACTGCCTCCCAGGTGGTATTGGTGACCATGCTGCTGGTCCTCCGACTCCCGCTTGCATCCACAGCATTGAGAAGCCTGGCCAGATTGGCATCCCCAAAACAAGGAGCAGGTCTGCGCCCTCCCATGGTTGTGTGTTGACTGGAGTGAGTGGCGAGGGAGCGTTTAAAAGCAGCTCCGCTTTGTTAGCGGTGAGATGCTGAGGCACGGGTCTGGTGAATTAGACACAAGACAGCCAATAATGGTGAGAAGCTTGTGGGGGCTCATATCTGGCACTAAGTAAATATGGACCGCGATTTCGCCGATCCAGCCCAAAATGACACTTAGAATTTTTCCTGTTAGATTGCTCCCCTAGGTTTTAGAATTTGTATCCTTGTTTACCAGAAACCTCCCTGACCTGGTCCCACTCTGCCCCTCTAACCACCCCCAGCTTCACAATCCTCTGAGCTCTCTGCACTGCTCCAATTTTGGCCTCTTTTGTGTTCTCAGTTTTAATCGTCCCACCATTGGTGGCTCTCCCTTCACCTGCCAAGATCCTAAATTCTGGAATTCCATCCACCTCTCTCTCCTCCTTTAAGATACTTCCTCGGAGTAGTAATATGTGTTGGACTGTCACGTTGTGTCTAATTACTGATGTGAATTCTTAGTAAAGATCAGGGGCAAGTTAAGGTCTAACCAACTTTTCTAGCTGGGTGGGGGAGGGTGATGAGCAATACCGCCATACAATTCACCCCAAGAGTCTTTTATAGTTTGTTTCTTTTCTCAGAAACATCATTCACAGTATCGCTTAGTGGTAGGATGTTCCTCCTCCATTTCCTATTTAGTATTCATATGCCCACTGCTCCTTTCATATGAAAGGAGCATTTGGTTAGACCTTAACTTGCCCCTGATCTTGTCTACTTTATGCTAGAACACATCCCGGCTCAGTTTAAGGCCAAAGGTAGGTGCAATAATTTGAACCATCCAAAGGGTTTGTTAAATATTATCAGCAGTGAAGTTTTTTTATTCCAATAGCCATTTCTAGCATCAATCTTGCTGAAAGCATTTGCATCTGCTAATACTGGCCTGATTCCTTCCACTTTGTAGGAGTAGTAGGGTAGTGATTCATCTTTATTGCTAGTAAAATCTTAGGGATCCAGGCAAATTCGTGGACGTCCATTTGACTTCTCCAAACAATGACTCTGGTGATCACTTTCTTCTCCTCCATCTCTTGGCGCACTCTTTCAACCTTTCTTTTTAGTTCTATTGATATTTTACTAGTTTCTTCTCTGGATCAATGATCATATGATGCAAAAAATCTTCAAAGCATTCAACTCACTCACCAAAACACACTGGATACCTTTGGCTCTTCCATGTTTCTGACTGGAGGGTGTGTTTCAATGGGTGTACTATCTTTAACCCTCAGTGACACCTCCTTCATCTCATGGTTGACTGAGATCTGCTGCAGCTCTTTGCACCTGCTCAACTCCAGGATAGCAGAACCATGCGTTTCCATGACATAGAACATGCAGTGAGTGTTTTTTCCTTTGTGTGTCCCTCTGATTTTGGTCATTCCTGGCTGTCAAATCTCAATTTAACCTGTGCCACTAGCATGATGTTGCTCTATTTCAGGGTATCTTTCCTTGGGTAAACTTTTTCTTCCAAATTTTCAGGAAGGATCTGATATAGTCTGAGCAAGTTGATGTTACTCTGAACTCCGGTATCAAGCTTCAGATTTACGGGGTGGGTTAAATTCTCACCGTCTTCCTAATCTGAATGGTTGTGTGAATTTCTTTTCTCTGGGAACTGTTGTATCTCGACATTTCATGCTGTGGTACGGTTCCCCTGTCTATTGTATCCTCAAGCTCATTGTCATCTTCCAAGGTACAGATGGTTTGTTTTCTTTTTCCTTCCCGTTCGCCCTGTTGCTCAGTCTCTGATAATTCCTTTACCATCTTCTTTCTTTGCTCGACACATCTTTCCCAATGACTGGATTTTCACAAACTCTGCAGTTTGATCCGTTTGCGGGGCATTTCCTTCTGAATGTGAACACATGTGGTCGTCCACAGCTCCTGCACACCTTTCTCTCTGTCTGGTGTACATTCTTTTGTTGCTGTTTCACTGCACCAACCTGCTGTCTTTCCCCGGACATAGCCGAAGGCCAGCAATTTGGGTAGTCAGCATCTTCATCTGTCCACTTGTGGCTTCATGTGCTCTGGCAGTGTCAACAACCTGCGAGATTGTGGGCTCATCTTGACTAATCATAGCTTTTTGTACTTAAGGGTGTGAAGGGCCTCCAATGAGCTGATCCACCAGCCTTTCATCTGTTTCTTTGAATTTATATTTTCTGGCTATACATTTCTCAATCTCATTAAGAAATTGACACCAGGGCTGGGTACAAGAACCCAACACAGATTGGGTACAAATGGAGGAGGCATCCTGTAAAGAAACAACCCTCTGGACCTTGGCCGCAGCAGCACTCCCATCCTCCTCAACAAGGTACACAACGAGCCCAGTTCTAGCAGCCACGCTGAGAACGTGGACCCAGCTCAGACAAAGCTTCGGGATAGCCAAAATGTCCCCCATGGCTCCCATATGCGGCAATCACAGATTCCCCCAGCCATGCTGGGTACCACCTTCAAAAGATGGAGGCGGGACGGGGGCACATTGACGGTCGGGGACTTTTACGTAGGGCACAGACTGGCGACACTAGACGAACTGACGAGGATGTGAAGGATAGCAAAAGGACAGGAAATGAGACGGCTCCAAATAAAACACTTTCTCCGCAAAGAGACAGTAGGGTACACTGGGACCCCAGAAACCACACTACTAGAGGGCCTGATAGGCACAAGCAACGAGAAGGGGGGGCTATGTCGGAAAATATACGGACAGCAACTGGACAGAGCCCGGGCTCCACTGGACGAGACCAGACAGAAATGGGAGGACGAACTGGGGACAGAGGTAGGATGGGGACTCTGGAGCGAAGCACTGAGCAGGGTGAACTCCACCTCCTGTGCAAGGCTAAGCCTAATGCAGCTCAAAGTGGTGCACAGAGCGCACCTGACCAGAGCCCGAATGAGCAGGTTCTTCCCGGAGGTGGAGGACAAATGTGAACGGTGCCAGAGGGGCCCGGCCAACCACACCCACATGTTTTGGGCTTGCCCCAAACTTGCTGGGTTCTGGACAGCCTTCTCCGAGGCAATGTCCAAGGTTGTGGGGGTGAGGGTGAAGCCATGCCCAATAGTGGCAATCTCCGGGGTATCGGAGCAGCCAGAGCTACACATGGGGAATGGGGCCAACGCCCTTGCTTTCGCTTCCCTAATCGCACGCCGGAGAATCCTGCTCGGCTGGCGATCGGCAGCACCACCCAAAGCTGCAGACTGGCTCGCTGACCTTGCAGAATTCTCCACCTGGAGAAGATTAAGTACGCCACCCGAGGGTCAGAGGAAGGCTTCCTGGATACTTGGGGGCAGTTTGTCGATCTGTTCCAAAACCTGTTCGAGGCCAGCAACAAGGAGTAATTGATGTGCAATCAATTACTCTCAAGCCGAAGTGATTCATAACTGAAGGCTTTAATCTGCTAGAACTCTTCCCCAGCAGCTTTGATACAGAAAGTGAAGGCTGCTGGGATGGCACCGGTTCTTATACTCCGCCTCTCAGGGCGGAGCTATGTACATCAGCCAATGGTAGACTCCTGGGTCTAACCAATGGTCATCCACCTCTCAGGTACCGCAATACCTGGTATTACCACAGTAACCTAATAAGAAATTTTTTAAAACACCAAGATAGATGAGGTACCAAAAGACTGTGCAACCCGGGGGGGGGGGGGGGGGGGGGTGGGGAAGGAAGGTGGGGAAACCACAAGAGATGAGGGAGGAAAAGCACAGCCGAAGCCAGGGGGGGGGAGGGATGGAGGGGGGGCAGGGAGGGGGGGACAATGGGGAAGGGGTAGGAACCATAGACCAGAGAGCAACGAAATGCACGTAGGGTCAGTTAAGGACAAACTAAACCTCTCTGTATAATAAAGGAAATTAGCGCGGGCGGGAAAAATGTGATGTATATATATACAACTGTTTATAAATATGGGAAATGCCAGTAAAAAGATTTTTTTTAAAAAGAAATTGTCACCAGGCTCAACTGATTCCTACCATATCAGTGGATCAGATAGTTTGATTTTGGCTGGAGAGGTGTGCTAAACTTCTCAAAAAGGATTTCTAGGATTTTACTGTCATCCCCATTCATTTCCCATCAATTTAAATGATCCCTCTCCTGCCCACAAAAGGATGTAGCTGACCCTTTCCTCTTTACTGGTGCCTTTTAGAAAACTACTGAATGTCAATCTGCATTTTGTTTAAACTTATCAGATATTTCTATGGCATCATCAGCCTCCCAGTTCATCCGGAACTGGAGCTGTGAGTTCATTGCTGGGTGACCATTTTGTTTTCACAAATTCACTCAGTTTCTCTCTCTCTCTCTCTGACACTAGTTTGAGTTGATTTTTCTTAATCTAATTCAGCATAAAATCCGTTTCAAATGTTTAGTTTTTTCTCACAGACAACTGTTGCCATCATATTATGTCCTGTGTTTCCCAGAAGCTTGAAATAATCACACTATTTTGCAGTTACCGGAGCTAACATTGAACGTATGTTTCAAATTTCACCATGCGCTGTGGCATGATACATTGAATGATGCACAGTCGCTTTGGCGCAGTGTGATATGGTATCTTGGATGTACATTTATGTATGTGCATAACTCTTAAAACAATATAGCAATTTAACAGGCAGTGGCTACCAGTGGTGCTGCCAGTACTGGAGATTTGCTGGCCTCTGATTGGCTGGCAGTTCTCAAAGACAGGACTCTGGGTCTGTACTCGTTGGAGTTTAGAAGGTTGAGGGGGGATCTTATTGAAACTTACAAGATGCTGCGAGGCCTGGATAGAGTGGATGTGGAGAGGATGTTTCCACTTATAGGAAAAACTAGAACCAGAGGACACCATCTCAGACTAAAGGGACGATCCTTTAAAACAGAGATTAGGAGGAATTTCTTCAGCCAGAGGGTGGTGAATCTGTGGAACTCTTTGCCGCTGAAGGCTGTGGAGGCCAATTCACTGAGTGTCTTTAAGACAGAGATAGATAGATTCATGATCAATAAGGGGATCAGGGGTTATGGAGAGAAGGCAGGAGAATGGGGATGAGAAAATATCAGCCATGATTGAATGGCGGAGCAGACTCGATGGGCCGAGTGGCCTAATTCCGCTCCTTTGTCTTATGGTCTTATGGACGTCTGCCTCAAAGATAACAAGGACCTCATTACCTATCAGGTATGTGCCTAATGATGTTAAGTCAATTGGGGAGGTGCCTGGAATGGCCATGGTGATCTTGTCACCATCTCCCTACCATGTTACTGTGGGGTCACTCCTTATATGCTGTTTTAAGCAACATACGTTAAAAATTCACACAAAGAAATGAGTTAAGATGCATGCAAATTAAAAACTTCCTATGTAGGGAAACAAAGACATACCAACGAGCACCGAAACAATCACTATTAGAAGAACTACTGGACGCAGGCAACTTGGGGGCGGGGCGGGGGGGGGGACTGTGGGGACCTATATGGGTGACTACTGGGGAAAGCACGCTCCCCACTGGATGAGACAAGTGAAAAATGGGAGGAGGACCTAGGGTTTGAAATAGGCTGAAGACTCTGGAGCGGAGCACTAAACAGGGTCAGCTCCATCTCCATTTGTGCAAAGCTAAGCCTAATGCAGCTGAAAGTGGTACAAAGAGCACACCTAACCACATCTCGAATGAGCAGATTCTTCCCCGAGGTGGAGGACATATGTGACCGGTGTCAGGGAGGCCCGGCCAATCACACCCACATGTTCTTGGCATCCCCAGACTTGCCGGGATTTGGACAGCCTTCTTCAAAGTGATGTCCAAGGCTGCGGGGATGAGTGTGCAGCCATGCCCGAAAGTGGCAGTCTTCGGGGTATCAAAACAGCCAGAACTATTTATGGGGAGGAGGGCCAATGCCCTAGGCTTTGCCTCCCTAGTTGCCCACTGAAGAATCCTACTTGGCTGCCGATCGGCAGCACCACCTAAAGCCACGGACTTGCTGGCCGACCTGTTGGAATTTCCCCAAATGGAGAAAATTCAATTCACCATCCGGGGGTCGGAAGAACGCTTCCATAAAACGTGGGGGCATTCACCATTCACCAGACCGAATGTTTGTAAATACAAGCAACTAAATAAGAACAACTTAGCATCTTACCACTGTGGGCAGCACGGTAGCAGAGTGGTTATCACAGTTGCTTGACAGCTCCAGGGTCCCAGATTCGATTCCCAGCTTGGGTCACTGTGCGGAGTCTGCACATCCTCCCCGTGTGTGCGTGGATTTCCTCCGGGTGCTCCGGTTTCCTCCCACAATCCAAACATCTGCGTGTTAGGTGGATTGGCCATGATAAATTTCCCTCAGTATCCAAGAAGTTTGGGTGAGGTTTTTGGGTCATGGGGATAGGGCGTGGTCTTGGGTAGAGTGCTGTTTCTAAGGGCCAGCGCAGACTCGATGGGCTGAATGGCCTCCTTCTGCACTGTAAATTCTATGATAGCACAATGTAACATAGCTATCATTTTGCTAATCTAGTATGTTCAGGACTGATGAACCAGAGAACAAAGAAAACACGCAGATAGCAAGAAGGGGAAGGGGTCTCGTGGAAATGGGGGGGAGGTGGGGTCAGGAGGCCAATTCAAATGCTGGACACTTGTAAATTGTAAACTGTAACTGATGTGTATCGATTTGTGAATGTTTATTTTTATCTTTGTTTGTTATGTCTAAAAAGAAAAAGCCCTAATAACAACATTTTTAAAAAAAAGTTCACATTCAGTATGTTTTTTGTCCTAGCCCGTCACAAACCTACCTTCCCCAACTCAGTAATGCAGTACATTCAGAACCCCTAAAGGAATGTCCATTACATGAGCCCGACTTAAATGTAAAATTAAAGCTAAACAACAACCAAAAATATTATTGGTGAGGGAGAACAAAAACTGATGAAGACCCAGCAAAATGTAATACATGAACTAAAATGTAAGAAGGGGTTCATGCAAATGCACATGAATTGATGATGAAAGAATCAGGAACAACAGGAATTAGCTGAGGGCCTCCATCCCTGACCACTGTCCATGAAGCTGTGTAACATTAGTGCAGTCTTGGAAAAATTCCTGTGTAAAGACAGAAAATGCCAGAAATTCAAGAAGTTGAAGGAAAGGCTGAACCTTTGGGACATTTGCAGGATTTTTTTTTTCGCCAATTTAGAATTTTATAACAGGCTTTGAAAAGAGAAATTGGTAAGTTTTAGATTTTATGGAGACCTTAGATAAGTTAGAAGCTTATTTTGCTGGAGCATGTGAAATTCTGGGCAGCATTGGAAAAAGACTGAGGCACAAAGCTTTAATTTAGCGTGTATAATATGCTAGTTGCCTGTAAATAGAACCTGATTACCATTCCAACTCAAATGATTTGATTTGATGAGCAGAATGCACAGTTTTCTGCAACCTGCCATGGTATCTGCTAGCAGCATTTTTTGAGAAATAAGAGTCACTGAAAACAAAATAAAATCACTCCCACTGCCACGACACACTTCACAAAGAAGGATGCAGTTTGATCAGATTCAATGACACAGCCTTAGGATTCAGAACTAGTTTGTTAACTGCATTTCGTTTTCCTGGCTATTGCCCAATAAAACGGAGTCAGACTTCAACCCATGTGATATCCTACATGCATTGTGTAAGATTTTTGTAAATATGATCCCAATTTTATCAGCCTCTGATATACAAATTGAACCTCGGTGATACAAAACAGACCTGCACAGATTGCATTGCACTCTGATTGAAATGCTTGATCATTAAACTGATGAATTTTGTCTCATCCTGGAAGAGAGACTGATACCGGATATCCCCAAGGGACTGATAATGAGATGGCTTCCCTTGTCATTTTAATGCGCATATTAATTCTACTGAGTTCTAATTTTCTCATTTAAATAATGATTTTGTCCCAATCTTTTAAGGAACCAGTTTAAAGCATTCAGAAGGGTTGATGCTTAAATTGTTGGTAACATCACAAGTGTGAAAGATTGAAATAAAAGGAGAAAATTCTGGAAATACTTAGCAGGTTAGACAGTATCTATCGAAAGAAACAGAGTTATTGGACCCAGGGGTGTGTGGGGCTACGCGGGACCTCTGGGAGGTGGAGGGGAGGATGGGGGGGGGGGGGGGGGGGATGTGACGGCCAAGACAGATTTACAGTTAGTTGGGCACTGTGTTCACCTTCATTTCTGAGCCACCCCCACCCCCACCCCCGCCCCGGTGTCCTTCATCTGCTCCGCTGCCTCACTTCTGCCAGGCGCCTTGCCTGCGGCCCTCTGTCCGCTGCCTCGCCTGTGGTTCACTGCCTCACCTCGGGTCCGTCCGCTGCCTTGCTTGACAGGAGCTCACCGCCTCTCTCTCACCTGTGCCTGGGGTCTGCTGCCTCACCCACACCTGGTGCTTACTGCATGTTTGGCGTGTTAAGGGCTGGTTGGACCTCAGATGGGTGGGGGAGTGATTGGGGGGTGGTCAGGTCAGGATCCAGTTGGGTTGGGCCTGCAGGTTGATTCGGGTGTAATTCAATGGGGAATCAGGGGTTGGGAATACCGTGCGGGTTGGTTAGTAGGGGGTGCATTAAGTACCCTGGGGGGCGGGGAGTGTCAGGTCTAGATCATTAATAAGAATCTTTATTATTGTCACAAGTAGGCTTATATTAATACTGCAATGATGTTACTGTGAAAATCCCCTAGTCGCCACACTCCGGCACCTGTTCGGGTACACTGAGGGAGGATTCAGAATGTCCAATTCACCTAACAAGCATGTCTTTTGGGACTTGTGGGAGGAAACCGGAGCACCGGGAGGAAATTCATACAGACACAGGGAGAAGGTGTAGACTCCGCACAGACTGTGACCCAAGCCGGGAGTCGAACCTGGGATCCTGGCGCTGTGAAGCAATAGTGCTAACCACTGTGCCACCATACAATAGTTACCCAGAGTTAGAAGAGGCATTAATTCCTGTCATAATATACACCAGTATATCATGGTGCAGACACACACTGATGGACACACAGTGGGACCAATCAACACACACAACACTGCAGCCAATCACCAGTGAGAGCACACGCACTATAAAGACAGGGGGCATCAGAGTTCCCGCTCATTCGAGTTGCAGCTAGCTAGGAGGACAGAGCTCACAGTCTGCAACACAGACATTCACCATATGCTGAGTGCATCGACTGGTTAGGACAAGGCAAATGTCTTTAGTTAAAGCTAGTATCGTATTAACCCACAGTCTAAGTATGGTTAAACAGTTAATGATTCAATAAAATAGTATTGCACTATTTCAAGTGTTGGTGACCTGTATGTGATCCAGAAAACCCAACACATCATGATACCAGGAGTGGTGGGATACTAGCACTTCTTAGACCTACCTGCAAGTGATCTGCCTTCCGCCAGCATTCCGTCATTCTGCACCATGGACAATATCAGCCCACCGCCACCGCTCCGCATCGCCGGCAACCTCAGGGCCAACTGGAAGATTTTCAAACAGCGCTTCCAGCTCTTCCTCGAAGCCACGGACAGGGAGGGCACCTCGGAGACCAGAAAGATTGCTCTTCTCCTCTCCACGGCCGGGGACCATGCCATCCACATTTTCAACTCTCTGACCTTCGCAGATGATGAAGATAAGATGAAGTTCAAGACGGTCCTCCTCAAGTTTGACACTCACTGCAGCGTAGAGGTGAATGAAAGTTTCAAACGCTACGTGTTCCAGCAGCATTTGCAGGGTAAGGATCAATCTTTCCAATCCTTTCTCACGCACCTCCGCATCCTTGCGCAATCTTGCAGCTATGGGCCCACCTCCGACTGCTTGATACGCGACCAGATTGTTTTCTGTGTTCAGTCGGACCCCCTACATCAGCAGCTCCTCAAAGTAAAGCAACTTACCCTAGCGACCGCCATCGAGACCTGTGTCTTACATGAAAACGCCACGAGTCAGTATTCCCATATACAAGTGGCTGAAACAGCGCGGCAAGGTCCCCACAAGGCGGAAAGGGTCCAAGTGATTGAGCACCTCCAGGGCCTCAGCCTGGATGAGGGCGGCCATTTTGTGCATTCTTCGCGGACTCCCGCGCTTGTACACAGCAAACGAGGGGATGGCGACGTTGAGGAACGTAATGCGCAGGCGCACACCACGCACGACCGCACCGTGCATGTGCGGTGGCGAGCGAACGTGCTGACGTCATGACGTGCGGCAACTGTGGATCCGCCCATTTAAAGCGGCAATGCCCCGCAAAACCTCGACAATGTCTACGATGTGGAAGACTTGGCCACTATGCTGCCTTCTGTCGAGCAGCTCAGCCTGCCAACGCCCATCACTTCAGCCAGCCTCGCAGGAATGTTCGGGCAATTCAACCCACGGTCACCGAGTCCGATTCCGACCTCCCACACAGCAGTGACACCGAGGACCCGAAGGCGCCTTTTCGAGTCGGTGTCGTAACGAAAAACAGGCTGTCCCCGAAGCAAAGACACCAGCCGCTGTCGGTATACAGCATCGATCCAGACGATGAGTGGTCTGCCACCCTGACGGTCAACCGGTCCCAAATACGATTCCGCCTGGACACTGGTGCCTCCGCCAATCTCATGGCGTGGTCTGCTTTCCAAAGGCTTTGTGTCAAAGCAGCCATCCTTCCATCTGCCTGCCAGCTATTGGACTACAATGGCAACATCATTCCTGCTACCGGCTCGTGCCAACTTGAAATGACGCAGGAGTCACGGAAAGCCACCCTTCCTTTCGAGATTGTGGGCTCCTCGAAGGACTCTCTGCTTAGCGCACAGGCGTGCAAGCTGTTGAACCTCGTTCAAAGAGTTCACTCTCTCTCTCCTGATGTCACGCCTGCCTTCCAGGACGCTGACTTCAGGGCGCAACTCGATGCCATCATCGTCCAGCACCGCAACATCTTCGAAGGCATGGGCACACTCCCATATACTTACAAGATCCTACTTAAACAGAACGCCACGCCTGTGGTGCATGCACCTCGCAGAGTCCCAGCACCCCTCAAGGACCGCCTCAAGCAGCAGCTGCAGGACCTCCAAGACCAAGGAGTGATCTCAAGAGTTACGGAACCAACCGACTGGGTCAGTTCCATGGTGTGCGCAAAAATAGCCTTCCGGCGAGCTGAGAATTTGCATTGATCCCAAGGATCTGAATCGCAATATTATGAGGGAGCATTATCCAATTCCCAAGCGCGAAGAGATCACATGCGAGATGGCTCGCGCCAAGCTCTTCACCAAACTTGACGCCTCGAAAGGATTCTGGCAAATCCAGCTCGACAAATCCAGCAGGAAACTGTACATTCAATACCCCCTTTGGCAGATATTGTTACAACAGGATGCCGTTTGGGATCATATCGGCTTCAGAAGTGTTCCACAGGATCATGGAACAAATGATGGAAGGCATTGAAGGTGTTCGCATCTATGTCGACGACATAATCATTTGGTCCACCACCCAGCAGGAGCATGTCAGTCGCCACCAGCGCGTGTTCAAACGCATACGTGAGCAGGGCCTACGCCTCAACAGAGCCAAATGCTCCTTTGGTCAGACGGAACTCAAGTTCCTCGTGGACCACATCTCCCAGTTGGGTGTGCGGCCGGATGTGGACAAGGTGGCTGCTATCACAGCCATGAAAACACCAGAGGGCAAGAAGGCGGTCCTCCGATTTCTAGGCATGGTCAACTTCCTAGGGAAGTTCATCCCTAACCTCGCCTCTCATACCACGGCTCTCAGGAACCTGGTCAGGAAGACAACAGACTTCCAATGGCTTCCTGCCCACGAGCGCAAATGGAGAGAACTCAAAACCAAACTCACCCTCGGCCCTGGTCTTAGCCTTTTTTGATCCAGCGAAAGAGACAAAAATTTTGACCGATGCCAGCCAATCTGGCATTGGGGCAGTGCTCCTGCAACGCGATGTGGCCTCATCATGGGCCCCCGTTGCATATGCGTCACGCGCCATGACCCTCACGGAACAGCGCTATGCGCAGATAGAAAAGGAGTGCCTGGGCCTGCTGACCGGTGTCGTCAAGTTTCATGATTATGTGTACGGACTTCCTCAATTCACCGTCGAGACCGACCATCGCCCGCTGGTCAATATAATACAGACAGACTTGAATGACATGACGCCTCGCCTCCAGCGTATTCTGCTCAAGCTGCGGCGATACGACTTCCAGCTGGTATACACCCTGGGCAAAGATCTAATCATTGCCGTGCTCTCTCCAGGGCAGTCAACACTCCGTGTGACCCAGCGGGATTCGTCTGCCAGGTTGGCGCCCATGTGGCCTTCGTGGCCTCCAATCTACTTGCCACGGATGAACGCCTTGTCCAAATTCGCGAGACGGCGGCTGACCCTTTGCTACAGCGTGTCATGCGCCACCTAACAGACGGGTGGCTCAAGGGTCAATGCCCGCAGTTCTACAACATCAGAGGTGATCTGGCGGTAGTCAATGGTATTCTCCTGAAACTGGACCGCATTGTCATCCCGCACAGCATGCGCCAGCTCGTCTTGGAACAGCTACAGGAGGGCCGACAGGCCCGAGAGGCAGTGTACTGGCCCGGCATCAATGACGACATAGCCAACACAGTGCTCAACTGCCCCACTTGTCAGCGCTTCCAGCCGGCCCAACCACGTGAGACCCTACAGCCCCATGAGTTGGTCACGTCCCCTTGGACCAAGGTGGGCATCGACCTGTTCCACGCACTGGGCAGGGACTATGTACTGATTGTAGACTACTTTTCAAACTACCCTGAGGTGGTACGTTTACACAATATCACATTGTCTGCAGTCATCCGTGCCTGTAAGGACACCTTTGCTCGACACGGCATCCCACTCACTGTGATGTCGGACAATGGCCCCTGCTTCGCAAGCCAGGAATGGTCCAACTTTGCCAGACGGTACAATTTTGCCCATGTGACATCCAGTCCCCTGTACCCCCAATCCAACGGCAAAGCGGAGAAGAGCGTCCACACAGTCAAACGCTCCTCTGCAAGGCTGCCGATGCTGGGTCCGATTTCTACCTCGCCTTGCTGGCCTATCGCTCCACCCCACTGTCCACTGGCCTGTAGCCAGCCCAGCTGCTCATGGGTCGCACCCTGAGGGCGACGGTGCCATCCATTCATGTCCCAGACCTCGACCATGTTCCGATCCTTCGACGGTTGCAGATGTCTCGTGCACAGCACAAGGCAGCTCATGACTCCTGTGCAGCTGATCTCCCTGCTCTGGCTCCAGATGACAACGTTGGCATCCATCTTCCGGATGGTGGCTGGTCTGCAACCGCTGTGGTTCTTCTGCAGGTGGCCCCCCGCTCGTTCCTGGTTCGTCTACCGGATGGCTCCATTCTGCGCCACAATCGACGTGTCCTTCGTCTCATTCCACGCTCACTACGTGATCCTCCACCATTGCCACGCCCTCCTGTTGACCCTGACCTGGACTATGCAGAGATTCCGGTCACTCTGCATCCTCCTCACTCTGACACAGTCCAGCCCGCTCCTCAGCCGGCGGCTCCTGACCCACCCTTGAGGTGGTCAACCAGAATTTGTCGCCCACCTCAGAGACTTAATTTGTGAACTTTGTGAACTTATGGACTTTCTGATTTGTTCTGTTCTTCCGTTTAATCGTTTAAGTGGTTTGTATATAGTGTTCATCTCGTTATTCTTGTGGCATACTGTTTTTCTGCACCAGGCACCTTCCCATGTAAATAGCTTAGTTCTCATGTACATAGTCCTGTAAATATTTCGCACACACGTAGTCAGGGACATTCACCATACACTATTTATTGCCACGCAGGTACATTTTTTATAAAAGGGGGGATGTCATAATATACACCAGTATATCATGATGCAGACACACATTGATGGACACACAGTGGGACCAATCAACACACACAACACCGCAGCCAATCACCAGTGAGAGCACACGCACTATAAAGTCAGGGGGCATCAGAGTTCCCGCTCATTCGAGTTGCAGCTAGCTAGGAGGACAAAGCTCACAGCCTGCAACACAGACGTTCACCATGTGCTGAGTGCATCGACTGGTTAGGACAAGACAAAGGTCTTTAGTTAAACCTAGTATCGTATTAACCCACAGTCTAAGTATGTTTAAACAGTTAATGATTCAATAAAATAGTGTTGCACTATTTTAAGTGTTGGTAACCTGTATGTGATCCAGAACAGCCAACACATCAATTCCAACTTTTTTTGTTTGACTATTTGTGTAACACTGCTGGAACTTCATAAAGTTTGCAATTTAAATCATTTTTTCAGATGGTTCTCAGCACAGGGAATTGTCCAGAGTAAGATTACGCTTCTGAGCAATTGCCATGCAAACCCTTACCTGGAAGTTCAGAGAGGGATTCCCCAGTACGCCTTTGGGATACCCTTCAAATCAGACGCTGGTGAGCTTGAAAGTTTCAACCCAATGTTTCAGGTCGATGACCTTCCATCAGACGTTCTGGATACTGCAAAGGTTATGGATCCTGAGGACTTGAGTTCCAGGATTTGCCATGCCCCTGGCCTAGCTGTTCCAGTACAGCTACACCACTGGCATCTACCTGGCAATGTGTAAAATTTCCCAGGTGTGTCTTGTCCACAGTAAGTAAGACATGCATCCTGGCCAATTGCCACCTCATCAGACTACTCTCAATCATCAGCAAAATGATGGAAGGTGTTGGCAACAGTGATATAAAGCATCACTTACACTGCAACAAGCTGCTCACTGGTGTTCATTTTGGGTTCTGCCAGGGCCACGCAGCTGCTGATCTGATTACAACCGTTGCCCAAATATAAACAAAAGAGAGAACTCCAGAGATGAGGTGTGAGTGACTGCCTTTGACATCAAAGCAACATTGGGCCAAATGTGGCATAAAGGAGTCCTGGAAAAATTGAAGTCAGTGGGAATCAAGGAGAAAACTTTCCGCTGGTTGGAGTCATACCTGGCACAAAGGAAGATAGTTGTGTTTATTGGAGCCAATCATTCCAGCCCCAGCACAAAACTGCAGGGGTTCCTCAGAATAGTGTCCCATGGCCAAACATCTTCAGTTGCTTCATCATGACCTTCCTTCTGTCATAGGGTCTGAAGCATCGGTATTTGCTGATGATTGCACATTGTTCAGTAATAATCGACGTGTCCTTCGTCTCATTCCACGCTCGCTACGTGATCCTCCACCATTGCCACGCCCTCCTGTTGACCCTGACCTGGATACTGAAGCCTTCCATGTCTAAATACCTGACAACATTCAGGCTTGGGGTGATAAAAGACGAGTAACACTCAAGAAGCTCAACACCATTCAGGACAAAGTAGCCCGCTTGATTATATTCCATCCATCAACTTAAGCATTCACCCTGTCCACCACCAATGCACAGTGGCAGCAGTGTGTACGATATACAAGATGCACTGCAGAAACTCAACAAAGTTTCCTCAACAGCATCTTCCAAACCTATGACCTCTATCACTTAGGAAGACAAGGGCAGCAGAAAACTGGGAACGTCCCCATCTGCAAGTTTCCCTCCAAGCCACAAACCTGTCTGACATTGAACTATATCAACGTTCCTTCATTGTTACTGGGTCAAAATCCTGGCTGAACCTTCCTAACAGCACAATGGGTGCACCTATACCAAAAGCACTGCAGCAGTTCAAGAGAGTAGCTCACCATGGCTGGAATTTAATTCAGGCGACAGAGCTCTCGCCTGCCAGGAGGAGAGCTGGTAAAAATCCCATGTCACTTTCTTTGGGTAAGGTCGGCCATATTAAGAGTCAGTCAGGCATTTAGGTGGACAGTCGCTACCCTTCCCTGGGATCAAGGACCTGGGGATTTGGAAATCCCACTCCCTGAGATCTGCCTGCCAGAGGCCAGCAGCCGTCCATTGCAAGCTGTGCCACTGGGAGTGGTGGCAGATGCTGGCTGTTCAGAGGCCCACGATTGCAGAGGGACCCAGGTTACAGGTGATTAAAGGATGGGATCCGGGGTGGGAGTCACAGGGGGGAGAGAGGGGATGGGTTTTGGAGGCAAGGAGAGAAGGGCGACTCTCAGTGGGCCTCCCCCTTCCTGATGCAAGGCCCCTTGATAAGGCAGTGAGTGCCTCACAGTAAGGGACTGCTTGGGAGCCCATTTGGGCTTCCGGGGTGGCGACTGACCTGCAGCAGCGGGATGGAGCCCATAACTGGGCATTACTTGCCTACTAAGGGCCTCAATTGGCAGCAGGCAGGGGCAGGAAGGCAGTCCCACCCCATAACTTAACCAAGGTGATGCGTTGGGTGCTCTGGATCCGTGGAACACATACAGGCCACCAACACTTAAAATAGTACAACACTATTTTATTAAGCTAGAAACTGTTGAACATACTTTCACTGTGGGTTAACACGATCTTAGATTAAACTAAAGACCTATGCCTGTCCTAACCAGTCAATGCACTCAGCACATGCTGAAGATCTGTGCTGTAAGCTCTGTCCTTCTGAGAGGCTGCATCCCGAATGAGCGGGAAAAGTGATGCCCTCTGTCTTTATCGTGAGTGTGCTCTAACTGGTGATTGGCTGCAGTGTTTGTGTTGATTGGTCCCGCTGTGTGTCCATCAGTGTGTGTGACTGCACCATGGTATACTGTGTACATTATGACATCCCCCTTTTATAAAAAATGTATGTGTGCGGCAATAAATAATGTGTGGTGAGAATGTTCCTAACTACGTGTGGGGTGCGAAGACATATTTACAGGACTACGTACATGAGAACTAAGCTATTTACATGGGAAGGTGCCTGGTGCAGAGAAGCAGTATGCAACAAGAGTAACGAGATCAACACTATAAACAAACCAGGGAAACGATAAAACAAAGCAACGAAACAATTCAGAGAGTCCATAAATTCGAAAAGTTCATAAATTTAGTCTCCGAGGTGGGAGATGAATTCTGGTTGACCGCCTCAAGGGTGGGTCGGGAGCCGCCAGTTCAGGAGCGGGCTGGACTGCGTCAGAGTGAGGAGGATGCAGAGTGACAGGAATCTCTGCATAGTCCATGGCAGGGTCAGCAGGAGGGCGAGGCGACACTGGAGGATCACGTCGCGAGCGTGGAACGAGACGAAGGGAGCGTCGATTGCGGCACAGAATAGAGCCATCCGGTAGACGAACCAGGAACGAGCGGATGGCCACCTGTCGAAGGACAACAGCGGTTGCAGACCAGGCACCATACGGGAGATGAACGCGGACATTGTCACCTGGAGCCAGAGCAGGGAGATCAGCTGCACGGGAGTCATGAGCCGCCTTGTGCTGTGCACGAGACAGCTGCATTCGTTGAAGGACCGGAATGTGGTCGAGGTCTGGGACATGGATGGATGTCACCATCATCCTCAGGGTGCGACTCATGAGTAACTGGGCTGGCGACAGGCCAGTGGACAGTGGGGCGGAGCGATAGGCCAGCAAGGCAAGGTAGAAATCGGACCCAGCATCGGCAGCCTTGCATAGGAGCCGTTTGACGATATGTACTCCTTTCTCTGCTTTGCCGTTGGATTGGGGGTACAGGGGACTGGACGTCATATGGGCAAAATTGTACCGCCTGGCAAAGTTGGACCATTCTTGGCTGGCGGAGTAGGGGCCATTGTCCGACATAACCGTGAGCGGGATGCCGTGTCGAGCAAAGGTTTCTTTACATGCACGAATGACTGCAGACGAGGTGAGGTCGTGCAACCGTATCACCTCCGGGTAATTCGAAACGTAGTCCACGATCAGGACATAGTCTCTACCCAGCGCATGGAATAGGTCGATGCCCACCTTGGTCCATGGTGACGTGACCAACTCATGGGGCTGCAGGGTCTCACGTGGTTGGGCTGGCTGGAAGCGCTGACAAGTGGGGCAGTTGTGCACTGTGTTGGCTATGTCCTCATTGATGCCGGGCCAGTACACTGCCTCTCGGGCCGGTCGGCGGCACTTTTCCACGCCAAGGTGGCCCTCGTGTAGTTGTTCCAGGACAAGCTGGCGCATGGTATGCGGGATGACAATGCGGTCCAGTTTTAGAAGCACCGCGTCTACTACCGCCAGATCATCTCTGACATTATAGAATTGAGGGCATTGGCCCTTGAGCCACCCGTCCGTTAGGTGGCACATGACACGCTGTAGTAAGGGGTCAGCCGCCGTCTCGCGGCGAATTTGGACGAGGCGTTCATCCGAGGCAGGTAGATTGGAGGCCGTGAATGCCACATGGACGTCGGCCTGGCAGACAAATCCCGCTGGGTCACATGGAGTGTTGACTGCCCTGGAGAGAGCGTCAGCAATGATGAGGTCTTTGCCTGGGGTGTATACCAGCTGGAAGTCGTATCGCCGGAGCTTGAGAAGAATACGCTGGAGGCGAGGCGTCATGTCGTTCTAGTCTTTCTGTATTATATTGACCAGCAGGCGATGGTCGGTCTCGACGGTGAATTGAGGAAGTCCGTAGACATAATCGTGAAACTTGACCACACCGGTCAGAAGGCCCAGGCACTCCTTTTCTATCTGCGCGTAGCACTGCTCCGTGGGGGTCATCGCACGTGACGCATATGCAATGGGGGCCCATGATGAGGCCTCATCACGTTGAAGGAGCACTGCCCCAATGCCGAATTGACTGGCATCAGTTGAAATTTTGGTCTCCTTTGCTGGATCAAAGAAAGCTAAGACCAGGGCCGTGGTCAGTTTTGCCTTGAGTTCCCTCCATTCGTGCTTGTGGGCAGGGAGCCATTGGAAGTCTGTTGTCTTCCTGACCAGGTTCCTGAGAGCCGTGGTATGAGAGGCGAGGTTAGAGATGTATTTCCCTAAAAAATTGACCATGCCCAGAAATCGGAGGACCGCCTTCTTGTCCTCTGGTGTTTTCATAGCTGTGATGGCAGCTACCTTGGCTGCACACCCAATTGGGAGATGTGGTCCCCGAGGAACTTGAGTTCCGTCTGACCAAAAGAGCATTTGGCCCTGTTGAGGCGGAGGCCATGCTCATGTATACGTCTGAATACGCGCTGGAGGCGACTAACATGCTCCTGCGGGGTGGTGGACCAAATGATTATGTCATCGACATAGACGCAAACACCTTCAATACCTTCCATCATTTGTTCCATAATCCTATGGAACACTTCTGATGCAGAGATGATCCCAAACGGCATCCTGTTGTAACAATATCTTCCAAAGGGAGTGTTAAATGTGCAGAGTTTCCTGCTGGATTTATCCAGCTGGATTTGCCAGAATCCTTTTGAGGCGTCGAGTTTGGTAAAGAGCTTGGCGCGAGCCAAATCACATGTGAGCTCTTCGCGCTTGGATATTGGATAGTGCTGTCTCATAATATTGCGATTTAGGTCCTTGGGATCAATGCAAATTCTCAATTCGCCGGAAGGCTTTTATACACATACCATGGAACTGACCCAGTCGGTCGGTTCCGTGACTTTGGAAATCACTCCTTGGTTCTGGAGGTCCTGCAGCTGCTGCTTGAGGCGGTCCTTAAGGGGTGCTGAGACCCTGCGAGGTGCGTGCACCACAGGCGTGGCATTCGGTTTTAATAAAATCTTGTAGGTGTCCGGGAGCGTGCCCATGCCCTCGAAGACGTCGTGGTACTGGTTGATAATGGCGTCGAGCTGCGCCCTGAAGTCAGTGTCCTGAAAGGCAGACGCGTTAGCAGGAGAGAGAGAGTGAACTCTCTGAACTAGGTTCAACAGCTTGCACGCCTGCGCGCCAAGCAGGGAGGCTTTCGAGGAGCCCACGATTTCAAAGGGAAGGATGGCTTTGCGTGACCTGTGTGTCACTTCAAGTTGGCATGAGCCGCTGGCAGCAATGGCATTGCCATTATAATCTAATAGCTGGCAGGCTGATGGCAGGATGGCTGGCTTAGAACATAGAACATAGAAAAATACAGCACAGAACAGGCCCTTCGGCCCACGATGTTGTGCCGAACCTTTGTCCTAGATTAATCATAGATTATCATTGAATTTACAGTGCAGAAGGAAGCCATTCGGCCCATTGAGTCTGCACCGGCTCTTGGAAAGAGCACCCTACCCAAAGTCAACACCTCCACCCAACACTAAGGGCAATTTTGGACACTAACGGCAATTTATCATGGCCAATCCACCTAACCTGCACATCTTTGGGCTGTGGGAGGAAACCGGAGCACCCGGAGGAAACCCACGCAGACACGGGGAGGGTGTGCAGACTCCGCACAGACAGTGACCCAAGCCGGAATCAAACCTGGGACCCTGGAGCTGTGAAGCAATTGTGCTATCCACAATGCTACCGTGCTGCCCTTAAGAACAACTCAATCTACACTATAACATTTTACCGTAATCCATGTACCTATCCAATAGCTGCTTGAAGGTCCCTAATGTTTCCGACTCAACTACTTCCGCAGGCAGTGCATTCCATGCCCCCACTACTCTCTGGGTAAAGAACCTACCTCTGATATCCCCCCTATATCTTCCACCATTCACCTTAAATTTATGTCCCCTTGTAATGGTTTGTTCCACCCGGGGAAAAAGTCTCTGACTGTCTACTCTATCTATTCCCCTGATCATCTTATAAACCTCTATCACAAAGGCTTTGGAGGTCAGACGGAGCAATGTAATTGGCGGAGGCACCGGTGTCCAGGCGGAATCGTATTTGGGACCGGTTGACCATCAGGGTGGCACACCATTCATCGTCCGGATTGATGCTGTATACCAATAGAGGCTGGATTCTTTGCTTTGGGGACACCCTGTTTTTTGTAATGATACCGACTCGAAAAGGCGCCTTCGGGTCCTCGGTGTCAATATCGGATAGCAGGTCCGAATCGGGCTCGGTGACCGTGGGTTGAATGGCCCGGATATTCCTGCGAGGCTGGCTGGAGCGACGAGCGTTGGCAGGCTGAGCTGATCTGCATAAAGCAGCATAGTGGCCAGGTTTGCCACATCGCCGGCATCGTCGGGATTTGGCAGGACATTGCCGCTTTAAGTGGGCGGAGCCACAGTTGCCGCACGTTGTAGTGTCAGTACGTTCGCTGCGCCACCGCACATTCGTGGTGCAGTCGTACGTGGTGCACGCATGCGCAGTACGTTCGTCGACGTCGCCGTCCCCTCGTTCGGTGCGCACAAGCGCAGGAGTCCGCGAAAAGCGCGCGAAATGGCCGCCCTCATCCAGGCTGAGGCCCTGGAGTTGCTCGATTGCTTGGACCCGTTCTGCCTCATGGGGACCTTGCCACACCGTTTCAGCCGCTTGGATGTGGGAATACCGACTAGTGGCGTGTTCATGTAGCACGCAGGTCTCAATGGCAATCGCTAGGGTGAGCTGCTTTACCTTGAGGAGCTGCTGGCGTAGGGGGTCCGACTGAACACCAAAAACGATCTGGTCGCGTATCATGGAGTCGGAGGTGGACCCATAATTACAGGACTGCGCAAGGATGCGGAGGTGGGTGAGAAAGGACTGGAATGGTTCATCCTTACCCTGCAAACGCTGATGGAATACATAGCGCTCGAAACTTTCATTCACCTCGATGTCGCAGTGACTGTCAAACCTAAGGAGGACCATCTTGAATTTTGATTTATCTTCACCATCAGCAAAGGTGAGAGAGTTAAAAATGTGGATGGCATGGTCCCCGGCCGTGGATAGGAAGAGAGGGATCTTCCTGGTGTCTGAGGCAGCTTCCCGGTCTGTGGCTTCAATGTAGAGCTGGAAGCGTTGTTTGAATATCTTCCAATTGGCCCCTAGGTTACCGGTGATGCGGAGTGGCAGAGGCAGGCGGACGCTGTCCATTTTGCAGGATGGCGGTATGCTGGTGGAAGGCAGATCACTTGCAGGTAGGTCTAAGAAGTTCTAACATCTCTCAATTACTGGTACCATGATGTGTTGGGTACTATGGATCCGTGGAACACATACAGGCTACCAACACTTAAAATAGTACAACACTATTTTATTAAGCTAGAAACTGTTGAACATACTTTCACTGTGGGTTAACACGATGTTAGATTAAACTAAAGACCTATGCCTGTCCTAACTAGTGCACTCAGCACATGGTGAAGATCTGTGCTGTAAGCTGTAAGCTCTGACCTTCTGAGAGTCTGCATCCCGAATGAGCGGGAACTCTGATGCCCTCTGTCTTTATAGTGCGTGTGCTCTAACTGGTGATTGGCTGCGGTGTTGTGTGTGTTGATTGGTCTTGCTGTGTGTCCATCAGTGTATGTGTCTGACCATGATATACTGGTGTATATTATGACACGAGGCAGTGGGGGGGAAGGTGGCGTGCTCCCCTTCTGGCATCCTGTCACCCAATTAGATGCCCCCACCTCCAAATACCTCCCCCTACTGCCACCAACAATTGTGTAGGATTTGATCAATCATTTTCTTCCACCTCCATCATCTATTCTTTTCCTGCCTTTGTTACCTGACTCACTAAAAATGGAAAACAAACCTTTGCCCAGAGATTGCATGATACACTGGATGGGCACTATGCCCTTTCACCTTATTGGCCTAGATTTCTTTCTAACCCAAACTAAAGGGATCCAATCGGCTTATAGGCTGCTGGAATCCTAAGTAAGCTGAATTTTGGCACTCTCAAACCAATTATTGTGTATGGGAAAAAAGTGTATGCTAAATTGTGACTAAGATAGGCCGGCACGGTGACACAGTGGTTAGCACTGCTGTCTGAGTGCCAGGGACCTGGGTCCAATTCCGTCCTTGCATGCTGTGTGGTGTTTGCATGTTCTCCCCTTGTCTGCGTGGGTTTCCTCTCACAGTCCAAAGATGTGCCGGTTAGGTGGATTAGCCATGCTAAATTGCCCCTTCGTGTCCAAAGGTTAGGTGGGGATAAAGGGTTATGGGGATAGAGTGGGGAAACGGGCTTAGTTAGAGTGCTCTTTTGGAGAGTGGGTGCAGACTCGATGGGCTGATCGGTCTCCTTCTGCGCTGTCCGGATTCTATGATAAACAGATGTGTAGAACTCTGCTCCAACATTCATCCAAACCTCAGATAAGCACTGCATAGAGTTTTCAGGATGACCTAGTTTGGAATATTGGGAAATGGATTCCACCCCACAGCCATCACTTTTATTAGCACAAAATAAAAGCACCAGGCTTGACCTTCAAACCTGTAATAATGAGTGACTATTTTCCTCTGATCACCAGTTTTAGTGAAAGGTACATTCTGGTATAAAGTCCTTGAATGCTCGAATATAATTTTTCAGTAAAGTTAGCAAATAAGTAAAAATTAGTCTCAGGATGGGAAGGAAATACTTTAACTGTCACAACATTATTCTAGAATCTGGAATTATTCGGCCCCAATCTCACAAATGTGGTCTATCATTCCTCATTGTAGACACAGTGGTATGTTCCATTATGGAAAATCAAGTTAACAATGAACAGTCTGACCTTTATGCAATAGGCTATAAAGTGGAATTTACCACTAGTTTATTGTGAATTTTGACAAGTAAGAGTAGGCAAGCTGGAGCATGCGAACTCCAATAAATGGGTTTCATTTCTGATACTTAGGTTTGTTTTTGGCAAGAAAATCCAAATTTATGGGAAGATCTTTGTGTGTTGAAAACTTGTGGAGTAAATCTCACATTTTCCATTGTGCATACTTTCTTTTACAGAAACTTTATAACTTTAGAGTAATGCATGTTTTTTGTGTACTCCTCTCTTTTCTCCACCCCTCTGTCACTGACAATGTGCAGGAGAGATGACATCTTGCCAGGCTGCTGCTATTAATGCTATTAACTGACTGCTAGCAGACCAGTCTGAGGTAATTTGGCCCCTGCTTGACATAGGTCATATGGGAAGCCTATGGCCATTTTGAAAATTAATAATATTACCATCATCATATTTCCACCTGCTGCTCTTTACTGGCAGGTGGAACACTTTAGATGCAAAGTTACTCACGAGTACTCCAGCTACGCCTGAGACATTGAAATCTGACATCAACAGCAAATGCTCATCCAGGTTTCTGAACTGATCTGAATAGTTAGTTCTTTCATCTGCCCCCTTCCTACAAGTGAAGAAGGTCAATGCACACTGTACGTAAATAAAACAATTGAGAAGTTAAGTTGTTCGAACAAAAGACCATTTGATGCACAATGAAATTTCACAAAATTGGATGTGTTAAATTGTGGCAGGGGCTATGATGGTCTACAGGAGGATATAGATATGACATCAAGATAGCCAGATAAATGGAAGATGTAGCCAGATGCCATAAAATGCGATATAAAGCATGTTAGAAATAAAAAGAGAGATCGGAAATAAATCAGGGCTATCAAGCAAATTTTTTAAAACATAGTTATTTTGCAATTAAAATCTTGAATATCAGTTAACCTTGATTTTAATCACATATTTGATTGTTACAATTACAGCATCCACCTCATTCAAGTTTGTTTTAGTTCTGATGCTATTATTATCATCCTGTATCTGCATGGGTTTCCTCCAGGTGCTCCGGTTTCCCCCCACATTCAAAAGGTTAGGTGGATTGGTCATGCTAAATTTCCCCTTAGGATGGGGTTGCAGGAAAGGGCAGGGGAGTGGGCCAAGGTAGGGTGGTCTTTCAAAGGGTTGGTGCAGACTCGATGGGCTGAATGGCCTCCTTCTGCACTGTAGGGATTTTATGATTCTAATAGACAAATCAGCATTAAAGTCCTGGAATATATACAAGATCATGTTTATAACCCACCTGTTGTATAAAACGTGGACACAGTCAATACAGTAAGGGTACAAAAGCAATGGGAAGGGATCAGCAAGACCCACGCTACCAGGGGTGAGGGTTTATGAAGACAGATGTTAGAGATTGTCTTTTCTCACTAAAACTGATATATTTAATGGGCTTAGGTTAGGAAGTGGATGAATAGAAGCTGGTGAAAGTCTTTAAGGTGATGAGGTTTACAATTAATAGTAATAAATTATTTCCGCTGGTTAGTAACATGAAGGTATAAAAATTAGATAATCACGAGAAGAATGAAAAGTGAGGTCAGAAAGAATTTCCTCACATGGGTGCATTCTCTGCCACAAGCATTGTTTTTTTTAGAAAATATTTCATTGAGGCATTTATAATTTTAACAATTTTAAACATCAAATTCCAACAAGAACAAAACACCAGCAAACCCCCCCCAGTAACAAACCCCAGCCAACGTGACTTACACAGACAGCACCTCCCCTTTCCCCTGCCCCCCCCCCACACACTCTGCTGACAGCTTAATTTTTCTAAAAGAAGCCGATGAATGGCTGCCACCTCTGAGCAAACCCCTGCAGCGATCCCCTCAGGGCGAATTTAATTTTCGCGAGTCTGAGAAACCCTGCCATGTCGCAAACCCATATCCCCAACTTCAGGGGACAGAGTCCCACCATCCTAGTAGGATCCATCTCTGGGCCACCCGGGAGGCAAAGGCCAGAACATCGGCCTCTCTCACCCCCTGGGCTCCCAGATCTTCCGACATGCCAAAATTCGCCACCTCTGGACTTGGTACCACCCTCACTTTTAATACCTCTGACATGACGTCAGCAAACACTGCCAGAAGCTCCTCAGCCTCGGACATGCCCAAAACATATGGACATGGTTCGCAGGCCCCCCACACAGCGCCAACACCTCTCCTCCATCTCCTCAAAGAACCTGCTCATCCGGGCCACAGTCACGTGTGCCCTGTGGACAACCTTAAATTGTATCAGGCTGAGCCTGGCACACAACGAGGATACATTGACTCGCCTCAGGGCCTCCTCCCATAATCCGGCCTCGACCTCCCTGTCATGATCTTCAGGTAAACATCATGGTGCAAACAGACATACATACTGATGGACAGATCAACGGAGCAATCAATACACACACAACACCACAGCCAATCACAGGCAAGAGCATACACACTATAAAACGGGGAACACAACACTTCCCGCGCATTCCAGCAGGAGACAGCTCAGGGCACAGAGCTCACAACAAGCCACTCAGACATTCACCATGTGCTGAGTGCTTCTCCAAGATAGTGTTAGGAATAGATCCACAGATTCAAGGGTTATGATCGAACCTCAGTAACCAGTTTACCACTGTAAATATATGTTAGTAATAAAACTGAGTTGTACCATCCGCAACCGTGTTGGTTCGTCTGTGTAGCAGAGCACCCAACACATCATAGTACCAGGTGTAACTGTGGGACCTACCTACGGATCCTCCAGAATCTGCCATCCTGCGCCATGGACACCGTCAGCCCGCCGCAGCTGCTACAAATCGCTGGAAACCTCGGCGTCAATTGGAAGCTGTTCAAACAGTGCTTCCAGCTCTTCCTGGAAGCCAACGAAAGGGAGAGCGCGTCGGACACCAGGAAAATTGCCCTCCTCCTCTCCACGGCAGGGCAACATGCCATCCATGTCTACAACTCCCTGGTGTTCGCGGCTCTTCTTCCCATTTTCACTTCATCTCCCCTATCGGGGCTCCCTCCCACTCCATCATTTCCTTGTCGATCTCTGAAACTTTCCCCTCTCCTACCCCTGTTCTCGACACCACCTTATCCTGTAGCCCCTGGGAGGCAGGTGCGGGGAGGTCGAAACCTGCCTCCGCACAAAGTTCCTCACTTGCTGATACCGGAACCCATTCCCACCTGATAACTCAAACTCCTCCTCCAGCTCCTCCAAGCTCAGGAAACCCTCATCAATAAACAGATCTCCAGATCTCTCAATCCCCACTCGCTGCCACCTCCGAAACCCCCCATCCAACCTTCCCCCGGTGATTATCACATATCGGTGCCCACACCGACGCCCCCTCCAACCCCATGTGCTGTCACCACTGTCCCCACACCCTCGGGGCTGCCACTACTACCGGGCTTGTGGAGTACCTGGCCGGCGAGATCGGCAGAGTGGCCATTAACAGTGCCCCTAAACTCGTGCCCCTACATGAGGCCGCCTCCGCTCACTCCCAAACCGACCCACAAGCTATTGTGAAAGTTGAGGCTATAAATTATTTTAAATAGGATTAGTCGCTTAAAAAGGAAAGGGAAAGATTAAAGATTATATTGGACGTGAGCAGATTCGTAAGCAAGCAGGAGACTAGGTGGCTGGTGCAGAGTTAATGGGCCGAATGGCCTGTATCTGTGATTCTATGATTCTACGACTAGTTGGTCAAGGAGTGCATAGATATCTCTATCATGGATTCTGCTTTTGGATCCCCTTGAGGAGATAAGTAACTACAGGTAAAACTTCAAAGAAAAAAACTGAAGTGTCTTCATGACTAGCAGAGTAACTAAGTAAGAACTGTGGTGATACGCCTGTAAGCAATATTGTAGATGGCTGGTGGTACGACCTCCAACCAGCAGGTGGCGTACAAACCCACCATGCGGTCTTGAGGCTGGGGTCACGTGACAAGACACTCAGATATAAATGCGGGCACATCCGGTGATCGGCAAATGGTTATAAGACGTACAAGAGATCAGCCATGCCGAGGGGTAGTTCCAGAGGAGAACAAAGAAATTCCATGATAACTTGCTCTGTAACAGATTGTTATCTTACCATGTGTGATTTAATAAAGATCCTGGTTTGGACAAGTCACAAGCCGTTTGCTAGATTCCTTGCTATATATCGAACACCAAACACAACAATGACGATAAGATTGTTGTCCAGATTATTCAAGGTCCAGCAGAACTGAAAGCATTTGTGTATATAGACTGATCTGTAGTTTAATATTATTGTAATGCAAAACATGTTTTAACCTGACTTCCGGACCCGGCCATGGATTGAGTGATCACACATTTGTTGGCTCCTGCTCAAGGCGGATATTTTTGGTCTTTTCCATCCCTAAGGGAGTAGTAGTTGAGGGCAAAAGGTGCAGGAGAGCCCGGGGAAGGTAATACATCTCTGGTGTGACTGGTGCATGGATCAGTGGATGAGGGATGCCACAAGAAAGAAAGAGCATGGTGCACAATCAATTACTCTTGAGACGAGGGGAGACATAACTAATCGGCTTTAATCAGCTAGAACTGTACCCAGCAGCTTCAATACAGAAAGTGAAGGCTGCTGGGACGGCATTGGTTCTTATACCCCACCTCTCAGGGCGGAGCTATGTACGTTAGCCAATGGTGGACTCCTAGGTCTAGCCAATGGGCATCCACCTCTCAGGTACTGCAATACCTGGTATTACCACAGAGCAGTTGGGGAAAGAGAGTCTTATGGTGCACCACAGCTAAAGATAGTGGAGGGCAAGGGGAACACGCTGCCACCCAGTGGTCAAGAGAGCAGCTGGTGGAATTCTTCAACAATAAGTTCCAGCAGCAGAGGAAAGAGGCCCTGGAAGACTTGGCCAAGGTGGGGGAGCCGCTGAGGTCTGGGATTGAGCAAGTTGAACAGAGGCTGGTGTCCCAGGGCTGGATGATTCAGAAATTGGAGAAAGCAGTGGGGGAGCACCAGGAGCAGTTGGCCTCGTAGGTGCCGGTGGTGGGAGTGATGCATGGAAGCCAAAAGAGGCTGAGGGAGAAGGTGGAGGACCTGAAGAACCACTCTAGGAGGTAAAATGTGAGGATTGTTGGGATGCTTGAAGGCATTGAATGTGTGGAGGCCGCTGTGTATGTGGCGAGTATGCTGGAGATGTTGATAGCAGAGTGAGCCTTTAATCGGCCTCTCAAGGTGGACCGAGTGCACAGGGCATTGAGGAGGAGGCCGCAGGTGGGCGAGCCACTGAGGACGATGGTGGTGCGCCTGCATTGCTTTTTGGACAAGGAAAAGATCCTTTGATAGGCGAGGCAGACTAAGAGGTGTACCTGGGAAGGGAGTGCGCTGCGGGTCAACCAAGACCTGGATGTGGAGTTGGCGAAGAGGAGGGCCGGGTTTAACCAGATAAAGGCTGTCCTCTTTAAGAAGGGGGTGAAGTTTGGAGATTTTTACCGGGCTCGCCTGATCAGGAGCTCTATTTCGACAAGCCAGAGGAGGTGATGGACTCTATGAGGGACAATGGACTGGGAAGAGTGTGAGGACATTGAACTTTGGAGACTTGTATGCTTTGTAAAGTGTCTGGGGTGGATATGCCGGGGCTGGTCTTGGCGGGGAAGCAGTGGTGGTGAGTGCCTTTTGTTAATCTTTGGGTGTTGACTGTCGGGATGGTTGAGGGTGGGGAGCAGGTGGCAGAGGGAAAGGGAGAAGTTGGAGGCATTGGGTGGGGGGGCCACCATGCTGTGTGAGCAGGCTAGTTAACGGGAATGGTGGGGGGTTGCCAGGGGGAAGTGTGGGGGGAGGTTATGGGGTTGTTTTTTTGTTTGAGGGCGCGGGGGGAGGGTTTCTGACAAGGGTGTGGTTGATGTGGCGAAATTGGGAAGGGATCGATGATGGTGGACACCCAAGGGGCAGGATCACTTTTTGGCAAAGCTGCAAATTAGAGTGAGGCAGTAAGCCTTACTCTAATGTGCAGATTCCCGAGGTACCTGAAGCTTTGGGATTCAATCCCTTCATCTCGGGGACCTCGGGCGAGCGCCGTTTGGTACTGGGCCCCACTAATGGGGACCAAACGGAACAGCACTCATGGGGGTCTCCAAGGGGATCGGAGCCCCCCCCGCTTGGTGTCCTGGCACTGCTGGTGCCACCTTGGTACCCTGGAAGTGCCACCTGGGCACCAGCCTGGCACTGCCAAGATGTCCAGGTGGCGCTGGCAGGGACACTGCTAAGGTGCTAAGCTGACATTCTTTGTGTGCGCGCGATCAGGCTGGGGTTGCGCGGCGTGGGTGTTGGGGAGTGGGGAGGGGGCTGGGGGTCCATCCTATATTGCATTCGTGCTGGGGGCAGGTCGGGGATAATTTGGGGGCCTCGGAGATCTCTTGCTACAACGGAATACAGCTCCCCGTTGTAAATAACGGGGCAATGTGCGGCCTCGGCCGCGTGTTCCCCATTCTGGCCCCTTATTCAGCACAAGTCATTTTGAATAGCCATATGTTTCTCGGTACTGCGAATGCCGGGAAACACGCGGCTAAATGCGTTCACTCTGAGACTTTGTTCCTTTTCGAAAGCTTGCGGCCTTGGATTTGCATCGTTTGATTATTTGGGGAATGGGTTTTAATACAGTCATAGATACAAGCTTGGACCGGTGAAGGCCCAAGTCGTCGAGGGTGTCGACAGTGGCAAAAGAGCTGAGGGGTTCATGGAGCCTGTGGGGGCTTGGGATGTCGCGGGCGAAGGGATTTTCATACTTCTCCCATGTACACCAGCTGTACTCCCGGATTGACTTTTTTGTGATGGACAAGGCACTTTTGAGGGGTGGTCAACTTGGAGTATTCGGCGATTGTGGTTTCCGATCACGTGCCAAATTGGGTAGATTTGCGGATGGCTCAGGGGGAGGCCTAGAGGCTGCAGTGGAGGCTAAACGTGGGGTTGCTGGCGGGCGAGGAGGTGTGTGAACAGGTGAGGGCTGCCATTCAGGGCTACGTGGAGCTGAATGACATGGGGAGGGCACAGTTGCCACATTGTGTGAGGTATTCAAGGCTGTAGTAAGGGGGGAATTTATATCGATTCGGATACACATGGAGAAGGTGGAAAGAGAGGAGAGGGCAAGGCTGGTGGGTGAGATTTTGAGGGTGGACAAGAGATACTTGGAGGGGTCGGAGGCAAGGTTGTTGAAGGAGATGCAGAGGCTCCAGGTGGAGTTTGGGCTAGTTTCTACAGTTGTGGAGGGGCAGTGTATGAGTATAGGATGTCGGCCCTTCAGTTGAGGAAACAGGAGGCGGTGAGGGAGATTGGTAGAGTTAAGGATGATAAAGCTAAGGTAGTGATGGACCAGGAGGGGATGAATGGGGTGTTTTAGGCCTTTTATCGGAGGCTCTACCAGTCAGAGCCCCGGACGGGGAGGAGGGGATACGGCAGTTCTTGGATGGGTTGGAATTTCCCAAAGTGGAGGAGGGGCTGGTTCAGGGTCTGGGGCCCTAATTGGGCTGAGGGAGGTGATGGATGGTATCGGGACGATGTAAGCGGATACGACCCCAGGGTCGGGTCAGTTCTTGGTAGAGTTTTATGAAACGTTTGGGGTGGACCTGGGACCACTGTTAGCAAGGGCGTATAATGAAGCAAGGGAGAGGGGGGAACTCCCCCCAACATTGTCGCAGGCTTCCACCTCCCTGATATTAAAGAAGTGTAAGGATCTGGAGCAGTGTGGGTAATACCGCCCGATGCCAATTTATTGGCGAAGGTGCTGGCATCGCGGACTGAGGACTTTGTGCCAGGGTTTGTCCCGGGGGTGATAGGCGAGGTTTATACGGGATTTGTGAAGGGAAGGCAGTTGTTGCCAAATGTGCGGAGGTTACTTAATGTGATTATAATACCCTCCTGAGGGTGGCACGTGGCGCAGTGGTTCGCACTGGGACTACAGTGCTGAGGACCCAGGTTCGAATCCCGGCGCTGGGTCACTGTCCGTGTGGAGTTTGCACATTCTTCCCGTGTCGGCATGGATTTCACCCCACAACCCAAACATGTGCAGGTTAGGTGGATTGGCCACGCTAAATTGCCTCTTAATTGGAAAAAAAACTTATTGGGTACTCTAAATTTATTTTTAAAGATGATACCCTCGGAGGGGCAGAAGGTGGAGGTAGTGGTGGCAATGGCCGCGGAGAAGGCTTTTGATTAGGTGGAGTGGGTGTATTTGCTAGAGGTGCTAGGGCAATTCGGGTTCGGGCAGGATTAAGTCTGGCTGCTATATAAGGCGCCGGCTGTGAGCGTGTGGACGAACAAGTGAGTTTGGGTACTTTGGGCTACACCAGGGGACGCTCCCCGTTGCTTTTCGCCTTGGCAAAGAAGCCGTTGGCAATGGCACTTAGGACGTCAAGGGATTGGAGAGGGATTGAGCGCATGGGGTGCCAAGCAGGGTTTCGCGAGATGCGGACACCTGTTACTGTATATTTCAGACCCGGTGGGCAGCATTGGGGTATTATGGAGATTTTGG
Organism: Scyliorhinus torazame; assembly: GCF_047496885.1. NCBI lineage: Eukaryota > Metazoa > Chordata > Chondrichthyes > Carcharhiniformes > Scyliorhinidae > Scyliorhinus > Scyliorhinus torazame. The sequence continues at coordinate 151,825,083 of NC_092712.1, forward strand.
GGGAATTAGACCGGTTTTCTGGACATAAATTGAACATGGGAAAGAGTGAGATGTTCCCGATTAAAAGCAGAGGGCAGGAAAGGAGATTGGAGGAGTTGCTGTTTAAGGTGGTGGGGGCTAGTTTCATGCATTTGGGTATCCAGGTGGCACTGAGCTAGGCCCAGCTGCATGAACTGAACTTGGCTCGCTTGGTGGAGCAGATGAAGGCAGATGTTAAGAGATAGGATGTGATGTCGCTGTCGCTTGCAGGGCGGATGCAGACACTGAAAATGACAGTGCTGCCGAGGTTTTTGTTTGTGTTTCAGTACCTCCCGATCTTTGTTCCCAAGTTGTTCTTTAGGAAGGTCAATGGGCTGCTCTCCGGGTTTGTGTGGTTGGGGAAGATACTGCGGGTGCGACAGGCTTTTTTGGAATGGGGCAAGGGGAGGGCTGCTGTTGTATGATAAATTATGATAAATTATTACTGCCCGGTGGAAATTGTAATGGAAATGGGCCATGGGGAAGGGTCAATGTGGGGGCGGCTGGTGGTGGCATCATATGGCGGTATGTCTTTGAGGGCTTTGTTGTTGCCACTTTTTTTTTAAAATATGTTTTATTGAAATGTTTTTCCCAAACAACAATTTTTCCCCTCTTACAAAGCAAACGCAACAATAACAATACGGAAACTTTTAACAATACACAAGTAACAAAACCCCTTTATCTTTGACCTAAACTAAACTAAACCCCCCCCCTCCCCCCCCCCCCCCCACCCCTCCCCCCCCCCCCCCCCTTCCCCCTGGGTTGCTGCTGCTGGTCATCTGTCTTCCCTCTAACGTTCCCCTAGGTAGTCGAGAAATGGCTGCCACCGCCTGGTGAACCCTTGAGCCGATCCTCTCAGGGCAAACTTTATCTGCTCCAATTTTATGAACCCCGCCATATCATTTACCCAGGCCTCCAGTCCGGGGGGTTTCGCCTCCTTCCACATGAGTAGGATCCTGCGCCGGGCTACTAGGGACGCAAAGGCCACAACGTCGGCCTCTTTCGCCTCCTGCACGCCCGGCTCTTCCGCAACTCCAAATAGAGCTAACCCCCAGCCTGGTTTGACCCGGGCCTTCACCACCCGCGAAATCACTCCCGTCACTCCCTTCCAATACCCTTCCAGTGCCGGACACGCCCAAAACATATGTGCGTGGTTTGCCGGGCTCCCGCCACACCTCCCACATTTGTCCTCCACTCCAAAGAACCTGCTCTATCTTGCTCCCGTTATGTGTGCTCTATGTAGCACCTTAAATTGAATCAGGCTAAGCCTGGCGCATGAGGAAGAGGAATTTACCCTGCTTAGGGCATCAGCCCACATACCCTCCTCTATCTCCTCCCCTAGTTCTTCTTCCCACTTTCCTTTTAGTTCGCCCACCGACTCCTCCCCCTCTTCCCTCATCTCTCGGTAAATCTCTGACACCTTGCCCTCTCCGACCCACACCCCTGAAAGCACCCTGTCCTGTATCCCCTGTGTCGGGAGCAACGGAAATTCCCTCACCTGTTGTCTAGTAAACGCCCTCACCTGCATATATCTCAAGAAATTTCCCCGGGGCAACTTATACTTTTCCTCCAATGCTCCCAAGCTCGCAAAAGTCCCATCTATAAATAAATCTCCCACCCTCCTAATTCCCAACTGGTACCAGCTCTGAAATCCTCCATCCATTCTTCCTGGGGCGAACCTATGGTTGTTCCTGATTGAGGACCCCACCAGGGCTCCCCGCACCCCTCTCTGTCGCCTCCACTGTCCCCAGATATTCAATGTTGCCGCCACCACCGGGTTCGTGGTAAACTTTTTAGGTGAGATCGGTAGCGGTGCCGTCACCAGCGCCTCTAAACTCGTCCCTTTGCAGGACTTTCTCTCCAGTCTTTTCCACGCCGCTCCCTCGCCCTCCATCATCCATTTACGTATCATTGCCACATTGGCGGCCCAATAGTAATCGCCCAAGTTCGGTAGTGCTCGGTAATCCTCCTCTGTCCCTACTATGCTGAAGGAACCCCCTCCTTACTCTCGGAACTTTCCTGCCCACACGAAGCTCGTGATGCTCCTGTCTATTTTATTAAAAAAGATCTTGGTGATTAGTATAGGGAGACATTGAAATACAAATAAGAACCTCGGGAGGACCATCATCTTAATTGCTTGCACCCTGCCCGCCAGCGATAGAGGCTGCATGTCCCACCTCTTGAAGTCCTCCTCCATTTGTTCTACCAACCGTGTCAGATTAAGTCTGTGCAAGGTTCCCCAGCTCCTAGCGATCTGAATCCCCAAGTATCGGAAGTTTCTTTCCACTTTCCTTAGAGGCAAGCCTTCTATCTCTCTACTCTGGTCCCCTGGATGTATCACAAATAACTCACTCTTCCCCATGTTTAGCCTATACCCCGAGAAATCCCCGAACCCTCTCAAAATTCGCATAACCTCTATCATCCCCCCCGCTGGGTCCGACACATATAACAATAGGTCATCCGCGTATAACGAGACTCGGTGTTCTTCTCCCCCTCTAATCACCCCTCTCCATTTCCTGGAGTTTCTCAACGCCATGGCCAGAGGTTCAATTGCCAACGCGAACAACAATGGAGACAGCGGGCATCCCTGTCTTGTTCCCCTATATAGTCGGAAATACTCCGATCTATGTCGACCTGTAACTACGCTTGCCGTTGGAGCCCCATAAAGAAGTCTAACCCAGCTAATAAACCCGTTCCCAAACCCAAACCTCCTTAACACTTCCCATAAATACTCCCACTCCACCCTATCAAATGCCTTCTCTGCGTCCATTGCCGCCACTATCTCTGCCTCCCCCTCCACTGGGGGCATCATTATCACCCCTAATAGTCATCGCACGTTAACATTCAGTTGTCTCCCTTTTACGAACCCTGTCTGGTCTTCGTGCACCACCCCCGGGACACAGCCCTCTATCCTCGATGCCAGTACCTTTGCCAACAATTTGGCGTCCACGTTCAATAATGAAATGGGTCTATAGGACCCGCACTGCAACGGATCTTTATCCCTCTTCAAAATTAACGATATCGTCGCCTCCGACATCGTCGGGGGTAGAGCCCCCCCTTTCCTGGCCTCATTGAACGTCCTCACCATCAACGGGGCCAACAAGTCCACATATTTTCTGTAATACTCCACCGGGAACCCGTCTGATCCTGGGGCCTTCCCTGCTTGCATGCTTCCCAGTCCCTTAATAACCTCGTCCACCCCAATCGGTGCCCCCAGGCCTACCACCCCCCGCTCCTCCACTTTCGGGAACCTCAATTGGTCCAGGAACTGCCGCATCCCCTCCTCTCCCTCTGGGGGTTGAGACCTATACAGTTCCTCATAGAAGGTCTTGAACACCTCATTTATCTTTCCTGCCCTTCGCACCGTGTCTCCCTTTTCATCTCTAATTCCTCCTATCTCCCTCGCTGCTGCCCTCTTTCGCAATTGATGAGCCAACAGGCGACTAGCCTTTTCCCCATATTCATACCTCCTCCCCTGTGCCTTCCTCCACAGTACCTCCGCCTTTCTGGTGGTCAGAAGGTCAAATTCCGTCTGGAGTCGTCTCCTCTCCCTGTACAATTCCTCCTCCGGGGTCTCTGAAAATTCCCTATCCACCCTTAAAATCTCCCCCAGTAATCTTTCCCTTTCCTTGGCCTCTGTTTTCCTTTTGTGGGCCCCAATGGAGATAAGCTCTCCTCTGACCACCGCTTTTAGTGCTTCCCATACCACTCCCACAGGGACCTCGCCGTCGTCATTGACCTCCAGGTATCTCTCAATACACCCCCGCACTCTTGCACACACTCCCTCATCCGCCATCAGTCCCACATCTAATCGCCAGAGTGTTCTCTGCTCCCTTTCCTCTCCTAATTCCAGGTCCACCCAATGTGGGGCATGATCCGAAACCGCTATGGCTGAGTACTCAGCTTCTTCCACCCTAGAGATCAACGACCTTCCCAAAACAAAAACATCTATCCGGGAGTACACTTTATGGACATGGGAGAAGAAGGAAAACTCCCTAGCCCTAGGTCTAAGAAATCGCCATGGATCCACGCCCCCCCATTTGGTCCATAAACCCCTTAAGTACCTTGGCCGCTGCCGGCCTTCTTCCGGTCCTTGAGCTGGATCTATCTAGCCCCGGGTCCAGCACCGTATTAAAGTCCCCTCCTAAAATCAAGTTTCCTACCTCCAGGTCCGGTATACGCCCCAGCATCCGTCTCATAAATCCCGCATCGTCCCAGTTTGGGGCATACACATTAACCAACACGACCTCCATTCCCTCCAGCCTGCCACTCACCATTACATATCTACCTCCGCTATCTGCTACGATGTTCTTTGCTTCAAATGCTACCCGCTTCCCCACCAAAATGGCCACCCCTCTATTCTTTGCATCCAGTCCTGAGTGGAACACTTGTCCCACCCATCCTTTCCTTAGCCGTTCCAAGCAGGAGCTGCCGAATATGCGACCTAGCTCTGCATAGCCGCACCCGGAAGTATGTTGTTGCCGCTTTTACCGTTCTCGCCAGCCAGCCACTCTGCGAGCCCTGTGGTGGTGTCGGCCCAAAGATGTGCAGGTTAGGTGGATTGGCCATGCTAAATTACCCTTCGTGTCCAAAAGGTTAGATGGGGTTACGAGGATAGGGTGGAGGTGTGGGCTTTGGAAGGGTGATCTTTCTATGGGCCGGTGCAGACTCTATGGGTCGAATGGTCTCTTTCTGCACTATAAATTCTATGTCCATGTCTAAGGGGTGGGGGTAGTGGTGGCAGCATTTGGGACTGGAGGGTGCCTCGATGTGGGCACGGATCTGTGATAATCAGAGGTTTGCGATGGCGGGGCTGGATACGAGGCTTAGGGGCTGGCAGCAGGAAGGGATTGAGCGTTTTGGGGACTTGTTTATAGGGGGTAAATTTGCAGGGCTGGAGGATGGAGGAAGTGTGTGAGTTGGCCAGAGGGAATGGCTTTAGGTACCTACAGGTTCGGGACTTTGCAAGGTAAGAGTTGCCGTCCTTTCCTTGGCTGCAGCCCCTGGGGTTGCAGGACAAGATGCTGCCAAAGGACGAAATAGAGGGGGGGAAAGCGTCGGATAGCTATAAGGAATTGATGAAGTGGGAATGAGCCCTGGTGGGGGACATTAATTGTAAATGGGTGGAAGAACTGGGAGAGGAGGTGGGAGCTGAGACGTGGGCGGAAGCCTTGTGGAGGGTGAACACGTCCTCGCCATGTGCGAAGTTAAGCCTCATCCAGTTTAATGAGCTGCATAGAGCTCGTATGACAGTGGCGAGGATGAGTAGGTTCTTTGTGTGGGTAGAGGATAGGTGTCGGCGGTGCATGGGCGGGGCCCGCGAACCACGCCCACATGTTCTGGGCTTGTCCAAGATTGAGGAGGTTTTGGCAGGGGTTCTCAGTTGTGATGTCCGAAGTGTTAGCAGTGGGAGTGGTTCCGAGACCAGAGGTGGTGATATTTGGGGATCCGGGAGTCCAGGGGATGAGAGAGGTGATGCACGATCAATTGCACAAAGATTAAAGTTGGGTACAACTGTGGCTTTATTACAGTCAGATGCGTGGCCTCCTGCTGCAGCTGGCGAAATGGCAGGGCACTGGAGGTCATGCATATTTATACAGTTCTCTGTGGGCGGAGCCAGCCGGCAGGAGCTACCGGCGAACCTGTAGTGCAGGTCCTACCTTCCATCTCCTATTACAGTGGTTCACCACATTCACCCCCTGTTAAAATGAGTCCGGCGGGGGTGACGTGAAACTATATACAATTAGTGCAATTAGAAAGAAAAGGTCCGTCAAAGGTTCAGCCGGTCCGGTGCTTTGGTACTTCATTGAGAGCGGCGTAATGGTGGTGGCGAAGTCGGTGCTGGCGGTGGTGGAGGTGGCACCGATGGTGGTGGTGGCGGTGCTGATGCTGGCCAGTCATCGGGGAACTCCGGGAGCGTGAAGAAGTCCTCTTCGTCCTCTTGTGTGGAAAAGGGGAGGGGGGTGCTCTGGTGGGGCCAATATTGGCGGTGTGGTGGGAGGTGGGGGGGGGGGGGCGCATTGTTGGGGGTGTGTGTTGGGGTGGAACCTGACGGTGCCAGGTCCCTGAGTGAGACAGTATCTTGGCGGCCGTCGGGGAACTCAACGTGGGGATATTGAGGGTTGGCGTGGAGCAGGTGAACCCTGGGATCCGCCTTGTGGAGTCGGACGTGCCTACAGAGAAGGACCGGTCCTGGAGTAGCGAGCCAAGTCAGGAGCGACACCCCGGATGTGGACTTCCTGGGGAAGGTAAAAACTCGTTCATGGGGTGTGTTATTAGTGGCGGTGCACAATAGTGACCGGATGGAGTGTAGAGCGTCAGGGAGAACCTCCTGCCAGCGAGAGGCTGGGAGGTTCCTGGACCGTAGGGCCAGCTGGACAGCCCTCCAAACTGTCCCATTCTCCCGTTCTACTTGCCCGTTTCCCTGGGGGTTGTAGCTGGTCGTCCTGCTGGAGGCTATACCCCTGCTGAGCAGGAACTGACGCAGCTCATCGCTCATGAATGAGGATCCCCTGTCACTGTGGATGTAGGCGGGGAAACCGAACAGAGCGAAGATGGTGCTGAGGGCCTTGATGACGGTGGCAGACGTCGTATCGGGGCATGGGATGGCGAAGGGGAATCTGGAGTACTCATCGACCACACTGAGAATGTACGTGTTATGGTCGGTGGAGGGGAGGGGCCCTTTGAAATCCACGCTGAGGCGTTCAAAGGGGCGGGAAGCCTTCACCAGGCATGCACGGTCTGGCCGGTAGAAGTGCGGCTTGCACACCGCACAGTCCCCGGTGACTGTCCTTACTTCCACGACGGAGTAGGGCAGATTGCGAGCTTTGACCAGATGGTACAATCGAGTGACCCCCGGGTGACAAAGGCTGTCGTAGGGCCCGGAGTTGGTCCACTTGTGCGCTTGCACATGTACCTCTGGAGAGGGCGTCTGGGGACTCGTTGAGTTTACCGGGGCGATACAAGATCTCGTAATTATAGGTGGAGAGCTCGATTCTCCACCGCAAGAATTTATCATTTTTGATCTTGCCCCGCTGTGTGTTATTGAACATGAAGGTCTTCGACCGTTGGGCCGTAAGGAGAGTGAATCTCTTACCGGCCAGGTAGTGCCTCCAATGCCGCACACTTCAACGATAGCTTGGGCCTCCTTTTCGACGGATGAGTGTCGAATTTCCAAGGCATGAAGGGTGCGGGAAAAGAATGCCACGGGTCTGCCTGCCTGGTTTAGAGTGGCGGCAAGGGCGACGTCTGAAGCGTCGCTTTCTACTTGGAAAGGCAGTCACTCGTCCACTGCACGCATCCCGGCCTTGGCGATGTCTGCTCTGATGCGGGCGAAAGCGTGTTGTGCCTCGGCCGCGAGGGGGAATTGGGTGGACTGAATGAGTGGGCTGGCCTTGTCCGCATAGTTTGGGACCCACTGAGCGTAGTAGTAAAAGAACCCCAGGCAGCGTTTGAGGGCCTTGGGGCAATGGGGGAGGGGAAGTTCCATGAGGGGTCGCATACGGTCGGGGTCGGGCCCGAGATGTCCGTTTTGGACTATATAGCCGAGAATGGCTAACCGGGTTGTGCTGAACACACACTTCTCTTTGTTGTAGGTCAGGTTGAGAAGAGTGGCAGTGCGGAGGAATTTATCGAGGTTGGCATCGTGGTCCTGCTGGTCATGGCCGCAGATGGTGACATTATCTAAGTACAGAAAGGTGGCCCGCAAACCGTACTAGTCGACCATTCGGTCCATCTCTCTTTGGAAGACCGAGACCCCATTTGTGACACCGAAAGGGACCCTAAGGAAGTGGTAGAGGCAACCGTCCGCCTCGAAGGCAGTGTATGGCCGGTCCGACTTCCGGATGGGGAGCTGGTGGTAGGCAGATTTCAGGTCAATTGTTGAGAAGACCCGATACTGCGCAATCTGATTGACCATATCAGATATGCGTGGGAGGGGGTACGCGTCGAGCTGCATGTACCGATTGATGGTCTGGCTGTAGTCCACGACCTTCCTGTGTTTCTCCCCAGTTTTAACCACTACCACTTGGGCTCTCCATGGGCTGTTGCTGGCCTCAATAAAAACCTCCTTAAGCAGCCGCTGGACTTCAGACTTGATGAAGGTCTTGTCCTGGGTGTTGTACCGTCTGCTCCAAGTGGCAACGGGCTTGCAATCCGCATTTAGATTGGCGAAAAGGGAGGGGGGATCGACCTTGAGGGTCGCGAGGCCACAAACGGTAAGGGGGGTAAGGGCCTGCCGAATTTTAGGGTGAGGCTCTGGAGATTGCACTGGAAGTCCAGGCCCAACAGGAGTGCAGCACAGAGATTAGGAAGGACCTAGAGGCGGAAGTTACTAAATTCTACGCCCTGGACCGCGAGGGTGACTGTACAAAAGCCACGGATCGGGACGGAGTGGGATCCGGATGCTAGGGAGATCCTTTGATTGGCAGGATGGACCGTGAGGGAGCAGCGCCTTGCCGTATCTGGGTGAGCGAAGCTTTCGGTGCTCCCGGAGTCCAGCAGGCACGAGGTTGCATGGCCGTTGACTATAAGCATCGTCGACACGGTGACCAGGTTGTGCGGGCGAGATTGGTCCAGCGTCATTGAAGCGAGTTGCGGGTAGCCATCGGATGCTTCGGGTGGCGAACGTGTGCAGTTCCGATGTTGGGATGTCCGGAGACCCTGTGGGGGACAAGATGGTGGCGCCCATGGTGTGCACATTGCGGGGTCGGGACAAGATGGCGGCGTCCATGGTGCGCACATTGCGGGGTCGGGACAAGATGGCGGCGCCCATGGGGCGCATATGGACCCGGGAGGAGAAGATGGCGGCTCCCATTTTGCGTCTGGCATGGGGGAGGAGGCGATAGCGGGCGCGATCGCAGCGACCGCGGGCCTGGCACACAGCCGCGAAGTGGCCCTTTTTACTGCAGGCTTTACAAACTGCAGTGCAGGCCGGGCAGTGTTGGCAGGGGTGCTTCTGCTAACTGCAGAAGTAGCAGCGGGGACCCCCGGGGTGCGCGGATCGGCGTGCGGCGCAGGCTTATTGGGAAGGCAGGGCCCCGGCTGAGGAGGTCGTCAGCGGGGTCCAGGAGGAGTAGAAGGGTGGGCAGCGCGGCGGGATGGGTACGATTGTACGTTACGGGATGCGACCGTCATGGAGAGCGCCAAGGTTTTCGTCTCCACCAGTTCGAGCGTGACCCCTTCCAGTAATCGTTCTCGGATGCGGCCTGACGCAATCCCCGTCACGAAGGCATCGCGCATGAGGAGATTCGCGTGTTCGGCGGCCGTAAAGGCCTGACAGTCACAGTCCCGGACGAGTGGAATTAGGGCCTGCCAGAAATCTTCGATGGACTCATCAGGTAGTTGCGAGTGGGTGGCGAGTACATGCCTGGTGAAGAGCGCGTTCGTCTTCAGCGCGTAGTGTTCCTTAAGGAGTTCCATTGTGTTTGTGTAATTCGTGGCGTCTTGGATCAACGGGAACACGCTGGAGCTCAGTCTGGAGTACAGGACGTTTATCTTCTGAGCCTCCGTTGGCTCGGGGTCCGCAGCCTTGATGTAGGCCTCAAAACATGCTAGCCAGTGAGTAAAGTCTTTTCTGGCGTTGGGCGAGTGCGGATCCAGCTGCAGGCGATAGGGCTTGATTCTGATATCCATACTGTGGAAAATCTGACTGTAATAAATTGATGCATGATCAATTGCACAAAGACTAAAGTTGGGTACAACTGTGGCTTTATTACAGTCAGATGCGTGGCCTCCTGCTGCAGCTGGCGAAATGGCAGGGCACTGGAGGTCATGCATATTTATACAGTTCTCCGTGGGCGGAGCCAGCCGGCAGGAGCTACCGGCGAACCTGTAGTGCAGGTCCTACCTTACATCTCCTATTACAGTGGTTCGCCACAAGAGGCTAGGGTGGCAGGTCTCGGAGCTGCCGAAAGAGGGAGGGTGGATGAGCGAGCTGCCAGAATTCCTGAGGCTGGAAAAGGTCAAGTTGCTCTGCAAGGGTCGGCAGAGGTAGAAGCCGCTTATTGATTTTTGTAAGGTGGACTGAGGGGTCAGCAAGAGGGGAAATGTGGGGGGTGGTGAAAGGGGGTTAAAATAGGAATGTGGGATGGGTGGGGCGTTGCTACCAGGGGGGGAGGCGGGTTGTGGTTGTTTGTTGAGTTGTTTTGTTGTTCTGATATTTAGTGTATTTATGTGAAAATGCCTTGAATAAAATATTTAAAAAACATAGCTTAACCTTTGTCCCCAGGATTTGTTTCTATTTTTCCAATTTTTCTTTCTCCTCTTCTAAAGAGATTGACTCACTTATCCAGGATGGAATCTAATGCTCCCCTCCAAAGTGGGCTGCAAGGCATTGAGGGGCCTATAAGGGGGCAAGAATGTTAGGAATAGAAAGTGAGTTGCCTTTCTGATGCCCCACGTTAAGCCTGAGGCAGGAAGGCCTTCCTGCCTGGAGGCTAATTGAGAGAACCCACTTATGGGCCTGACCCTGCGTTTGCTGATATTGAACCAGCAATGGGGCTGCCCCCACACCAAGTGGACAAACTACCAGGCAAATCCGTGATGGGCATGCCAGTGGCTTGTTTGGGCGGGGTGGTGGGGAAGGAGGCTTCCATCATTCTCAGATACTCTGTGCCCAATGGGGAGGACCACCAGTGCAGGGGAGGGACCCTGTCCTTCACAGTGACCTTTCTCCCCCACCCCCACCCTCCTAGGAGCTGGGCTTTGCTGACTGACCCCGACGATCTCACCCCACTTAACCTGAATTCCACGATTCCAGTGACAATCCTCAGCCTCAGGCCTGCTACAGTAGCACCAATGGCCACAACACCTGGTGACCCGGCTGTTACTGGAGAGCTGCTGAATCCTGACTGTCAGCTCTCAGAGGTGGAACATCCGCTCTGCAGGAGACATTCCCCTGCAGTAGCCATAAACCCCAACCTGCCTGATTGGGGTTTAATCCCGATGGGTCCCCCGGATATGGCGGAAAGGGGTTGCAATCGGCCCTCCAGCTGGTGGAGAAGCTGCGATCATTAAATTGTGCTCACTGTGTGTTCAGTGGATAACAACGGCTACCTGTTTCAAGTGGTCATTCTTTGTGTGTGAGCTAAGACACTGAGTGCTGGGACTTATTTGATTGTGTGGGGAGAAGGAAGCAGCCCCAATCTGTCCATGTTCAATGCACTTTCATACACGATTCTCAGGGTAGCAATCAACAGTAAAGAAGGAAAGATTATGGAGCATCTCTCATGATCTGAACATAGAGAACATAGAATTTACAGTGCAGAAGGAGGCCATTTGGCCCATCGAGTCTGCACCAGCTCTTGGAAAGAGCACCCTACTTAGGTCCACACTGCCATCCTACCCCGTAACCCAGTAACCCCACCTAATCTTTTTTTGGTCACTAAGGGCAATTTAGGATGGCCAATCCACCTAACCTGCACACCTTTGGAATGTGGGAGGAAACAAGAGCACCCGGAGGAAACCCACGCAGACATGAGGAGAACGTGCAGACTCCGCACAGACAGTGACCCAAGCCGGGAAAATGGTCCAAGGCACTTTAGAGCCAATGATGTAATTTTGAAGTGTTGAAGCACAGTAGCAAGGTTGTGTGCACCAAAGACTACAAACCAATGTGATAATTTCTGCATTATATATTTATAGGTGGTCTTGAAGAATAAATATTGGCCTAAAGACTGAATTATAATTAAAAGAACATTGTTCCTCTTCCTTAGCTTCAAGACATTGAAGGTGATTGTAGCAGGAGTATTGTCGTCCCAGGTCACAGAATATCCTAGACGTTACAGTGTAGAAGGAGGCCATTTGGCCCATCGAGTCTACACCGGCCCCTGAAAGAGCACCCTATCTAAGCCCACTCCTCCACCCCATCCCCGTAACCCAGCAACCCCACCTAAATTTTGGATACTACAGGGCATTTTGGGGGACCAATCCATCCAACCCGCACGTTTTTGGGCTGTGGGATTAAATCGGAGCACCCAGAAGAAACCCACGCAGACACAGGAAGAACATGTCAGACCCAAGTCGGGAATCGAACCTGGGTCACTGACGCTGTGAAGCAACAGTGCTAACGAGGTGCGCTCAATCAATTCAGTGCAATGAACTTCAAATATGTCAGCTCCCTGGTCCATATGATTTTGTCTAGCATACTGTGTGGGCATTCGTCCATTGAGGAAGGGACTGCCTTATAATGAATTACAGATTGTAACTGGGTCTTCTCGTCAGAAACAAATAGCAAGGGATAGACAGGTTTACCTTAGACTGAGGTAATCACAAATTTCTAAATACATATTTAGCAATCTGTGTCTATGGGCGGCACGGTAGCACAGTGGTTAGCACTGTTACTTCACAGCACCAGGGACCAGGGTTCGATTCCCGGCTTGGGTCACCGTCTGTGCGGAGTCTGCACGCTCTCCTCGTGTCTGCGTGAGTTTCCTCCGGGAAATATAATGTGGGGAAATGTAAAATTGTCAATTTTGGCAGGAATAATAAAAAAATAATTTTAAAAATGAGCATTTAATCTAAATTGTGAGAGATTGCAGAACTCGGAGATGCAGAGGGATCTGGGTATTCTACTGCATAAGTCACAGAAGGTTTGTCTGCAGGTATAGCAAAAAGATTTGTATCAGGAAAGCTTATAGAATATTATTGTTTATTGAGAGGGGAATTGATTAGAAAAGTAGGAGGAAAGAGATTGGGGGAGATGCCGTTCAAGGTGGTGGGGGGAGCTTTTGGTATTTGGGTATCGGGGTGGCATGGGAATGGGAGCAGCTGCACAAGCTGAATTTGGATCGGCTGGTAGAACAGATGAGGGGGGACTTTCGGAGATGGGATGCGTTCCCGCTGTCATTGGCGGGCGGGTACAGACAGTGAAAATGCCGGTCCTCATAGTCATAGATGTTTGCCGAATGGAAACAGGCCCTTCAGCCCAGCTTGTCCATGCCGCCCAGTTTCTATCATTAAGCTAGCCCCACTTGCCCACATTTGGCCCATTTCCCTCTATATCCATCCTGCCCATGTAACTGTTTAACTGCTTTTTAAAGGAAAAAATTGTACCCGCCTCTACCACTGCCCCTGGCAGCCCGTTCCAGATACTCACCACCCTGTGTGTGCAACAATTTTCTCTCTGGTCTCTTTTGTATCTCTCCCCTCTCACCTTAAATTTATGCTCTCTAGTTCTGGATTCCTCTACCTTTGGGAAAAAGAGGTTTCTGTTTGTCTTTCAGAGCATTCCAATTTTTATCTAAATGCAATGATCTCGGGATTTGTTTGAGCAGGTAAAAGCCCGTGGGTGAGGAAGGTGCTACTGGAGCGGGGGCTTGGGGGAATGGGGAAGAGTGCTAGCTCTTCCAAATTTTTATTGGGCGCCGAATATAGCAATGGTCAGAAAGTGGATAGTGGGGGAGGGGTCGGTTTGGGAGTGGGTGGAGGCAGGCCTCATGTAAAGGCATGGGTTTGGGGGCACTGTCAACGGCACCTCTGCCTTTATCGCCAGCTCGGTACACCACAAGCGCGGTAGTAGAGCCAGCCCTGAGAGTGTGGGGACAGTGGCGGCAGCACATGGGGTTGGAGGGGGCGTCGGTGTGGGCACTAATATATGGTAACCACCAGTTCGCTCCGGAAGGGCTGGATGAGGGGTCCGGAGTTGGCAGTAGGCAGAGATCTAGAGATTTGGAGATCTCTTTATTGATGAGGGTTTCCTGAGCTTGGAGGAGCTGGAGGAGGAGTTTGAGTTATCGGGGGGAATGGGTTCCGAACTTTGTGCGGAGGCAGGTTTCGACCTTCCCGCACCTGCCTCCCAGGGGCTACAGGATAAGGTGGTATCGAGAATAGGAGTGGGAGAGGGGAAGGTTTCAGAGATCGACAAGGAACGATGGAGTTGGAGGGAGCCCCGATAAGGGAGGTGAAGAGAAAGTGGGATGAAGAACTGGGTGGGGAGTTGGAAGCCGGATTATGGGACGAGGCCCTGAGGCGAGTTAATGCATCCTCGTCGTGCGCCAGGTTCAGCCTGATACAATTTAAGCTGGTCTATCGGGCACACGTGATGGTGGCCCGAATGAGCAGGTTCTTTAAGGAGGTGGAGGATAGGTGTGGGCGCTGTGCAGGGGGTCCTGCTAACCATGTCCATATGTTTTTGGCATGTTTGAGGCTAAGGGGTTTCTGGCAGGGGTTTGCTGATGTCATGTCAGAGGTATTGAAAGTGAGGGTGGTACAGAGTCCAGGGGTGGTGATCTTTGGCGTGCCGGAAGATCCGGGAGCCCAGTGAGTGAGAGAGGTCAATAACCTGGCCTTTGCCTCCCTGGTGGCCCAAAGACGGATCTTACTAGGATGGAGGGACGAGGAACTCCCAAAGTCAGGGGTATGGGTTAGTATCATGGCGGGGTTTCTCAGACTCGAGAAAATTAAATTTGCCTTGAGGGGATCGCTGCAGGGGTTTGTCTGGAGGTGGCAGTCATTCATCAACTGCTTCGAGGAAATTAAGCTGTCAGCAGGGGCGGGGAAAGGAGGAAAGGAGGAATGGGGGGGTCGAGTAAGGTTAGAAAAACCAGTGGAAACGGGGCCACCGGGTCGGAGAATCGCCGGGGGCTGGCGTGAATCCCGCCCCCGCCGGTTGCCGAATTCTCCGGCACCGGATATTCGGCGGGGGCGGGAATCGCGCCGCGCTGGTTGGCGGGCCCCCCCCCACGATTCTCTGACCCGGATGGTCTGAAGACCCGCCGCTAAAATGCCTGTCCCGCAGGCGTAGATTAAACCACCTACCTTACCGGCGGGAAAAGGCGGCGCGGGCGGGCTCCGGGGTCCTGGGGGGGGGCGCGGGGCGATCTGGCCCCGGGGGGTGCCCCCACGATCGGGGCCCACCAATCCGCGGGTGGGCCTGTGCCGTGGGGGCACTCTTTCCCTTCCGCCTTCGCCACGGTCTCCACCATGGCGGAGGCGGAAGAGACTCCCTCCACTGCGCATGTGCGGGAATGTCGTCAGCGGCCGCTAACGCTCCCGCACATGCGCCGTCCGGAGATGTCATTTCCGCGCCAGCTGGCGGGGCACCAAAGGCTTTTTCTGCCAGCTGGCGGGGCGGAAATTCGTCCGGCGCGGGCCTAGCCCCTTAAGGTTGGGGCTCGGCCCCCCAAGATGCGGAGCATTCCGCACCTTTGGGGCAGCGCGATGCCCAACTGATTTGCGCCATTTTGGTGGCAAAGATGGATTGGCCACGCTACATTGCCCCATAATTGGTAAAATTTAAAAAAATTACACTCAAAAAAAAAGTGGTGAGCCTGTGGAATTTGTTGCTTCTGAAAGCAGTTGAGGCCAAAACATTGTATGCTTTCAAGAAGGAGTTATATATAACACTTGGGGCTAAAGGGATCAAAGGATATGGAGGGAAAGCGGGAACAGGTTGAGTTGGATGGTCAGCTATGATCATAATGAATGGCGAAGCAGGCTTGAAGGGCTCCTCTTGCTCCTATTTTCTATGTTTCTATTTCTATACCTCCTATCTCATCACTATTGTGATGTCTGCTTTTAATTAGGAGTTTCCCCAAACATACGTGCTTCCAGAGACTGGTACATTTGAATTCTCTGAGCACTGTCGTAGCATTTCAGCCGTAAGCCTTTTTCAAGTTTGGCTTTGTATTTTAAATTTCTTTAAAGGATAACATGGCTTAAATGATCAGTTTGGCTTCATACTTTCTTCCAATTCTGATATAATAAGTATCGTTCTTTTTACTCTGGAGATGTATTTGTATTTTGTGTGCTCGGAAATAGAAGTTTTACGTTAACTCTCAAATGTATATTTTATTCTTCTCCTGAAGGGACTGCTGCATGAAAGCTGAATCAGTTCTATTGTCACTTTGGTACCTCAGTGAAGTTAATATTCTCCATGTGGAAACTTGAACAGTGCTAGGCTATTCAACCACAGAGTGCATATCAGACACGTAGAACTCTGCAAAAACAAAAACAAAATACTGTGGATCTTGGAAATCTGAAATACAAACAGAAAATCCTCAGCAGGTCAGGCAGTATCTGGGGAAAGAAACATTTAGGGCGCAATTCTCCCATCGGGAGTCTAAGATCCGACGGCGGAGTGAAAACTGGAGTGTTTCACTCCGGCGTCGGAGCCCGTGCCCAGCCCCCTATTCTCCCACCCCCGGGGGGCTAGGAGCGGTGTCGCATCATTTACGCTTGCCGGGCCTTGGCGCGCGTAAAAGCGGCGCCGCGTAAATGACGTGGCCAGCGCCGCGTAAATGACATCACCCGCGCATGCACAGTTGCCGTCCTCCCCGAGGTCGCCCCACAAGAAGATGTCGGATGGACCTTGCAGGGCGGCGGAGGAAAGGAGGTCCTCCTTCAGAGAGGCTGGCCCGCCGATCGGTGGCCACCAATCGTGGGCCCTCGATGCCGTCAGGCAGCAACGCTAACCACTGCGCCACCATGCCACCCTGGCTAACTACTTTCTGGGTGAAAGGATTTCTCCCCATTTTTGTCCTAAATGGTTAACCCCATATCCTTAGACTGTGACACCTGGTTCTGAACTACCCCCTCATCGGGACCATCATTCCTGCATCCACCCTGTCTAGTCCTGTTAGAATTTTTATGTTTCTATGAGGATCCCCCCCTCATTCTTCTAAATTGCAGTGAATGTAATCCTAATCGACTCAATATCTCCTCAAACGTCAGTCCTGCTACCCCAGGAATCAGTTTGGTAAACATTCACTACACTCCCTCTATAGCAAGAACATCCTTCCTCAGATAAGTAGAATAAAACTGCACAAAATAATCCAGGTGTTGTCTCACCAAGGTATAATTGCAGCAAGCTATCCCTGCTTCTGTGCTCGAATCCCCTCGCTATGAAGGCCAACATATAATTTTCCTTCTTTACCACCTGCTGCACCTGCATTCTTACTTTCAGCGACTGGTGTACAAGGACACCCAGCTCTCAGTGGACATCTCCCTCTCTCAATCTATGGCCACTCATATAATAACTTGCCTTCTTGTTTTTCACATCAATCCACATTATACTGCATCAGCCATGCATTTGCCCACTCACTCAACTTGTCCAAATAGCACTGAAGCAGCCGTGCATCTTCTTCACAGCTCACCCTCCCACCCAGCTTTGTGCAAATTTGGAGCTATTACATTTAGTTCCCTCATCTAAATCATTAAACGTGAATAGCTGGGGACCCAGCACCAATCCCTGCGGTACCCCACGAGTCATTGCCTGCCATTTGGAAAAAGACCTGTTTATTCCTACTCTTTGAATCCTGTCAACAGTTCTATCCATCTCAATACACTACCCCCAATCCCATGTGCTTTAATTTTACACATTAATCTCTTATGTGAGACATTGCCAAAACCCTTCTGAAAGTCCAAATAAACCACTTCCACTGGCGTCAACTCTACTAGTTCCATCTTTGAAGAATTGTAGATTTGTCAAGCTTGATTTCCCTTTCATAATCTGTGTTGGCTCTGTCCGATCCTGTCACTGTTTTCCAAGTACTCTACTCTTAAATCTTTATAATGGACTCTGGCATTTTCGCCACTACCGACGTCAGGCTGACTGGTCTATAATTTCCTGTTTTTTCGCTATCTCCCTTTTTAAATAGTGAGGTTACATAATAATACCTTAATTCACTTAAACTTGTGTGTGTGCGCGTGTGTCTGGAGTTTTCATCTGGTCTAACACATTTAGATTCTTGCTTAATAGGTTAAAGGTGAGTCATAGTGGAACATGTTGGATGGGCCCTGAGCTGGCAGACAGTGAGTGGGCAGTATGGTGGATTTTGAAGAGGAGGGAGAGATAATTGCAAGTTCCTGTTTCTGCCCAGTGCTAGACTTGTTCAAAGCAAAGAAAAACCTTGTGGCACATGCAGGATGTGGCCACAGCAGTGGTGACATGACATGGAACATGCTCTTGGCTGTTACTTCCACTAAGTTTTATTGCTGTTATCATTTATCAAAACTTAAACGCCCTGTTGAAAATAAAAGTCC
The DNA here is from genome assembly GCF_047496885.1 of Scyliorhinus torazame. Taxonomy (NCBI): domain Eukaryota; kingdom Metazoa; phylum Chordata; class Chondrichthyes; order Carcharhiniformes; family Scyliorhinidae; genus Scyliorhinus; species Scyliorhinus torazame. The sequence goes on from NC_092712.1 coordinate 151,843,083, forward strand.
CATTCAATCACATTTTCCACTGGAAACAGCTGAGCGCAACGTGTAGCTGTTCAATGAACTGAGCAATTTAAATAGTGATTTGCATAGTTAGTCCCCAGCACCATGTCAGGGTGGCTGTCGAGGGAAAGATTATCAGCAGGCAGGCTCATGGAGTGCTTTGCATGTTACAAGGCATCCTTCCATCAGTATGGAAATGAGATTGACCTATCACATCCCGGATTAAACAATACCACTGGAATGTACCACATGCTGCCACCCCAGTGGTCCATTCGCACGAGCTCAGACACAACAGAAACTAAGATGAAAACCTGTTTTTAAACAATAAAGCACTTTAATTGCTTTCCCACTTTAGCTCTGTGGTTTGTCACAGCACTACTGATGTAACAATCTAAAATGTCAAACTTCAGGAGCCTCTTGCAAAACCTATGGCTTGATATGACGCCCTGTAGCATGCAAGATAATTTTGCAAACATTGACTCAAAATTTCCTGTGGCAGGGCAAATGAACTGCTGTTGGTTAAACTTGCCCTTGTGCATTAAATGTCAATGATACTTGGTGCTGAAAGTTGCTAGAAATGGTGTGGTACCCAGAGGGTCTTTGGGACCTGAGTGAACAGAGCAAGGCATGTGCTTTGTCACTGTCACACATCATTGAAATGAAATGGCGACATTAATCCTTCTGAGTACTGAATGTCTTTTGAAACTTGTGCGTGTGTTAACTGCTAAACATGATTTTTCTTTAGTTAGATCGGAAGTTGTTTCAAAGATCCCTCGACAGACACAATGGGCTGAATGGACACTTTATGTACATCTTCTGAACTGATCAGATTGAAACTTTGAAGTTGACAGTGTAAGGACTGAAAAGGAGTTGTAAATTAGAATGAATGGATTCAATGTCAAATCAGGATCAGAAAGAAATAAAGAGAAGGAAGAAAGATTGAGACGTGATCCAACGACCACGCTGCCCCCGAAAAGCAGCTCGCCGTGATGCAGCGAGGCCGTTGAAAGTCTGGAGACCCTGCTCCCGGGGTCCAACCGGCTCGCAATGTCTCATGAGATTCAACTCGATCTTGCGAGACGCTGCGCTGTGCATCCCGTTCACAATGGGATCACCTTTTGGTATATCTGCATATTAGAGCGGGACAGCTAACCTCACTCTAATGTGCAGTTTCCTGAGGTACCTGGGGCTTTGGGATTTAACCCCTTTGCCTCAAAGACCTTGGGAGACTGCTGTTTGGTACTGGTCCCTACAAACATTGTGCTGCCCAATGTATTTGAATGTGGAACCAGAGTGCAAGATGTCATGCTCTTGAAAACAATTTTTCAATTTCCACATTGAATAGTGCATCTGCCCTCGTTGATTTGGGATTTGCACAAAAATAATACCAAGTGCAACTTGTAAAGAAAGCTAACAGTAAATTTAGAAACCATGATTTAAAAGTAAAGTGTTTTGTAGGCTAACATTCAAAAAGACAAAGACCTCAATGTTAGCATCTCCTCTCCATCTCACACCCCGTGCCAGATAACAGGCCCCCCCCCCCCCCACCTCCATGAACAACACACTGGCCATTTAGTCAATTTGGGGGATGGGGGGGACCTAGCATTCAGACAGTAAGGCTGTCAGCGCCTCCCTGCTGGGGTATTTGAAAGATTTTAGCCTCACTTGCTCAGTTCCTGCCTCTCCATTAATGTCAGGGCCTGGAGATCATTCTTCCCCCATCAAGGTTCAAATAAAGTGCAGTGAAACCTCCATATTTAGAAAAGTTAGAAATTAGAAAATCATACTGCATGAGAACAGAGTGCTGATTGGTAGAGGTATTTGCCATGGAGAATGCACCAGAGAACAATTAACTAATCTCATGCAGTATAAATTGTTGTTCCCTTCACTATTGGTATTCTTGCAAATTGTCTTGATGAATGCAAGATAAAAAGCTTCAACAGCGGGTATGATCTTCCAGCCACGCTGCGCCGGAAAAGCAGCGTGGTGCAGCGTGGATGTTGAAAGCTGGGAGTGCCCGCAGGATCTACCTGGCTCGCAACACCTCACGAGATTCAATGCAATCTCGCGAGATGTTGCAAGCTCGGGCGGGATCACTTTTTAGCAAATCGGCATATCAGATCAAGGCAGTAAGCCTCACTCTAATGTGCAGATTCCCGACTTACCTGAGGCTTCGGGATTCAATCCCTTTGCCTCGGGGACCCCGGGCAAGCGCCGTTTGGTACTGGTCTCCACAAACGGGGACTAGATGGAATGGCCCTCGTGAGGGCCTCCAGGTGGATTGGAGGCCTCCAGCTGCTTGCCCTTTGGGCACTGCTGGTGCCACCTGGGTACAGTGGCACTGCCAACCTGGGTGTCTAGATGATGGTGGCAGGGGTGCCAGGTTGGCACTGCCAAGGTGCCAAGCTAGCATTTTTTATGTGTGCGCGATCGAGCCGGGGTTGCTTGGGTCGGGTGGCGTGTGGGGGTGTGGGGGATACTGCGAGCACCGGGAAACACGTGGCAAAACACACATGCTCAGGGACTTTGGTCCCTTTTGGGAGATCGTGCCCAGCATCACAGCATATCTCTTTTTAGCAACAATTGTAATGTTTAAGATGTTACAATCGGCAGCATGGTGGCTCAATGGTAGCACTGCAGTCTCACGGCGCCAAGGTCCCAGGTTCGATCCCGGCCCTGGGTCACTGTCCGTGTGGAGTTTGCACATTCTCCCCATGTCTGCGAGGGTTTTGCCCCCACAAAAAGATGTGCTGGGTATGTGGATTGAACACGCTAAATTGCCCCTTAATTGGAAAAAATGAATAGGGTACTCAAAATTTTTTTTTTTTTAAAGATGTTACAATCCTGTAGGATTGCTAATTTTTAAAACGGATTTGAAATCCCAGTGACTGACTCAACAGATCACATGACAAGATTTTGTGTTTTAAGACTTTTACTGTAATGAACACTAAAATGAACATCAGCTAAACATTCTGCGGGATTCTCCCTTCTGGGGACTAAGTCCTCACGCCGGCGGGAGAACCGGCGCCAACCACTCCGGCATCAACAGCCCCGGAAAGTGCGTAATTCTCTGCACTTTCGGAGGCTAGGTGGACGGCGGAGGAGCTGGCGCCGCTCCATTCAGCGCTGAAGGGACTGCGCGAGTTTGCGCATGTGCAGAAGGGCCGGCGTGATTTTGCACATGTGCGGAACCGCCAGCGTGGTTCCACGCATGCGTAGACGGGCCGGCGTATTTTGCCGCATGCGCGGGGGGGGTTCTCTTCTCCGCGCCGGCCATAGCGGAGGCCTACAGGGGTGTTGCGGAAGGAAGGAATGCCCCCACGGCACAGGCCTGCCCGCAGATCGGTGGGCCCCGATCGCGGGCCAGGCCACTGTGGGGCCCCCCCTGGTGCCGGATCCCCCCTCACCCCCCGAGGACCGCCCCTGCCGACTTACCAGCCAGATCCCGCCGTGTGGGACCATGCGTAACCCACATCGGCGGGACTGGCCAAAAATGGACGGCCGCTCGGCCCATCGGGGACCGGAGAATTGCCGGGGGGCCGCTGCCAATGGGCCCTGAACGGCGTGGCGTGAACCCCGTCACTACCCGAAAACCAGCGCTGGAGAATATGGAGACCCGGCGGGGGGTCGAAGAATCCCACCCATTATTTAGCAGGCAACTAATACCCTCAACTACAAAAATGCATCCCTTAGTGACTTTTTAATGCAACTGAAAACCCCACATCAAGTGTATATGGTGCTGGGCAGCACGGTGGTGCAGTGGGTTAGCACTGCTGCCTCACGGTCCCAGGTCCGTGTGGAGTTTGTACATTCTCCTCGTGTTTGCGTGGGTTTCGCCCCCACAACCCAAAGATGTGCAGGGTAGGTTAATTGGTCACGCTAAATTGCCCCTTAATTGGGAAAAATGAATTGGTTACTCTAAATTTATTTTACAAAAGTTTATATGGTGCTCTCAGCAGAAATATAGCCTGGAAGATTCATACTCAAATCGCTCCTGGTGTTTCGGTAGGCTTTCCTCTCTCTGCCATATCAGTGTGTCTCCCCCAGTGTCCTCTGCAAAATAAATCCTCTTCAATCAGTCCTCTGAGCTTAAGGGGAGGTGGTGGTGTAGTGATATTTTCATTGCAGTAGTAAACCAAAGACCCAGAGATGCTCTGTGGATACCAGGTTCAAATCCCACCACTACAGATGGTGACATTTGAATTTAATAAAAAATTAGGAATTAAAAGTCTCATGATGACCATGATAACCTTGTTGTAAAAACCCATCTGGAGACCTCCAGTGGTGGCCATGGAGTGAGTGGTCGCACATTTGGCAGCTCCCGCACGAGGTGATTTTTTTCTGTCCTTTTCCCCGTTTGCTGGGCAGATGTTTTGGTGGAATAAGGTGTAGAGGTGGTGGAGGAAAGTAAAGCTCCACTGATGGTGTCGGTGGATGGATTCGCGGACCAGAAGTGCGTCAAGAAGGAAGGAACTGTTGGAGCAAGAGATTCTTCATGCCACAAGTTAAGATGGCAGAGGGTATAGGGTCGGCCCTACCAGCCCAATGGTCATGGAACAGCTGGTGGACTTCTTGACTGAGAAGTTCAGCCAGCAGAGGACGGAAGCTCAGGAGGACCTGGCTAAGGTGGTAGAATCACTAAAACTGGGGATCGATCGGGTGGAGCAGAGGCAGGAGACCCAGAGCCAGGTGATCCAGGGGGTGGAGGAGGCGGTGGGAGAGCATGAGGAGCAGCTTACCTCATTGGCGGCCGAGATTGGGATGATGCGGGAGACCCAGAAGCGGCGAAAGGAAAAGATGGAGGATTTGGAGGATATGTAGCCAAAATGCTGGTGCAGTTGTTGGGGGCGGGAGCCTTTGACAGGCCCACTGGAGGTCGACTGGGTGCATAGGGCACTGATGAGGAAACTGCAGGTGAGCAAGACGCTGAGGGTGATGGTGCAGAGCCTCCATAGATTCCTTGACTATGACAAGATAGGGCAGCAGGGTAGCATAAGAACAAAGAAAGGAGAGGTTGTTCGATAGAACAAAGAACAAAGAAAAGTACAGCACAGGAACAGGCCCTTCGGCCCTCCAAGCCTGTGCCGACCATGCTGCCCATCTAAACTAAAATTTTCTGCACTTCCGGGGTCCGTATCCCTCTATTCCCATCCTATTCATGTATTTGTCAAGATGCCCCTTAAATGTCACTATCGTCCCTGGTTCCACCACCTCCTCCGGCAGCGAGTTCCAGGCACCCACTACCCTCTGTGTAAAAAACTTGCCTCATACATCTCCTCTACACCTTGCCCCTCTCACCTGAAACCTATGCCCCCTAGTAATTGACCCCTCTACCCTGGGAAAAAGCCTCTGACTATCCAATCTGTCTATGCCCCTCATAATTTTGTAGACCTTTATCAGGTCGCCCCTCAACTTCCGTCATTCCAGTGAGAACAAACCGAGTTTATTCAACCTCTCCTCACAGCTAATGCCCTCCATACCAGCAACATCCTGGTAAATCTCTTCTGCACGCTCTCTAAAGCCTCCACATCCTTCTGGTAGTGTGGCGACCAGAATTGAACACGATACTGCAAGTGTGGCCTAACTAAGATTCTATACAGCTGCAAGATGACTTGTCAATTTTTATACTCAATGCCCTGGCCAATGAAGGCAAGCATGCCGTATGCCTTCTTGACTACCTTCTCCACCTGTGTTGCCCCTTTCAGTGACCTGTGGACCTGTACACCTAGATCTCTCTGACTTTCAATACTCTTGAGGGTTCTACCATTCACTGTATATTCCCTACCTGCATTAGACCTTCCAAAATGCATTACCTCACATTTGTCCGGATTAAACTCCATCTGCCATCTCTCCGCCCAAGTCTCCAAACAATCTAAATCCTGCTGTATCCTCTGACAGTCCTCATCGCTATCCGCAATTCCACCAACCTTTGTGTCGTCTGCAAACTTACTAATCAGACCAGTTACATTTCCTCCAAATCATTTATATATACTATAAACAGCAAAGGTCCCAGCACTGATCCCTGCGGAACACCACTAGTCACAGCCCTCCAATTAGAAAAGCATCCTTCCATTGCTACTCTCTGCATTCTATGACCTAGCCAGTTCTGTATCCACCTTGCCAGCTCACCCCTGATCCCGTGTGACTTCACCTTTTGTATTAGTCTACCATGAGGGACCCTGTCAAAGGCCTTACTGAAGTCCATCTGGACAACATCCACTGCCCTACCTGCATCAATCATCTTTGTGACCTCCTCGAAAAACTCTATCAAGTTAGTGAGACACGACCTCCCCTTCACAAAACCATGCTGCCTCTCAATAATACATCTGTTTGCTTCCAAATGGGAGTAGATCCTGTCTCGAAGAATTCTCTCCAGTAATTTCCCTACCACTGACGTAAGGCTCACCGGCCTGTAGTTCCCTGGATTATCCTTGCTACCCTTCTTAAACAGAGGAACAACATTGGCTATTCTCCAGTCCTCCGGGACATCACCTGAAGACAGTGAGGATCCAAAGATTTCTGTCAAGGCCTCAGCAATTTCTTCTCTAACCTCCTTCAGTATTCTGGGGTAGATCCCATCAGGCCCTGGGGACCTATCTACCTTAATATTTTACAAGACGCCCAACACCTCGCCTTTTTGGATCTCAATGTGACCCAGGCTATCTACACACCCTTCTCCAGACTCAACATCTACCAATTCCTTCTCTTTGGTGAACACTGATGCAAAGTATTCATTTAGTACCTCGCCCATTTCCTCTGGCTCAACACATAGATTTCCTTGCCTATCTTTCAGTGGGCCAACCCTTTCCCTGACTACCCTCTTGCTTTTTATGTACGTGTAAAAAACCTTGGGATTTTCCTTAACCCTATTTGCCAATGACTTTTCGTGACCCCTTCTAGCCCTCCTGACTCCTTGCTTAAGTTCCTTCCTACTTTCCTTATATTCCACACAGGCTTCGGCTGTTCCCAGCCTTTTAGCCCTGACAAATGCCTCCTTTTTCTTTTTGACGAGGCCAACAATATCTCTCGTTATCCAAGGTTCCCGAAAATTGCCGTATTTATCCTTCTTCCTCACAAGAACATGCCGGTCCTGAATTCCTTTCAACTGACACTTGAAAGCCTCCCACATATCAGATGTTGATTTACCCTCAAACATCCGCCCCCAATCTAGGTTCTTCAGTTCCCGCCTAATACTGTTATAATTAGCCTTCCCCCAATTTAGCACATTCACCCTAGGACCACTCTTATCATTGTCCACCAGCACTTTAAAACTTACTGAATTGTGGTCACTGTTCCCGAAATGCTCCCCTACTGAAACTTCTACCACCTGGCCGGGCTCATTCCCCAATACCAGGTCCAGTACTGCCTCTTCCCTAGTTGGACTGTCTACATATTGTTTTAAGAAGCCCTCCTGGATGCTCCTTACAAATTCTGCCCCTTCTAAGCCCCTGGCACTAAGTGAGTCCCAGTCAATATTGGGGAAGTTGAAGTCTCCCATCACCACAACCCTGTTGTTTTTACTCTTTTCCAAAATCTGTCTACCTATCTGCTCCTCTATCTCCCACTGGCTGTTGGGAGGCCTGTAGTAAACCCCCAATATTGTGACTGCACCCTTCTTATTCCTGATCTCTACCCATATAGCCTCACTGCCCTCTGAGGTGTCCTCCAGTAGTATAGCTGTGATATCCTCCCTAACCAGTAGCGCAACCCCGCCACCCCTTTTACATCCCCCTCTATCCCGCCTGAAACATCTAAATTCTGGAACGTTTAGCTGCCAATCCTGCCCTTCCCTCAACCAGGTCTCTGTAATGGCAACAACATCATAGTTCCAAGTACTAATCCAAGCTCTAAGTTCACCTGCCTTACCCGTAATACTTCTTGCATTAAAACATATGCACTTCAGGCCACCAGACCTGCTGTGTTCAGCACCTTCTCCCTGTCTGCTCTGCCTCAGAGCCACACTGTCCCTATTCCTTCGTTCTCCCTCAATGCTCTCACCTTCTGACCTATTGCTCCCGTGCCCACCCCCCTGTCATACTAGTTTAAACCCTCCCGTGTGACACTAGCAAACCTCGCGACCAGGATATTTATGCCTCTCCAGTTTAGATGCAACCCGTCCTTCTTATATAGGTCACACCTGCCCCGGAAGAGCCCCCAGTGGTCCAGATAACGGAAACGCTCCCTCCTACACCAGCTGTTTAGCCACGTGTTGAGCTGCTCTACCTTCCTATTTCTAGCCTCACTGGCACGTGGCACAGGGAGTAATCCTGAGATTACAACCCGAGAGGTCCTGTCTTTTAACTTTCTGCCTAGCTCCCCGAACTCCTGCTGCAGGACCTCATGCCCCTACCTGCCTATGTCGTTAGTACCAATATGTACAACGACCTCTGCCTGTGGTTAGCACAGTTGCTTCACAGCTCCAGGGCCCCAGGTTTGATTCCCGACTTGGGTCACTGTCTGTGGGGAGTCTGCAGGTTCTCCCCGTGGGTTTCCTCCGGGTGCTCTTGTTTCCTCCCACAGTCCAACGATGTGCAGGTTAGGTGGATTGGCCATGATAAATTGCCCTTAGTGTCCAGAAAGGTTAATTGGGGTTACTGGATTAAGGGGACAGGGTGGAGGAGGCATGTGCTTGGGTAGGGTGCTCTTTCCAAGGGCCGGTGCAGACTCGATGGGCCGAATGGCCTCCTTCTGCACTGTAAATTCCATGATTCTAAGGTTTTGTGGTGGGTCAGACAGACGAGGAGGTGCATCTGGGAAGGTAACGAGCTCCAGGTGTACCACGACCTGGGTGTGGAACTGGCTAAGCGGAGAGCCGGGTTCAATCGGGTCAAGGCTGCCCTCTTTAAGAAGGGGGTGAAGTTCGGGATGGTGTACCCAGCCTGCTCTGGGTGTCTCACAACGGGCGCAAGTATTATTTTGGGACACCAGAGGAAGCAATGGAGTTTGTGAGAGCCATTGAACTGGCACGAGGGGTGGACATTGAACTCTGGAGGAAGTGTGAGGAGATGTTGATTCTTCTGCCTTTTTGCTTTATTGTTTTTTTGTTTTGGGTTGTTGGTCAGGGGAGAATCTCTCTTCTTGGAGATTTTTTTTTTGGGGGGGAATGTTGTGGCGGGGTGTTTGGGGAACGTGGAGGGTGTGTGCACCTTTTTCTTAATTCATTGTTATTCGCATTATAGAGGTTTGCGAGCGGGGTGGGGGGGTGGGTAGGAGGCATGGCACCATGGGCGGTGGCTGCCAGGCTAGCTGGGCGAGCTAGTTAACGGGTGCGCAGTGGAGGGTGAGCAGGTGGTTAGTGTAATAGAGGGGGGTGGGAGTGGTGCTTTGTTGAAGGGAGGGGGGCTGCTGACCCCGATGACCCTGGAGGCCGCCCGCGGAGCCAGGTCCCGCCGGTAAGAACCTACTCTAATTTACGCCGGCGGGACCGTCCGAAAACGGCGGCCACTTGGCCCATCGCGGGGAGGGGGCCGCTGCCAGCGGCCGCCGACCGGTGCAGCGCGATTCCCTCCCCGCCAAATCCCTGGTGCCGGAGAATTCGGCAGCCAGCAGGGGCGGGATTCACGCCGCCCCCCCGGCGATTCTCCGACCCAGCGGGGGGGTCGGAGAATCCCGCCCCTTATGTCTGAGGTGCTGAAGGTGAAGGTGGCCCCAAATCCAGAAGTGGCGATATTTGGGGTGTCGGAAGACTCGGGGGTCCACGGGGCGATAGAAGCCGACGTCTGGACTTTTGCCTCCCTGGTAGCCCGGAGACGGATCTTCTTCGAGTGAAGGGATTCGGGATCGCCGAAGCCGGGGGTGTGAGTGAGCGACCTGGTGGAGTTCCTAAAGCTGGAAAAAGCTACGTTCGCCTTGAGAGGGTCATTAGATGGGTTTGCCCAAAGGTGGAAACCGTTTAGCGTTTCTTCAAGAAGAATGAAGGTGTCAGCGGGGGCAGGGGGGATAATGGGGAAGGCAGGATGGGTGGAGGGGAATGGCAGGGAGGCTGGGGAGCTTGGGTAGTTATTGATTTGTTATGAGATTTTCTGTTTGTTCTTACTGGTTGTGTTTAATGTATATACAAAATGCCTTAAGAAAAATATATTTTTTAAAACCCATCTGGTTTTCTTTAGGGATGAAATCTATCATCCTTACCTGGCCTGGCCTACATATGACTCCAGACTCACAGCAATGTGGTTGATTCTTAACTGCCCCGTTAGGGATGGGCAATAAATGCTGGCACAGCCTGAGACACCCTCGTCCCATGAACGAATAAAAAAATCAACTGGACATCCAGTTACAAGATCCATTTTGGTGACACCCCGGTTCTCAAGTGTCCAAAGATCTTGGCCGGGATTCTCCGACACCGCGCCGGGTTGGAGAATCGGCGGGGGGCTTGAGAGTCGCGCCATGCTGCCCCGACACTGGCTCGCCGATTCTCCGGTGCCGGTTTTCGGGCACCCGAGGGATCGCAGCCGTGCCGGTCTGGGGCCGTTAAAAGCGGCCCCCCAGCGATTCTCCGGGCCTCCATGGGCCGAGTGCATGCCGAATTCGGACGAGTCCCACCGGCGTTGGTTACGTATGGTCCCACCTGGCGGGACCTCGGAGTTCTGGCTGCGGGGGCCGTCCTGGTTGGGGGGGGGGGGGGGTGGGGGCGGGGGATCCGACAATGGGGGGAGCCTCCATGGTGGCCTGGCCCGCGATCGGGGCCTACCGATTGGCGGGTGGACTAGTTCCGTGGGGGCCTATGTTCCTCCGTGCTGGGCCCCTGTAAGGCTCCGCCATATTGCCCGGGGTCCGGCACGGAAACGGTAACCCAACGTATGTGCGAACCCGCACCGGCCATGGCCCGCATGCGCGGACCCTCGCCGGCTGTCACGTGCCGGCTTTCGGGCTCTGGAGCTGCGGACACCACTCAGGCGCCGTACTAGCCCCTTAGGAAGGGGTGGATAGCTGCCAGTTGAGGCCCGTTGACGCTGGAGTGGCTCATGCCACTTTTCACGCCGGCGTCAGAACCTGGCCGCAGGATTGGAGAATCCCCGCTCTTGTCTGTCCAAATTTCCTCTTTTAGAATGGAATACAAACTCTTACAAGCATCCTGCTTTTACAGCCGTGTCTCCCCTGCTTTGCATATGCAACAAAATCTCGGAGTCTGTTTGTTTGGCAGCAGTAAGACCAACTGCCTTTTTCTTTGTGTCCAGGTGTTACAAAATTGCATCTTGTTTTCCATCGGACTTGAATTGGGCCGCACAGTAACCTGATCACATGGACATATTACCAAGCAGATCTAATAAGTGGTTACATGTCCCACTCTAGTATTCCATTTTACTTTGAATTAAAGGGGACAGGTTAATTTACAACTATCTTACAAAGCCTCACAGTCATAATAACGGTGATTAGATAATTTGATTGGGTAGGGAGAGAGAAGCCATTTCCTCTGGTGGGTTGTCCAGAGCAAGGGAACATAACCTTTAAATTAGAGGAAGGCTGCTCAGGGGTGGTGTCTGCTGACACCTCTTCACACAAAACGTAGTGCAAATCTGGAACCTCATCCACCGAAACACTGTTGAAGCTAGGCCAATTGAAAACTTCACAACTGGGATTGGTAAATGTTGTCAGGCAAGAGTATTAATGGTTATGGAATGAAGGCAGGTGGATGGAATTAAGATAGAAATCAGCGATGATCTCATTGAATGACAGAATAGGTTAAAGAGACTGAATTACCTAATACCTGTTCCTAGATCCTGAATAAACTAGTAAAATATAGATATTAAAAATATTTGATTTTCCTCTGGGGCATGCTTGGTTGTAATAGGAGCAGTTTCATTTATTTCAAACCACCAGCTGATGTTCCATGTGAATATCCCTTAACTGACTTCATTTGTCTTTCTTGTTGCTGTTTATCTGAAATGGCCGTAAATGCAGCTGGAGTGATGGTGAGTTTCACTTACTTTGAAATAAATTTCACTTACGGTTCCCATATTTAAGATTTTACCACAATGTACCATTGTGACCTCTGATGCACTAGCCTGTGCGTGCGTTAACTGCATATTAACGTTAGCACTGCTGCCTCATAGCGCCGAGGATCTGGGTTCAATCCCGGCCCCGGGTCACTGTCCGTGTGGAGTTTGCACATTCTCCCCGTGTCTGCGTGGGTCTCACCCCCACAACCCAAAGATCTGCAGGATAGGTGGATTGGCTACGCTAAATTGCTCCTTAATTGGAAAAAAAAATGAATTGGGTACTTTAAATTTATTTTTAAAAAATGCATATTAACTGCAGTCCCTTGCTCTGCTCTGTCACTTTGAACACTGCTCGAGGCTTATTTACATACTCAAGGGAGAGAACCCTCTGTTACCAGGCAGAAATTGGAGAACAGTACTGTCGTGTTGGGTGCTCAGCTACATAGACAAACCAACATGGTTGAGGATGGTACAACTCAATTTTATTACTAACAATAACAACATCTGTAAACTGATTACTGTGGTTCGTTCATTACCCTCTAACCTGTGGACCTAGCCCTAACACTATCTTGGAGAAGCACTCAGCACATGGTGAAAGTCTGAGTGGCTTGTTGTGAGCTCTGTGCCCTGAGCTGTCTCCTGCTGGAATGAGCGGGAAGTGTTGTGTTCCCCGTTTTATAGTGTGTATGCTTTTGCCTGTGATTGGCTGTGATGTTGGGTGTGTATTGATTGGTCCGTTGATCTGTCCATCAGTGTGTATGTATGTTTGCACCATGATGTTTATCTGAATATCATGACATCCCCCCTTTTTTACAAGAATATGTGCCTATGTGGTAATAAATATAGATGTGTACTGAGTGCAATATCTACAACATGTACATGAGGCTAAACTATATACATAGGAAGGTGTCAGGTACAACATAGCAACAAGGTTGTACCATAAACAAAACACGTGTAAACATCAAGCATCAAAACGAACTCCTGTAACGACAAAAAGAGAAACATATTAACATTGTACCATAATACGTCAGTGAGTTCAATGTTCATACAGGCTCATAAGTCCAGCCTAGTAGATGGGCGACGCATTCGGGTTGACCGCCTCAACGGTGGGGCAGGATCCACCGGCTGAGGAATGGGCCTGGCCACAGGTGACAGAGGAATGGGCATGGTGGCAGGAAGCTCCACGAAGTCGACATCAGGAACAACAGGAGGGCGTGGCACCGGTGTATGATCACATAGCGAGCGCGGAAGCAGGCGAAGAGCCTGGCGATTGCGCCTGCGAATGGAGCCATCAGGCATGTGAACCAGGAACGAGTGGGGAGCCACGCGTCGGAGAACTTCGGCAGTTGCCGACCAGCCACCCTCTGGTAGGTGGATGCGGACGTTGTCTCCAGGCGCCAGGGCAGGAAGATCAGTTGCCCGAGTGTCATGTGCCACCTTCTGCTGAGCACGCTGGTGTCGCATCCTTTGCAGTACTGGAGCATAGTTGGGTGTAGGGACCAGAATGGATGGCACAGTGGTCCTGAGGGTGCGACCCATCAACAGCTGGGCTGGTAAGAGGCCAGTGGACAGTTGGTCCGAGCGATAGGCCAGCAGGGCTAAGCAGAAATCCGATCCGGCATCAGCAGCCTTGCAGAGGAGCGGCTTGACGATGTGAACGCCCTTTTCCTCCTTGCCATTTGACTGGGGATGCAGAGGGCTGGACGTCACGTGTGTGAAGCCATACGAAGCAGCAAAAGAAGACCATTCTTGGCTTGCAAAACAGGGCCCATTGTCCGACATGACAGTAATCGGAATGCCATGGCGAGCGAAGGTGTCTTTGCATGCCCTTATGACAGCGGACGATTTCAAATCGTGCAGGCGTATGACCTCTGGATAATTCGAAAAGTAATCTATGATGATGACGTAGTCCCTGCCAAGCGCATGAAAAAGGTCCACACCCACCTTCGCCCAGGGGAACGTCACCAACTCACGGGGCTGAAGCGTCTCAGGGGGTTGCGCCAGCTGAAACCTTTGGCAAGTGGGGCAGTTGAGCACCATGTTGGCAATTTCATCACTGATGCCCGGCCAGTATACCGCCTCTCGGGCCCTCCGTCTGCACTTCTCAACCCCCAGATGGCCTTTGTGTAGTTGGTCGAAGACCAGCTTGTGCATGCTGTGTGGAATCACAATCCGGTCCAGCTTTAGGAGGACACCATCAATGACGGCCAAGTCGTCCCGGACATTGTAGAATTGTGGGCACTGTCCTTTGAGCCACCCTCCCGTCATGTGGCGCATCGCACGTTGTAGAAGGGGGTCAGCCGCAGTCTCCCAGCGAATACGGGCCAGACTTGAATCATCAGCTGGCAGATTTGCCGATGTGAAGGCCACCTGCGCTTCGACCTGACAGACGAACCCCTCCGAGTCGGGCGGTGTGCTCACTGCTCTGGATCGGGCATCCGCAATGATGAGGTCCTTTCCCGGGGTGTAGGCCAGTTGGAAGTCGTACCTCCGGAGCTTGAGCAGGATGCACTGGAGGTGAGGGATCATCTCGTTCAGGTCCTTATGTATGATGCTGACCAGGGGGCGATGGTCGGTTTCCACGGTAAACTGGGGGAGACCATACACTTAGTCGTGGAACTTGTCTATGCCGGTTAACAAACCCAGGCACTCCTTCTCGATCTGCGCATAGCGCTGTTCTGTGGGGGTCATGGCCCGCGAGGCATAGGCAACTGGGGCCCATGATGCAGTGTCATCCCGCTGTAGGAGTACCGCCCCAATGCCGGACTGGCTGGCATCAGTCGAGATCTTCGTATCACAAGAGGTGTTGAAGAACGCCAATACCGGGGCTGTGGTGAGCTTAATTTTGAGCTCCTCCCATTCCTTCTGGTGTGTGGGCAGCCACTGGAACTCCGTGGACTTCTTGACTAGGTGGCGAAGAGCCGTTGTGTGGGAGGCAAAGTTAGGAATGAACTTCCCCAGGAAGTTGACCATCCCGAGAAAGCGTAGCACTGCTTTCTTGTCTGCCGGCTGCGGCATGGCTGTAATGGCGCTCACCTTGTCTGCATCCGGACGCACTCCTGACCGGGATATGTGGTCCCCCAGAAACTTTAGCTCAGTTTGGCCGAAAGAACACTTGGCTCGGGTGAGGCGCAGGTCGTGTTCCCGTATCCGCGCAAAGACACGCTGGAGATGACTGATGTGCTCCTGTGGTGTGGTGGACCAGATGATGACGTCGTCAACATGGACGTGAACCCCTTCGATGCCTTCCATCAATTGTTCCATGATTCTGTGGAATACCTCAGATGCCGAGATGATGCCAAACGGACATTCTGTTATAGCAGAACCTGCCGAAAGGAGTGTTGAAGGTGCACAGCTTCCTGCTGGACTGATCCAGTTAGATCTGCCAAAAACCCTTCGAGGCATCAAGCTTTGTGAAAATTTTAGCCCGGGCCATTTCGCTCGTGATCTCTTCCCGTTTGGGTATGGGGTAGTGTTCACTCATGATGTTGTTGTTCAGGTCTTTCGGGTCGATGCAGATCCGGAGCTCGCCAGAGGGCTTCTTAACACACACCATGGAGCTGACCCATGGCGTGGGCTCCGTGACCCAGGATAGCACCCCCTGGTCCTGGAGATCCTGCAGCTGCTGCTTGAGGCGGTCTTTGAGTGGTGCTGGGACCCTGCGAGGTGCGTGAATGACCGGGGTGGCATCCGGTTTGAGCCGAATTCTGTAAGTGTAGGGCAGTGTGCCCATGCCCTCGACTGCCTCCTGGTTGTGGCGAGGAGCGAGTGGAGCTGTGCCCTAAATTCTGCATCCGGGAAGTCTGATGTGCCTTCTGGAGACAGAGTGTGTACCCGCTGAACAAGGTGGAGAACCTTGCATGCCTGTGCGCCTAGCAGGGAGTCCTTCGATGATCCAACTATCTCGAAGGACAGTGTGGCCGTGTATGTATTGTGTGTAACCTGGAGCTGGCAGGATCCCAGAGCCAGGATAACGTTTCCGTTGTAGTCGACCATCTTACAAGGGGATGGCCGAATTGGTGGTCTGACCTTCAAGGCGTAGAAGGCTGACCATGCTATTAGGTTGGCGGAGGCACCAGTGTCTAAACAGAATGTGGTTGGTGATCGGTTGACCGTTAGGGTGGCACACCATTTATCACCCGGATTGACACTGTTTACTGGCATCGGCTGGTGGGTCCTGCTTGGAGACATCCGGTTCCTGCCAATGACCGCAACGCGGAAGGCTTCCTGGTCGTCTGTATCACCGGTTTATATATCGTCCGGGTATGACTCGGAGTACGGAGGCTGAATGGTCCGCACGTCCCTGCGAGGCTGTCGGAATTGGGGAGCGTTGGCAGGTTGAGCTGCTCGACAGCAGGCAGCGTAGTGGCCCATCTTACATAGATTTACATGGAATTTACAGTGCAGAAGGAGGCCATTCGGCCCATCGAGTCTGCACCGGCTCTTGGAAAGAGCACCCTACACAGGATCAACACCGCCACCCTATCCCCAGTAACCCTACCCAACACTAAGGGCAAATTTGGACACTAAGGGCAATTTTCCATGGCCAATCCACCTAACCTGCACATCTTTGGACTGTGGGAGGAAACCGGAGCACCCGGAGGAAACCCACGCACACACGGGGAGGATGTGCAGACTCCGCACAGACAGTGACCCAAGCCGGAATTGAACCTGGGACCCTGGAGCTGTGAAGCAATTGTGCTATCCACAATGCTACCGTGCTGCCCCACAGCGGTACATCTTGCCACAGCAGAGGCATTGTCGGTTCTTTGCCGGACATTGCTGCTTCAAATGTGTGGATCCACAGTTGCCGCACGTCGTGACGTCATTGCGTCCGTTGTGCCATCGTGCATGCGCAGTTCGGTCCTGTGTAGAGCGGCCTGCGCATCACGTCCCTCTGCGTCAACGTCTCTTTTGGCGAAATGGCCGCCCTCGTCCGGGCCGCGGACTGGGAGGAACTTGATCGCCTGGACCCGCTCGGCCTCGTAGGAGACCTGCCTTGTCGATTCGGCCACGTAGGACCCCTGCCTTGTCGATTCGGCCGCCTGGAATTGGGAGTAACGGCTGGTCGCGTTTTCATGGAGGACGCAGGCTTCGATGGCGGTGGCTAGGGTGAGGCTTTTAATTTTGAGGAGCTGCTGGCGTAGGGTGCCCGAGGTGACCCCAAAAACAATCTGGTCCCGAATCATGGAATCGGAGGTGGCCTCGTAACCACAGGATGCCCGATGATATGGAGGTGTGTAAGGGAAGTTTGAAAAGGCTCATCCTTACCGTGCAGGCGCTGCTGGAAGAGGTACCTCTCGAAACTCTCATTTACCTCGACGCTGAAGTGTTGCTCGAGTTTGAGAAGGACCGTCTTGTACTTCATCTTGTCCTCACCTTCCGCAAACACCAGGGAGTTGTAGATGTGGATGGCGTGTTGCCCTGCCGTGGAGAGGAGGAGGGCGATTTTCCTGGTGTCCGAAGCATTCTCCCTTTCTGTGGCTTCTAGACGCTGAGGTTTCCAGCGATTTGGAGCGGCTGCGGCGGGCTGATGGTGTCCATGGCGCAGGATGGCGGATTCCTTAAGATGCGTAGGTAGGTCTCACAGTTACTTGGTTCCAATCCTGGTACTATGTCGTGTTGGGTGCTCTGCTACATAGACGAACCAACATGGTTGCGGATGGTGCAACTCAGTTTTATTACCAACAATAACAACATCTGTAAACTGGTTACTGTGGTTCGTTCATTACCCTCTAACCTGTGGACCTAGCCCGAACACTATCTTGGAGAAGCACTCAACACATGGTGAATGTCTGAGTGGCTTGCTGTGAGCTCTGTGCCCTGAGCTGTCTCCTGCTGGAATGAGCGGGAAGTATCGTGTTCCCCGTTTTATAGTGTGTATGCTCTTGTCTGTGATTGGCTGTGATGTTGTGTGTGCATTGATTGATCCGTTGATCTGTCCATCAGTGTGTATGTATGTTTGCACCATGATGTTTATCTGAATATCATGACAAGTACCATCCATTTTAGAACCATTAGCATCTACAGATAGTTGTGAAGACTAATATTAAAAATCAATGTGAGTATAGTATCTGTCCATCTGAGGAGATGATAGACCTCACCAAGGTATATGTCACTTCTGGATTGAACATCATCAGTTGCGACTGTAGAGGCTGATTCATGAGTGGCAATCACTTCCGCAGCTGACACTGATGAATAGCAATGGCTGGAGGTAGACTGATGTTTTTCCCTTCCGGCAGCCTCTTTTTTCCGTCATCTGGTCATTTCTTTCGTCCTCTGCTTTTCCCACCGGGGTAGGACTCAAAAGGGGTCTGGTCCGTGATCGGTGCCCACCGATCGACGGGCCGGCCACTCTGAAGGAGGACCTCCTTTCCTCCGCGCCCCGCAAGATCCATCCGACATCATCTTGCGGGGCGGCCTCGGGGAGGACGGCAACCACGCATGCGCAGGTTGGTGCCGGCCAACTCGCGCATGCGCGGGTGACGCCAATTAGACGGTGGATGACGCGGCACCGCTTTTATGCGGCGCCAATGCCCGGCGCGCGCTGATGACGCTGCTTTAGCGACACCCCCTCCCCCGAGTTTCCCGCGGCCCCGATCCTAGCCCATTTTCGGGCCCTGAATCAGTCGAGATCGGGGCCGTTTCGCGCCGTCGTGAACCTCGACGCCGTTCATGACGGCGTGAGAACTTAGTCGCGGGAGCGGAGAATCGCGCCCATTGCCTCTCCTACCTGCAGTGTCAAGCTTGGCCCTTCCACCCACCCTCCCATGGCCCTTCATGGCCCCATGTCAAGCTATGGCACTTCCGTGCCCATTCGCCCACTACACACTTTAGAGAAGCAATGAACCCTATAGTCACAGTAGGATGTGTAAAAAAAAAAGTTCTAAATCATATTTTTGCTTGAAGTTATTAAATTCACAAATTTCTGCTAAGGTGGGCATTATTGCTTTTGTAGCGTTTGAGTGACAAACACTGACAGATTGACTGATAGTCAGTCGAGTAGAAAAACCTTTCCCACCTCAAAATCAATTGGAAGCCCAAGGGTGACCAAGCCAGCATGCCAAGTCACCATTGTACAAATCCATTCAAACAGAAGATTAAAATGAGCAGTTTAATCACTACCCCCCAGTTACTCACTGAAAACTACTCATTGTTTCGATGAGTGGAACCACTGAAAAACCAAGAAGTTTGAACCATTTGGTCAAAAACTGGAATCCATTTTTTGTTAAATTTACAGACCCAATTAAGGGGCAATTTAGTGTGTGTGGCCAATCCACCTAACCTTCACATCTTTGGGTTGTGGTGGTGAAACCCACACATACACAGGGAGAATGTGCAAACTCCACACGGACAGTGACCCAGGGCTGGGATTCGAACCCAGGTCCTCAGCACCGTAGGCAGCAATGCTAACCGCTGTGCCACGTGACACATTCATAAAACTGGAATCCTGAAAGCTCAGACTAGGTTTGGAAACCTGCAGCTAGAAAACAGGTGCAAAATTCTCCGAAAACGGCGCGATGTCCGCCAACTGGCGCCCAAAACGGCGCAAATCAGTCGGGCATCGCGCCGCCCCAAAGGTGCAGGATGCTCCGCATCTTTGGGGGCCGAACCCCAACCTTGAGGGGCTAGGCCCGCGGCGGACGAATTTCCGCCCCGCCAGCTGGCGGAAAAGGCCTTTGGTGCACCGCCAGCTGGCGAGGAAATTACATCTCCGGGCGGCGCATGCGCGGGAGCGTTAGCGGCCGCTGACGGCATTCCCGCGCATGCGCAGTGGAGAGAGTCTCTTCCGCCTCCGCCATGGTGGAGACAGTGGCGAAGGCGGAAGGGAAAGAGTGCCCCCACGGCACAGGCCCGCCCGCAGATCGGTGGGCCCCGATCGCGGGCCAGGCCACCGTGGGGGCATCCCCCGGGGCCAGATCGCCCCACGCCCCCCCCAGGACCCCGGAGCCCGCCCGCGCCGCCTTGTCCCGCCGGTAAGGTAGGTGGTTTAATCTACGCCAGCGGGACAAGCATTTTAGCGGCGAGGCTTCGGCCCATCCGGGCCGGAGAATCGCGGGGGGTGGCCCGCCAACCGGCGCGCCGCGATTCCCGCCCCCGCCGAATATCCAGTGGTGGAGAATTCGGCAACCGGCGGGGGCGGGATTCACGCCAGCCCCCGGCGATTCTCCGACCCGGCGGGGGGTCGGAGAATCTCGCCCCAGATCTCTACAATTCTCCAATCATGTGTTTGAAAAACCATGCAATCACGAGGTAGGCTTCCATTGATTTTGAAGTCAGTTCTACTTAACGCAACAAAAAGATGAATGTAGAATAGCTGTGAAGAGTTCCTCAGGCATCTGGTGCTGATGGCATCTGAAATATTTATTAGTTTTAAACTGTATAACATAATAAGAGGTTACCTGTTGGAACAGATCTGTTAGTCACTTATCGTCTTTTGTTCAAGGTACCCTGCAGGCAAATTCTAGTAAATTCATCATTCTTATCAATTTTTTGGAGGCACCAATGGGAAGCATGATGTAAATACAAATGATCTATATTCCTTTCGGACACATATAAATTTGTTGTATTAGTGGTTATTAACATTAGTGCATTATAATTGATCAAATGATTCTTGATTCAAAATTCTCAATCGAGGGAAGGTTTTCATGAATCTAACTGCCACACAGAGAAGTAAATGGGCTTGATTTACAAGCAGTGGGAAAGATGGAAGGCGCACATGCTGCTAGGATGTGGCGAGACATCTATTTAACTTGTTTACAGGGTAATCAACCCAAATTTAAATGCCATTGAATTATTTTTCTGAAATAAATTTAGAGTACCCAATTCTTTTTTTCCAATTAGGGGCAATTTAGTATGGCCAGTCCACCTACCCTGCACATTTCTTTGGGTTGCGGTGTTGAGATCCACACAGACAGGGGGCGAATGTGCAAACTCCATATGGACAGTGACCCGGGGCCGGGATCGAACCGGGGTCCTCAACGGCATGAGGCAGCAGTGCTAACCATTGCGCCACCATGCTGCGCCTTTAAATGCCACTGAATATCATTTTATAGGGTGTTTTGTGTTTAACGAATGGACAATGGGGACCACAGACTTTTCGATTTGTGGCTGATTAAAGGTGGTGGAGCGGAGAGGTGCGCCTATCGTGAATACTATCCCAGTGTCCAGCCTAAGCCCTCTCCAAGGCAGATTTTAAAAAGGAATATGAAAGATACAAAACCAAAATGCAAGCTTTTCACCAAGGACACAGAAAAACAGGCAGACTGCAAAATGCAACAGTGTAAATCTGCAGATATTGAAAAAATGTAAATCGAACAGTAGAAAAATAAACTCTCATTTGCTAGAGGGTTTGGACTCTAATAGCTTATTTACCATAGAATTTACAGTGCAGAAGGAGGCCATTCAGCCCATCGAGTCTGCACCGGCTCTTGGAAAGAGCACCCTACCCAAGGTCAACACCTCTACCCTATCCCCATAACCCAGTAACCCCACCCAACACTAAGGGCAATTTTGGACACTAAGGGCAATTTATCATGGCCAATCCACCTAACCTGCACATCTTTGGACTGTGGGAGGAAACCGGAGCACCCGGAGGAAACCCACGCACACACGGGGAGGATGTGCAGACTCCGCACAGACAGAGACCCAAGCCGGAATCGAACCTGGGACCCTGGAGCTGTGAAGCAATTGTGCTATCCACAATGCTACCGTGCTGCCCACATTGCAAACTGGACTGCGGACTTCCTGTGACAGGGATGTGCTGAGCAGTCAATTTGAATCTAGGTGGGAATTGAATCAAATCAAATCAGTAAGGCAGCTCCTTTTAAATTTCAGGAGTTTAAATTAATCTAGATTGGGCAGTGTAGGTTAACGAGGGCTGCCCCACCCACTCACATAACTGGTTGGCAGTTAAGTGTCAGTCACTTTATATCTACCTTGATCTAAAAGCAGGCGGGGGAGGGGAGTCAACTCAGGCTCATTTAAAAAGAGCAACTTGTAACTCACTCCCCAGTGAGTTCTCCCAGTGAGCCAGAGAAGACACAGCCAGAGTGAGACAGCAAAGAGTGAGTTTGGGAAATTGAATCTAGGTGGGAATTCGAAGCTGGGTGGGGAGGAAGTGACTGGTAAGTAGTTTTTCTGTTCATTAGTGTATATATATTTTTTTCTCTTTGTTGTTTATTTATTTTTTTGGTAATTGTAGTTGTTGAAGTTAACCAAAGGTTTAAGACATGGCAGGAGATCTCAGACCCGTGTCATGCTCCTCGTGTGCGATGTGGGAGCTGAGGGACACGTCCACTGTCCCTGGCTCCTTCACATGCAAGAAGTGTGTCCAGTTGCAGCTCCTGTTAGACCTCTTGACGGCTCTGGAGCTGCGTGCGGATGGATTCACTTTGGACCATCCACGATGCTGAGGACATCGTGGATAGCACGTTTAGCAAGTTGGTCACACCGCAGGTGAAAGGTACTGAGGGAGATAGAAAATGGGTGACCAAAAGACAGAGCAAGAGTAGGAAGGCAGTGCAGGTGTCCCCTGCTGTCATTTCCCTGCAGAACAGATATACCGCTTTGGATACTGTTGAGGGAGATGGCTCGCCAGGGGAAGGCAGCAGCAGGCAGGTTCATGTCACCTTGGCTGGCTCTGCTGTGCAGCTGGGCAGGAAGAAGAATGGTAGGGCTATATTGATGGGGACTCAATGGTAAGGGGAATGGACAGGTGGTTCTGCGGACGCAATCGAGACTCCAGGATGGTATGTTGCCTCCCTGGTGCAAGGGTCGAGGATGTCTCAGAGCGGCTGCAGGACATTCTGGGGGGGGGAGGGTGAACAGCCAGCTGTCGTGGTGCACATAGGCACCAACGATATAGGTCAAAAACAGGACGAGGTCCTACAAGCTGAATTCAGGGAGTCAGGAGTTAAACTAAAAGGTAGGACCTCAAAGGTAGTAATCTCAGGATTGCTACCAGTGCCACGGGCGAGTCAGAGTAGGAATGTCAGGATAGATAGGATGAATGCGTGGCTCGAGAGATGGTGCAAGAGGGAGGGATTCAAGCTCCTGGGGCATTGGAACCGGTTCTGGGGGAGGTGGGACCAGTACAAACCGGATGGTCTGCACCTGGGCAGGACTGGAACCGATGTCCTCGGGGGAGTGTTTGCTAGAGCTGTTGGGGAGAGTTTAAACTAATGTGGCAGGGGGATGGGAACCGATGCAGGAAGTTGGAAGGTAGTAAAACAGGGACAGAAACAAAAGGCAGTAAGGGGGAAAGTGTAAGGCAGAGAAGCCATAGTCAAAAATCAAAAAGGGCGACAGTACAAGGTACAGTGACTGAGGGGAGCTCAGTGAATAGGACCAGGAACACTAAAAGGAATAAAACGGGAAGTAAAAACATTAATGGTAAGTGACGCGGCAGGTTGTTACATGAAGATATGGGTTCAACGACAAGGAAAATTAGGAGAAACGTTAAGAGGAAATATAACTTAGGAGAGGTTACTGATCGAGGTGTTCAGATTCAGAACAGAGGTAAAAAAGCCAACATAAGTGTACTTTACCTGAATGCTCGTAGTATTCGGAATAAGGTAAATGAGTTGATGGTGTAAATCATCGTGAATGACTGTGATTTAGTGGCCATTACTGAAACATGGTTAAAGGATGGTCATGACTGGGAGTTAAATATCCGAAGGTATCAAACTATTCGGAAGGACAGAGTGGATGGTAAGGGAGGTGGTGTAGCTCTGTTAATTAAGGATGACATCCGGGCAATAGTAAGGCATGACATCGGTGCTATGGAGGATAAGGTTGAATCCATTTGGGTGGAAATCAGGAATAGTAAGGCGAAAAAGTCACTGATAGGAGTAGTCTATAGGCCACCAAATAATAACATTATGGTGGGGCAGGCAATAAATAAAGAAATAGCTGATGCATGTAGAAATGGTACAGCAGTTATCATGGGGGATTTTAATCTACATGTCGATTGGTTTAACCAGGTCGGTCAAGGCAGCCTTGAGGAGGAGTTTATAGAATGTATCCGCGATAGTTTCCTAGAACAGTATGTAATGGAACCTACGAGGGAACAAGCGGTCCTAGATCTGGTCCTGTGTTATGAGACAGGTTTGATTCAGGATCTCATAGTTAGGGATCCTCTTGGAAGGAGCGATCACAATATGGTGGAATTTAAAATACAGATGGAGGGTGAGAAGGTAAAATCAAACACTAGTGATTTGTGCTTAAACAAAGGAGATTACAATGGAATGAGAGAAGAACTAGCTAAGGTAGACTGGGAGAAAATACTTTATTGTGAAACAATTGAGGAACAGTGGAGAACCTTCCAAGCGATTTTTCACAGTGCTCAGCAAAGGTTTATACCAACAAAAAGGAAGGACGGTAGAAAGAGGGAAAATCGACCGTGGATATCTAAGGAAATAAGAGAGAGTATCAAATTGAAGGAAAAAGCATACAAAGTAGCAAAGATTAGTGGGAGACTAGAGGACAGGGAAAGCTTTAGGGGGCAACAGAAAGCTACTAAAAAAGCTATAAAGAAGAGGAAGATAGATTATGAGAGTAAACTTGCTCAGAATATAAAAACAGATAGTAAAAGCTTCTACAAATATACAAAACAAAAAAGAGTGGCTCAGGTAAATATTGGTCCTTTAGAGGATGCGGAGGGAGATTTAATAATGGGAGATGAGGAAATGGCTGAGGAACTGAACAGGTTTTTTGGGTCGGTCGTCACAGTGGAAGACACAAATAACATGCCAGTGACTGATGGAAATGAGGCTATGACAGGTGAGGACTTTGAGAGGATTGTTATCACTAAGGAGGTAGTGATGGGCAAGCTAATGGGGCTAAAGGTAGACAAGTTTCCTGGCCCTGATGGAATGCATCCCAGAGTGCTAAAAGAAATTGCAAATGCACTAGTGATAATTTACCAAAATTCACTAGGCTCTGGGGTGGTCCCGGCGGATTGGAAATTAGCAAACGTGACACCACTGTTTAAAAAAGGAAGTAGGCAGAAAGTGGGTAATTATAGGCCAGTGAGCTTATCTTCGGTAGTAGGGAAGATGCTGGAATCTATCATCAAGGAAGAAATAGCGAGGCATCTGGATGGAAATTGTCCCATTGGGCAGATGCAGCATGGGTTCATAAAGGGCAGGTCATGCCTAACTAATTTAGTGGAATTTTTTGAGGACATTACCAGTGCGGTAGATAATGGGGAGCCAATGGATGTGGTATATCTGGATTTCCAGAAAGCCTTTTATGAGGTGCCACACAAAAGGTTGCTGCATAAGATAAAGATGCATGGCATTAAGGGGAAAGTAGTAGCATGGATAGAGGATTGGTTAATTAATAAAAAGCAAAGTGTGGGGATTAATGGGTGTTTCTCTGGTTGGCAATCAGTAGCTGGTGGTGTCCCTCAGGGATCAGTGTTGGTCCCACAATTGTTCACAATTTACATAGATGATTTGGAGTTGGTGACCAAGGGCAATGTGTCCAAGTTTGCAGACGACATTAAGATGAGTGGTAAAGCAAAAAGTGCAGAGGATACTGGAAGTCTGCAGAGGTATTTGGATAGGCTAAGTGAATGGGCTAGGGTCTGGCAGATGGAATACAATGTTGACAAATGTGAGGTTATCGATTTTGGTAGGAATAACAGCAAAAGGGGTTATTATTTAAATGATAAAATAGTAAAACATGTTGCTGTGCAGAGAGACCTGGGTGTGCTAGTGCATGAGTCGCAAAAAGTTGGTTTACAGGTGCAACAGGTGATTAAGAAAGCAAATGGAATGTTGTCCTTCATTGCTAGAGGGATGGAGTTTAAGACTCGGGAGGTTATGCTGCAATTGTATTAGGTGTTAGTGAGGCCACACCTGGAGTATTGTGTTCAGTTTTGGTCTCCTTACTTGAGAAAGGACGTACTGGCACTGGAGGGTGTGCAGAGGAGATTCACTAGGTTAATCCCAGAGCTGAAGGGATTGGATTACGAGGAGAGGTTGAGTAGACTGGGACTGTACGTGTTAGAATTTAGAAGGATGAGGGGGGGATCTTATAGAAACATATAAAATTATGAAGGGAATATACAGGATAGATGCGGGCAGGTTGTTTTCACTGGCGGGTGAAAGCAGAACTAGGGGGCATAGCCTCAAAATAAGGGGAAGTAGATTTAGGACTGAGTTTAGGAGGAACGTCTTCACCCAAAGGGTTGTGAATCTATGGAATTCCTTGCCCAGTGAAGCAGTAGAGGCTCCTTCATTAAATGTTTTAAAGATAAAGATAGATAGTTTTTTGAAGAATAAAGGGATTAAGGGTTATGGTGTTCGGGCCGGAAAGTGGAGCTGAGTCCACAAAAGATCAGCCATGATCTCATTGAATGGTGGAGCAGGCTCGAGGGGCCAGATGGCCTACTCCTGCTCCTAGTTCTTATGTTCTTATGTTTAATTATCAGATGGCTCTCCTCCAGAACACAGCAAAATAGACATTTCTGGCTGAATTTAGCCCGAAAATCCGACTCATTCGGCTCCTCAATTAAAAAGGCAAAGAACAGTGGTAGGGGAGGGGAAGGCATCAGAGATTTACAAGGAGCTGATGGATTGGGAGGGAGTCCTGATAGGGATAGTGAAGTGCAAATGGGAGGAAGAGGTGGGTTGGGAGTTGGAGGCTGGGTTGTAGGAGGATGCCCTGAAAGATTGAATGCATTGTCAAACCACCAGCTTAGCCTTATCCAGTTTAAGGTGGGCCACAGGGCACATGAGCAGGTTTTTTAAAGGAGTGGAGGATAGGTGGGGGTGGTGTGCGGGTGGGCCTGCGAATCATGTCCACATGTTTCGGCCCTGACCGAAGCTTGGGTGATTCTGGAAGGGGTGTGCCGATATTATGTTGGAGGTCCTGAAGGTGAAGGTGGTCCCCAGTCCAGAAGTAGAGATCTTCGGAGTGTCAGAAGACCTGGGAATCTAGGGGGCGAGAGAGGCCGATGTTTTGGCCTTTGCCTCCCTGGTAGCCTGGGGGGGCGGGTTGAAATGGGGAGGCAGGGTCGTGGGGTATTTTGTTGAGTTTGCAGCCCTGTTGGTTTGTTTTGATTTGAAATTATGATTGTTTTGTGAATATATAAATGCCTCAATAAAATATTTTTCAAAAAGAAAGGTGAAGAAGAAGAGTAGAATGCCAGCAAACTGTAGCTCGAGAGGCCGCAGGGAAGCCAGAAACGATGGAAAACGGCAAGTGCAGCGAGCGAGTGAGTTGGCGCAGGGCCAAGTTCAACCACGTGAAGTCGGCCCTGTACAAGAACGGTGTAAAATTCGGGATGTTATTCCCAGCCAGGCTCTGGGTGACACACCAGAATAAAGAACATTATTTTACCACCCTGCCAGAGCGGAAGGTTTGGGGGTGCGAACGGCCTGGACAAAAGGCAAAAAAAAACAGTGGTGGGGAAGACGCAGGGAGAAACAAAGTTACGGACATGGACAATTTTTGCGTGGGGCGGCACTCCCTCGCTATGAGCAGGGGCACTAGCTCATAGGAAGGAAGGGGCAAGGGATGCGGAGCACTGGAGAGGGTGAGGAGGAGACAGAGACAACAGCAAAGGAATGGGCATAGGAGGCGGTCAGAGCAATCCCGAGATTGCAGGGAAAGCTAGTGCTCGGAAGTATGAGAGAGCGGGGCCGCGCCACATTTCCCAGCGGGGAGAGAGTGCCTACAAGGAGGGAGAACTCAGGGATGGGGATGGAAGGTAGGGGAGTGTGATGAACGATACCTGTATACACATGTACCTTTAATGCGTAGGCCCCTTTAAGACCGGGTTTGGAACCCTGGGGGACTCCGCCTCCGGCTCCGCCCCCAGGGAACTGTATATAAGGTTATGTTCAGTGGGCAGCATGCAGTGAGCACATTTCTCGGCAGCTGTCTGGTTCTCTGGTAATTAAAGCCTTTGAATTATCAATCTTCTCTCTCGAGTCGTAATTGAGGGTATCTCAGGGAGTATAGAGGAGGAAATAGGGGCCACGGGGGGAACATAATGATAAGTAAGGGAAGGGATCTAGACTGGCTTCAGCAGGGCAGCTTTGGGTTGGTGGAACAAAATGGTATCACAAGCAGCCACTTTGGAGGGTCCCTGAACAAAGGAAAACCCTGAAGTACAGGGGTGCACCCACGTGACGTACACACAGTTGGTGGCCATATTGGGTGGCTCCGGATCAAAGGGAAACCCTAGAGCACAGGGGCCCAGCCTCATCGTGAGAACGGTGACCACAGCCATTTTGCGTGGCCCCCTAATAAAGGAAAGCCCCGGAGGGCAGGGGTGCATCCACCAGGTAAGTATGGTTGATCCCACAGGAAGGGGGCAGAAACCCCTCACCAGAATTGTCACCTGGAACGTTAGGGGACTTAACAGCCCAGTGAAAAGATCCAGGTTATTCGCCCAGCTAAAAAGTAGAAAGCTGACATAGCCCTCCTCCGAGAGATGCACCTGAGAGAGCAGGACCGGCTACGGGTAAGGAAGGGCTGGGTGGGACAGATGTACCATTCCTGCTACAGGATGAGGGCAAGGGGGGGTAGCTATTCTGATAAGCAAGAGGACGGTGTTCATGGTGACAAGGACTGTTACGGACCCAGGGGGATGGTACGTCATGGTCAGCGGTGTCCTGGATGGGGCACCGGTAGTCCTGGTGAACGTGTACATGTGCGACGGGGACGCCATGGTGGAGATGCCCGACATAACTACGAACCGACTGGTCTTGGGGGGAGACTTTACCTGTGTACAGGACCCACTGACAGACAGATCAAACCCCAGAACGGGTAAAACGACAGACACGGCTAGGGAATTGGGAACGTTCATGGAGCAGATGGGGACAGTGTACCCATGGCATTTCTGTACCCAGGTGAGAAAGAATTTTTGTTCTTCTCACCAGTACACAAGGTTTACATTCGCATCGACGCCTGCAAATCTTAATTGTCACACGTGGCTGGTTATCATGGGTTAAGCCTCATAACATCATCAAGACAGAGGGTGCGATTTGCTGCTTTGTTGTTCCTGACTAGGGACATGACAAGGCCGTTAAATCTCATGCGAGACCTCTCGTGAGATTTACAATGCTCGTTACGCCTCGCGAGATCGAACAAGATCGCGATCTGGATCCTGCCCTCAATGGCGGGTTCCAGATTTGCATATTCAAGTGTTAGTGTCACGTGAGAGTACTTTTAAGACATGGATGTTTAAGCAATGTACCTGTAAGAAAACAGTGATGTCAGAGAGTGGGTGGGGATGAGGTCAGGTCAGCCATTTTGCAGTTTAGTTTTGCAGGTTTTTAGTTTCAGTTCTAAAAAGAGCAGTGTGTGTGTCTGTGTTTTGCAGTGAGCTGTGATCTCTGCCATGAAAGACTATCTCTGGATCATTTGAGTGATTTAACGTAAAGCCTTTAACCTGATGTGATTTTGTTTAAAGGTGTTAAGTCTTTTGGACGTTTGAAGGAACATTTTAAGGAATTATTTACTGTTGCAATATTTTCTGAGTTATCTTTGAAGTAAGGGGTGTTAAGAGATCCAATGTTTATTTAAGATGTTAAGTTGCGTTCATGGAATAAGCAGTGTTTTGTGTTTAAAAACCCACGTGTCCATAATTGTAATCCCACACCGAGGGAAAAAGCCGTGTGCTCGGAAAAGCAACAAATCCATTAAAGGGAGAGGTTGGCTGAACTCCATGATACATTTTGGGGTTCTGAAAACGCCTCGCCCATAACAGTTAGTCTCACTTGAATATGTCTATACCGGAGTTACCAGAGGCCCGGGATCGAATGGCCTTGGAGACCCTATCGTGGCGCTATTAGCACTGGTCTCCATAATCGTGGATCAGGCGCACTTGGGGGGATCACCCAGGCAATCAGGGGACCACAGGAGATTGGGGACTTCCAGGTGGTCCGGCTCTGGGCAGGGTGGTACCTAGGCACTCCCGATGCCACCCGGGCACAGTGGTACTGCCAGTTTGACACCCTGGCAGTGCCACCTGGGAACACTGACAGTGTCACCCTGGCAATGCCAGGGTGCCCAGGTGGCACTGCCAGGTGGGAAGGGGCAATGCCAGGGTGCCAGGCTGGCAGTGCCAATGTGCCCTTAGGCTTGGGGGTGTCCTGACCTTGCAGGATGCGGGGGCTTGAGGACCCTCCATTTGTTAAGTTGAGGCATTGGGGGGTCTTGAGGCCGCAGTGGGAGGTCGAGAGATCAGGATGCCATTTATCTCTTCCTGCACTATTCAGCAATGAAATATGTGACCAAAGAGGAAAGAATGTTATCTGCATTATGTGTAATAATTAGTTGTTAAAATGTTAATAGTGTCGTAACTTGTAGTTTGATGATACTTTGGAAAAAATCATGACTTTTATAATGCTGTTTTTATTTTTAGTGTGGAGGTGTTACGGGCACTGGAATTATAGGACAGTTATGTTTTAAAATATCTCCTTTCATTTAAGGTGAGACAGAATGTTCTGGATGGTGGTCACACTAAATCTCTACCTGTTGACCGGCCCATGTGATTTGGCTGCCAGCAGGAAAGAAACCCAAGCAAAAACATGTTGAGGATCAAGTGACAGTTTTCACATCGTGGCACAGAAAAAGGAGAACTGCTTTTGAGAGACAGTCACAGAGACAGAGAGAGAGCGAGGGGAAGGGAGAGAGAGAGAGAGAGAGGGAGGGAGAGAGTGAGGAAGGGAGAGAGAGAGGGGGAGACAGGGAGAGAGAGGGAGGGAGAGAGAGGGAGGGAGAATGCAGCTATTGCTGTGAAGAGCAAGAACATGTCTTTTTGCGTTAGCAAACAAACAGGATGCTGGTGAGAGCTCAGCCAGATGTTCCTTTCCTTGTTCCAGCAGTTCCAGCAGGTTCTGTTTTAAACTTGCTTGTCCCTCAGGAAAACCTGTTGTTTGAGATAATTCTGGATCATTGGCAGAAGATGGTTTCATTGGATCTGGGGTTAGCTTGGGCCCTCTTCCTTATCTGGAGCCGATCCTTGGTGTTCATTTGGTGATGGCTTAGACTTGGTTTTCTCTGCCCGCTCCAGTTGTCGCACTTCCTCTTGCAGTGAACAGTTAAGCTGAAAAACCAGAACGTGCTTCAATGACAAAACCACTTTTCCAACCAGCTAGAGGCACATCATCAGCCTGGGGCTCAGCATGGCCTGGCCTCCCACAGTCCTTCAACTGTCTGCCTCTGTTACAACCTCCATCAGCTTTTTGGACATGGTTTGATTTGCTCACCAGTTTATGACCCTGAATCTAATCTCAAACGCATACCCACCAAAATGCCAGTATGTGCACTAGTAGAGAGGTGGGGGATTGATCTGTTCAGTGTACCTTCTGAGGGTCCCTCCTCTTCCTCAGAGGTGCATTAAAGGCGCCTGGTCTTTCCTTCGGACGTGCCAAGAACTGCATGAGAAAACATAAACACTTAAGAATTAAGTTCACATCTTTTCATCCCGAACATATGACATGGAGCTCTAGATGTCCTATGGAGGACACATGAGCTGTGTGCCTCATCTTTGTCTTTGGTTGGCACTCGTGTCTCACCATTTGCAATTATTCAGTTCCCCTGTGAGCCAGTCTGCCCTCCTCTTCGTCAGAGAACAAATATTGGAATGCCTCCATCAGTCCTGATCTGCTCTTGTTATTATGTGCCAGTTTCTCCTGTAAGCAGGAGGAACACTGTTTTCCAGTGTCGTTTTGGCTGAATGCTGGACCATCCATCATATCCAGTGGGAAATGACAAGAATCAGCTTTCTTCAAAAGGCTCATTGGAGAGAAACTATGTACGAATAAATAGACTTTCTATATGGCACCTTCTAAGCCTTATGATGACCACAATTTTCACATCCCCAACCTCATCCCACACCCTGTCAGATGAGGTTATTTGTCTGCTTCAGAAAGGTACAGATAAAATCAATGCCAGTGAACACTCTGGCTAATATTCAGGTGCACATTCATACGCACACATCCACACATATGCTGGTCTTGCTTAATATTATGCAGCTAGACAGGCTAAAGTTTGTAGAGCTAATTGACTCGCTAGTCCAGCCATTTTCAAAGTCGGGGTCGGGACACGCGGGTGGATCATGGGCGGGTGTCGAGAAGGTCCCGGAGCCACCCATCGCGGCGTTCTCGATTGCGTCAATTCATGCGCAACGGCCGCACCAGCTAGCTTTAATAATGCCAGCTGTGACCGGCTTTAAAAATGCCGGCTGCGACCGGCATTCAGAATGCGGGCGCGCTGCGCATGGGTCCCTCCATATCATTGCGCATGCCTGGAGCCCAGCAAGAAACACCGCCTCCTCCTGACGTCAGCGCGCTGACCCAGGAGAAGATTTTTAAAAATTCAATGCAGTCTTCCCGCCTGAAGCGACGGCAGAGAGCAGGTCACACATCCCGAACACGTGCTCTGGGCGCGATTGCGATTCCTCCATTTTATCAGCAGCAAAGCAGCAACAGGACTGTAAAATTTTTAATGGATTATTTTGTAATAAGGAAAGGACGGCCAGATACACAAACAGGACAGGATCTCAGAACTAAACCTGCTGGAGCGAGTGGTTCAGGAGAATCCACAACAGGACAAAAAGGGACGGTCAATAGAGAATTAAAGGTGCTATATTTAAATGCGCGCAGTGTACGGAACAAGGTAGATGAGCTTGTGGCACAGATTGTGACTGGCAGGTATGATGTGGTAGGCATCACAGAGACATGGTTGCAGGGGGTTCAGGACTGACATTTAAACATCCAGGGATTCACAACCTATCGAAAAGACAGAGAGGTGGGCAGAGGGGGCGGGGTTGCCTTGTTAATTAGGAATGAAATTAAATCAATAGCACTAAACGACATAGGGTCAGATGATGTGGAGTCTGTGTGGGTAGAGTTGAGGAACCACAAAGGCAAAAAAACCATAATGGGAGTTATGTACAGGCCTCCTAACAGTGGTCAGGACCAGGGGCACAAAATGCACCACAAAATAGAAAGTGCATGTCAGAAAGGCAAGGTCACAGTGATCATGGGGACCTTCAATATGCAGGTGGACTGGGTAAATAATGCAGCCAGTGGACCCAAGGAAAGGGAATTCATTGAATGTTTACAGGAGGGCTTTTTGGAACAGCTTGTGATGGAGCCCACGAGGGAACAGGCCATTCTGGACTTAGTGTTATGTAATGAGCCAGACTTGATTAAAGATCTTAATGTAAGGGAACACCTAGGAGGCAGTGATCATAATATGGTAGCATTCAATCTCCAATTTGAAAGAAAGAAGGTAGAATCAGATGTAAAGGTGTTACAGTTAAATAAAGGTAACTACAGGGGCATGAGGGAGGAGCTGACGAAAATCGACTGGGAGCAGAGCCTAGTGGGAAAGACAGTAGAACAGCAATGGCAGGAGTTTCTGGGAGTAATTGAGGACACAGTACAGAGGTTCATCCCAAAGAAAAGAAAGGTTATCAGAGGGGGGATTAGGCAGCTATGGCTGGCAAAGGAAGTTAGGGAATGCATCAAAGCAAAAGAGAAAGCCTATAATGTGGCAAAGAGTAGTGGGAAGTCAGAAGATTGGGAAGGCGACAAAAACAAAGAGGATAACAAAGAGAGAAATAAGGAAAGAGAGGATCAATTATGAAGGTAGGCTAGCCAGTAACATTAGGAATGATAGTAAAAGTGTATTTAAATACATTAAAAACAAACAGGAGGCAAAAGTAGACATTGGGCCGCTCCAAAATGACGCGGGTAATCTAGTGATGGGAGACAAGGAAATAGCTGAGGAACTAAATAAGTACTTTGCGTCAGTCTTCACAGTAGAAGACATGAGTAATATCCCAACAATTCAGGAGAGTCAGGGGGCAGAGTTGGATATGGTAGCCATCACAAAGGAGAAAGTGCTAGAGAAACTAAGAGGTCTAAAAATTGATAAATCTCCGGGCCCAGATGGGCTACATCCTAGAGTTCTAAAGGCGCTAGCTGAAGAAATAGTGGAGGCATTAGTTATGATCTTTCAAAAGTCACTGGAGTCAGGGAAAGTCCCAGAGGATTGGAAAATCGCTGTTGTAACCCCCCTGTTCAAGAAGGGAACAAGGAAAAAGATGGAAAATTATAGGCCAATTAGCCTAACCTCGGTTGTTGGCAAGATTCTAGAATCCATTGTTAAGGATGAAATTTCTAAATTCTTGGAAGTGCAGGGTCGGATTAGGACAAGTCAGCATGGATTTAGTAAGGGGAGGTCGTGCCTGACAAACCTGTTAGAGTTCTTTGAAGAGATAACAAATAGGTTAGACCAAGGAGAGCCAATGGATGTTATCTATCTTGACTTCCAAAAGGCCTTTGATAAGGTGCCTCACGGGAGACTGCTGAGTAAAATAAGGGCCCATGGTATTTGAGGCAAGGTACTAACATAGATTGACGATTGGCTGTCTGGCAGAAGGCAGAGAGTTGGGATAAAAGGTTCTTTTTCGGAATGGCAACCGGTGACGAGTGGTGTCCCGCAGGGTTCAGTGTTGGGGCCACAGCTGTTCTCTTTATATATTAACGATCTAGATGATGGGACTGGGGGCATTCTGGCTAGGTTTGCCGATGATACAAAGATAGGTGGAGGGGCAGGTAGTATGGAGGAGGTGGGGAGGCTGCAGAAAGATTTAGACAGTTTAGGAGAGTGGTCCAAGAAATGGCTGATGAAATTCAACGTGGGCAAGTGCGAGGTCTTGCACTTTGGAAAAAAGAATAGAGGCATGGACTATTTTCTAAACGGTGACAAAATTCATAATGCTGAAGTGCAAAGGGACTTGGGAGTCCTAGTCCAGGATTCTCTAAAGGTAAACTTGCAGGTTGAGTCCGTAATTAAGAAAGCAAATGCAATGTTGTCATTCATCTCAATAGGCTTAGAATATAAAAGCAGGGATGTACTTCTGAAGCTTTATAAAGCAATAGTTAGGCCCCATTTAGAATACTGTGAGCAATTTTGGGCCCCGCACATCAGGAAGGATATACTGGCACTGGAGCAGGTCCAGCGGAGATTCACACGGATGATCCCAGGAATGGTAGGCCTAACATACGATGAACGTCTGCGGATCCTGGGATTATATTCATTGGCGTTTAGGAGGTTGAGGGGAGATCTAATAGAAACTTACAAGATAGTGAATGGCTTAGATAGGGTGGACGTAGGGAAGTTGTTTCCATTAGCAGGGGAGACTAGGACCCGGGGGCACAGCCTTAGAATAAAAGGGAGTCACTTTAGAACAGAGATGAGGAGAGATTTCTTCAGCCAGAGAGTGGTGGGTCTGTGGAATTCATTGCCACAGAGGGCGGTGGAGGCCGGGACGTTGAGTGTCTTTAAGACAGAAGTTGATAAATTCTTGATTTCTCGAGGAATTAAGGGCTATGGAGAGAGAGCGGGTAAATGGAGTTGAAATCAGACATGATTGAATGGTGGCGTGGACTCGATGGGCCGAATGGCCTTACTTCCGCTCCTATGTCTTATGGTCTTGTGGACAAAGCAGTGGTGTGTGAGCTCCAGGACCTCTGATGAACAACCCATATATAAATGTAACATTGAATGACAAAGCAAGTGAGATCGTGAGGACCAAGCAGGCTCACCTGTCGCATGAAAGGTAAGTGAAAATGGTGATGAAGGTCGGCCGGCGTGGGCCGTGACGGTCGGCCGGCGTGGGTCCCGAAGGTCGGCTGCTTGGTAAAAATGGGTCCCCGGGAAAAAAGTTTGAAAAATACTGCTCTAGTCCATCTATTCCATATACTTTGTTGCAAAATCAGCAACCCTCCATCAAACTGCTCCATAAAAACAGTGATTTCAGCTCCCTTGAGTCCTCTGAAAGATCTTTCATGGAGCGTTCAGGTTTGTGGTCGACACTTCTCTCCTTATAGAATAATAGAACCCCGAAAACAAAGGAAAATGAAGGAATATAACAAACGTTTGTAATTTCTGGGCCCTGATTGCACTGTTTTCCACTTTTGTCAACATACCAGCACGTGCTTGTGAGATCCTCAGGAAATTGATGAAGGCAAGATTGGCACAAGTTATCCTGCAATTTGAAACTTACTGCATTTGTGGAAATTCTTCACATGCATATCAGCTGGAAGCATAAATCTGACACATAAAGGGATCCGGTAATGTTAGTATTAATATATAATGCCTTCATTTTTATTTATGTTCTGCATACCCTCATATTCTCTTTTGTTGAAGGGAATTTGAATTGTATTTGTTTTAGTCTTCCACTACTATTAAAGTCTCATCCAAATGTGTCTTCTGGAATTGGTGGAGTACAACATTATACTGTTTAGGATATGCAATTACTTTAGTTAATTGTATTTATTCCACCCCCACACCCACACATTGCCAATAATGGGCTCAACTGGTGTTTTATTCAATTGCTATAATTTGTTGCTGCAAACTAGAATTTGCAAAAACATTAATATTGACCAAAGTAACATTAATGCCTGGTTATATTTGAGATGTTTGCAATTTTTAAACAATGTGAAAAAGCCAAGGAGCAATGAAGCCAATTACTGCACTTTACTGTTCTCATGGCTGAGTTCTGCAAACTCACACACAGGAGTAGAACGGAAGCAATTTCACCAGGTCACTGCCATCGCTTTCACAGCAACCAATGTTCTTCCGAGCGCCATGTTAGACTCCATTAAGATTTCTTTAGTGTCAACAAGGAGTTTCCGTGGGATGACACTCAGATCACAATGGGTTATAGGAGACGATTGTGGAGGCAATGGAGAAACAGGAGATTAAGGGACACTTTTCCAAATGTGTGCTTGGGAAGTTTGTCCACAGGGAACATGCTGGAAAATCATAGGCATAACTGCTACAATTTTCGCTCCATTCATTAGATAGGGTGAACATTATGGAGACCGTGTCTGTGATTTCCTGCTATAGAGTACTGATGAATAAGCTCCCCACTGGTTCTGAATATTTGGGATATCATTGCACTAATGTCGGAAGAGCCACCTAGTCTGTGGTTTCCTCTACATCGGATAGACCAAACGCAGACTGGGTGATCGCTTTGCTGAGCACCTTCAGCCTGTGCGCATTCAGGACCCTGACCTTCCTGTTGCTTGCCATTTTAACACAAGACCCTGCTCCATGCCCACATGTCTGTCCTTGGCCTGCTGCAGTGTTCCAGTGAAGCTCAGCGCAAACTGGAGGAACAGCAACTCATCTTCGGGTTAGGCACGCTACAGCCTTCCGGTCTCAACATCGAATTCAACAACTTCAGATATTAGCTCTACCCCACCTCGACCCTTTTGTTTTCATGCCATTTATTTTAACTGTCTTTTACCATGTCTTTCTTTCTTAATATATATTTAAACCCCCATCTTATCCACCTTTCCTTACCCTTTCTCCCCTTTGCTTCCCCTTCCCCTCCCCCACATCTCCATCTGCCACAGTTCACCCTCTGATGTCAGTGTCTCTGCTGTTTGGCCTTTCACACCTTTTGTTCTCTCTGGGGAATTCCATTAGCACTCTTTCCCCTTGGTTTCTGTGGCTCCATTAGCACTCTTTCCCCGTTTCCCTGGGTTTCTATGGCTCTGACTCATCTTTCATTCTCACTCCACAGTATAAATATTTCCCACTTTCTCGGTCTGTTAGCTTTGACAAAGAGACATTGGACTCGAAACGTTAGCTCTTTTCTCTCCCTACAGATGCTGCCAGACCTGCTGAGATTTTCCAGCATTTTCTCTTTCGTTTCAGATTCCAGCATCAGCAGTAATTTGCTTTTATTTGAGCCACCTAGTCTGGTCTTTCATCTGAGAAGCAAAGGGATGGCAATTTCATGCAGCCTGAGCTGCTTTCTGAGCAGCCTTGAAGCTGGCATAGCTGCAGTGCACACGGGAGAGCATTGCAGGAAGAGATCGGGGCGCCATTTTTAAATGTCGTCCAATCTCTTGACCCTCTCCCCCTCTGACCATGACCTCTTGACTCCCTCAATGCCCCAACTTACCAATTAGGGGTCTTCGAGCTCCCCCTCACCCCACAAAGGCAGGGCACCCCCGGGCCCGATGCCACGCATGGTTTACCTGGCACTGGGGAACCTTGGTACAGTCAGCCTGGTGAAACCCCTGCCAGTGTGGCACTGCCATATGGGCACCCTGGCAGTGCAAGGGAGTCACTGACAGGGTGCCTGGGTGGCACTGCCAGGCTGATGAGGTGGTAGTGCCAAGGTGCCAGGTTGGCAGTGCCAAGTTGGCATCAGGGGTGACAGAGTACAACCCTGCCCAAAGCTTGACCACCTGGGGGCCTCCAATCATCTGGGGAACCCCTCCCTCCAAAGTGCCATTACACCTGGTCCACATTTGTGGAAACCAGTGCAAAACAGCACCACGGTGGGTCTCTCAGGCGCAGGCGTTCAATCGCAGGCCTTGGGATACTCGGTATAGACATATTTTAGTGAAGCTAACTGCTCACTTAAATATCCAAATCTGGATCCGCCCAGTGAGGACAAGATCCAGATAACGACACTTCGTGAGATCCAATTGGACCTCCTCCAAGGCGTCCCGAGTGTCCTAAGTCTCATGAGAGGCCTCTTGCGAGAATTGATGACCTCATCGCGTCACTGAGTTCCCCACTGCTCTGCTTTAGATTTTCCCACAAGAAGCTGTTCCCAATCTACTTTGGTCAGATTCTGCCTTATTCTAATAAAATGTGCCTTTCCCCAATCCAAAATCAATTGTTTGCAGACCATCTTTTTCCTTTTCCATAACAGAGTTAAATCGTACTGTGTTGTGATCACTATCATTAAAATGCTCCCCCACCATCACTAAAATGCTCCCCCACTGCCACCTCGAACACCTGGCCAGCTTTATTCCCCATAATTAGATCCAGCTCTGCACCATCCCTTGTTGGATCTTCTACATGTTAACATAAAAGCTCCCCTGAATACATTTAAGAAATCTGCCTCCTCTAAATCGTTTACACTATGACTATCCCAATTAATGTTGGGGAAGTTGAAATCTCCTAATATAATTAACCTATTATTGTTATTTTTATATACCTCAGTGAATTGTCTAGAACATAGAACATTACAGCGCAGTACAGGCCCTTCGGCCCTTGATGTTGCGCCGACCTGTGAAACCACTCTAAAGCCCCTTTACACTATTCCCTTATCGTCCATATGTCTATCCAATGACCATTTGAATGCCCTTAGTGTTGGCGAGTCCACTACTGTTGCAGGCAGGGCATTCCATGCCCTTACTACTCTCTGAGTAAAGAACCTACCTCTGACATCTGCCTTATATCTATCTCCCCTCAATTTAAAGCTATGTCCCCTCGTGCTGGACATCACCATCCGAGGAAAAAGGCTCTCACTTTCCACCCTATCCAATCCTCTGATCATCTTGTATGCCACAATTAAGTCGCCTCTTAACCTTCTTCTCTCTAACGAAAACAGCCTCAAGTCCCTCAGCCTTTCCTCATAAGATCTTCCCTTCATACCAGGCAACATTCTCGTAAATCTCCTCTGCACCCTTTCCAATGCTTCCACATCCTTCCTATAATGCGGCGACCAGAATTGCACGCAATACTCCAAATGCGGCCACACCAGAGTTTTGTACAGCTGCAACATGACCTCATGGCTCCGAAACTCAATCCCTCTACCAATAAAACCTAACACACCGTACGCCTTCTTAACAACCCTCTCAACCTGTGTGGCAACTTTTAGGGATCTATGTACATGGACACCGAGATCTCTCTGCTCTTCCACACTGCCAAGAATCTTACCATTAGCCCAGTATTCTGTCTTCCTGTTATTCCTTCCAAAATGAATCACCTCACACTTTTCTGCATTAAACTCCATTTGCCACCTCTCAGCCCAGCGCTGCAGATTATCTATGTCCCTCTGTAACTTGTAACATCCTTCCGCACTGTCCACAACTCCACCGACTTTAGTGTCATCTGCAAATTTACTCACCCATCCTTCTATGCCTTCCTCCAGGTCATTTATAAAAATGACAAACAGTAGTGGCCCCAAAACAGATGCTTGTGGAACACCACTAGTAACTCGACTCCAGTCTGAACATTTCCCATCAACCACCACACTTTGTCTTCTTCCAGCTAGCCAATTTCTGATCCAAACTGCTAAATCACCCTGAATCCCATGCCTCCTTATTTTCTGTAGTAGCCTACCGTGGGGAACCTTATCAAACGCTTTACTGAAATCCATATACACCACATCAACTGCTTTACCCTCATCCACCTGTTTGGTCACCTTCTCAAAGAACTGAATAAGGTTTGTGAGGCACGACCTACCCTTCACAAAACCGTGTTGACTATCTCTAATCA
Organism: Scyliorhinus torazame; assembly: GCF_047496885.1. Lineage (NCBI taxonomy): Eukaryota > Metazoa > Chordata > Chondrichthyes > Carcharhiniformes > Scyliorhinidae > Scyliorhinus > Scyliorhinus torazame. The sequence goes on from NC_092712.1 coordinate 151,883,312, forward strand.
AATTATTCCTTTCCAGATGATTATACATCCTATCTCTTATAAACCTTTCCAAGATTTTGCCCACAACAGAAGTAAGGCTCACTGGTCTATAGTTACCGGGGTTGTCTCTACTCCCCTTCTTGAACAAGGGGACAACATTTGCTATCCTCCAGTCTTCTGGCACTATCCCTGTAGACAAAGATGACTTAAAGATCAAAGCCAAAGGCTCAGCAATCTCTTCCCTAGCTTCCCAGAGAATCCTAGGATAAATCCCATCCGGCCCAGGGGACTTATCTATTTTCACACTTTCCAGAATTGCTAACACCTCCTCCTTATGAACCTCAAGCCCTTCTAGTCTAGTAGACTGAATCTCAGTATTCTCCGCGACAACATTGTCTTTTTCCTGTGTGAATACTGACGAAAAATATTCATTTAGCACCTCTCCTATCTCCTCGGACTCCAAGCACAACTTCCCACTACTGTCCTTGACTGGCCCTACTCTTACCCTAGTCATTCGTTTATTCCTGACATATCTATAGAAAGCTTTAGGGTTATCCTTGATCCTACCTGCCAAAGACTTCTCATGTCCCCTCCTGGCTCTTCTTAGCTCTCTCTTTAGGTCCTTCCTAGCTAACTTGTAACCCCTGAGCGCCCTAACTGAACCTTCATGTCTCATCTTTACATAACCTCCTTCTTCCTCTTGACAAGTGTTTCGACTGCTTTAGTAAACCACGGTTCCCTTGCTCGACCACTTCCTCCCTGCCTGACAGGTACATACTTATCAAGGACACGCAGTAGCTGTTCCTTGAACAAGCTCCACATTTCCATTGTGCCCATCCCCTGCAGTTTTCTTCTCCATCCGATGCATCCTAAGTCTTGCCTCATCGCATCATAATTGCCTTTCCCCCAGATACAGCTCTTGCCCTGCGGTATATACCTATCCCTTTCCATCACTAAAGTAAACATAATCGAATTGTGGTCACTGTCACCAAAGTGCTCACCTACCTCCAAATCTAACACATGTCCTGGTTCATTACCCAGTACCAAATCCAATATGGCCTCGCCTCTCGTTGGCCTATCTATATACTGTGTCAGGAGACGCTCCTACACACATAGGACAAAAATGGACCCATCTAATGTACTCGAACTATAGCGTTTCCAGTCAATATTTGGAAAGTTAAAGTCCCCCATAACAACTACCCTGTTGCTTTTGCTCCTATCCAGACTCATCTTTGCAATCCTTTCCTCTACATCTCTGGAACTTTTCGGAGGCCTATGGAAAACCCCTAACTGGATGACCTCTCCTTTCCTGTTCCTAACCTCAGCCCATACTACCTTAGTAGACGAGTCCTCATCAAACATCCTTTCTGCCACCGTAATACTGTCCTTGACTAACAATGCCACCCCTCCCCCTCTTTTACCACCTTCCCTGCGCTTCCTGAAATATCTAAACCCCGGCACCGGCAACAACCATTCCTGTCCCTGCTCTATGCCGGCCGGTACACTCCTGCAACTTTGAAACCTTACTCATGACCTCACTACTCTCAACGTCCTGTATACTGGAGCTACAATTGAGGTTCCCAAGCCCCTGCTGAACAAGTTTAAACCCTCCCGAAGAGCATTAGCAAATTTCCCCCCCTGGATATTGGTACCCCTCTGGTCCAGGTGTAGACCATCCCGTTTGTAGAGGTCCCACCGACCCCAGAATGAGCCCCAATTATCCAGAAATCTGAAACCCTCCCTCCTGCACCATCCCTGTAGCCACGTGTTCAACTGTTCTCTCTCCCTATTCCTCGTCTCACTATCACGTGGCACAGGTAACAACCCAGAGATAATAACTCTGTTTGTCCTAGATCTAAGTTACCACCCTAGCTCCCTGTATTCCTGCCTTACATCCCTATCCTTTTTCCTACCTATGTCGTTGGTACCTATGTGGACCACGCCTTGGGGCTGCTCCCCCTCCCCCTTAAGGATCCCGAAAACATGATCTGAGACATCACGCACCCTGGCACCTGGGAGACAACACACCAACTGCGAGTCTCTCTCGTTCACACAGAATCTCCTATCTATCCCCCTAACTATGAGTCTCCAATGACTAATGCTCTACTCCTCTCCCCCCTTCCCTTCTGAGCAACAGGGACAGACTCTGTGCCAGAGACCTGTACCCCATGGCTCACCCCTGGTATGCCACCCCCCCCCCCCCCCGCCCCAACAGTATCCAAAGTGGTATATTTGTTTCTAAGGGGAATGACCACAGGGGATCCCTGTACTGACTGCTTCCTCCCAGCCCCTCTCACCGTCACCCATCTATCTTTATTCTTCGGAGTAACTGCATCACTGAAGCTTCTATCTATGACCATTTCTGCCTCCCGAATGATCCGAAGTTCATCCATCTCCAGCTCCAGTTCCCTAACGCGGTTTCTGAGGTGCTGGAGATGGGTGCACTTCCCACCGATGAAATCAGCAGGGACACTGACGGCGTCCCTCACCTCAAACATTCTGCAGGAGGAACATTGCACTACCTTCCCTGCCAGCCCCTCTAGATAAAAAGAGAAAAAGAAAGAAAGAGCTTAACTGTTATTCACTCCCCTTCTCAGCAAGCACTTACTCAGCATCCTCTGCGCCCTGTACGATAACACCTGAGGGAAAATAAAAGAAAAACTACTTACCAGTCACCAGCCAACCCCTTACCTGCAGGCTGTGACTTCACGGTTCAACTTCTACCTGCCCTCGAGCCTTCCTCTTGATCTTTACATCAGTTGGGTTTTTTTTGGTTAGAGGAGGTGGTAGGGAGGGAAACACTGAAGAAGTGTTTCGGGTTTAAGTGTCACTTGACAACAGCTCCTCCACAAACCACCTTCAAGTTAGGGTGAGCACAACAGACGTATGCAAATTGCCCCTGCAACAGCCGATCAGCAGCTCCGCTCTACTGCCCTCTGCTGGATGCTTGTCTTCACTTGAACAGCTAGGGTCTCTTGCTCAGGTACACCTTCAAGTTAGGGTGAGCACAACAAATGTATGCAAATTGCCCCCTGCAACAGCCAATCAGCAGCTCCGCTCTACTGCTCTTTGCTGGATCATTTCTGCTCCCCTTTTCCTATCTGACTGTTGGGGACCTATAATACACTGCCAACAATATAACTTCCCCCTTTTATTCTTAAGCTCTACCGACAAAGCTTCATTTGAAAACCCTTCCAAGATATCGCCTTTTCTTATTGCAGTAACTGACTCCATAATTAATAATGCAACACCACCTCCTCAGTTACGCCCTTCCCTGCTTCGCCTGAAGATCCTAGACTTCAGAATGATGAGTTGCCAGTCCTGCCCCTCTCTCAGTCACATCTCTGTGATAGCAATAATATCACTATTCCATGTGTTAATCCACATCCTTAACTCAGCAGTCTTACCTGTAATACTCCCAGCATGAAAATACAGACCATCCAGCCTCACCATATTCCCTTGGAACTCAACATAGCTGAACTCCCTTTGTCTTAGTTCCTGTATTATAGTATGCTGTGTCCCTATAGTACCAACGCTCTGTGTCCCATCCTCTGCTGAGCTAGTTTAACTCCTCCCAACAGCACTAGCAAACCAACCCGCAAGGATGTTGGACCCATTCTGGTTCAGATGCGGACGGTCCCGCTTGTACATGTCCCACCTTCTCCAGAAACAATCCCAGTGGTCTAGGAATCTAAAACCCTCCCTCCTGCACCAACTGTTGAGCCACACATTCATCTGCCCTATTCTCCTATTTCTGTACTTGCTAGCACAGGGCACCGAGAGTAATTCAGAGATTACAATTGAAAGGTCATGCTTTTTAATCTACTGCCTAGCTCCCAGAATTCTTGATGCAAGACCTCATCCTTCATTCTATATATATTGTTGGCATCATCATGTACCACAACCTCTGACTTATCAGCTTTTCCCCCTTTAGGATGCCCTGCAGACGTTCAGTGACATCCCTGGGCCCAGGGAGGCAACACATCATCCTGGAGTCACATCTGTGGCCGCGGAAACGCTTGTCTGTCCCCTAACTAATGAATGCCCTCACACTATCACTCTTTCTTCCTTCTTCCTCCTCTCCTGTACAGTCAGGCTGCTTGTGATGCTAGAAGCTTGGCTCTGACTGCCCTCCCTTGAGGAACCAGTGTTCTCATTAGCTTCCAAAATGGAAAACTGATTTGAGAGCAGGACCCCAGGGGACTCTTCCACTATCTGCCTGTTTCTCTTGGACTGCCTGGTGGTCATTCTTCTTTCCTCAAGCTGCAGTGTGAACGCCTCTCTAAACATGCTATCCACATAACTCTCAGCCTTGCGGATGTGCCGCAGTATCTCCAGCCACTGCTCAAGCTCGAAACTCAGAGATCAAGTTTCTGCAGTTGAGAGCACTTTCTACACATGTGGTCATCTACGATGCTAGTGGAGTCCATGGCTTCCCACATATGACAGGTCACACATTCCACTTGGCTGACCTCACCTGCCATGTCTTCAACTTAAACATACTTTGTCTTACTTGCTAATTTTTCAAATTACTTAGTCATAAAGATACGTCTCTTACCTTAACTTAAGTCTCCTTGTATAATTCTATTTCAACCTATTTGTCTTTGTATTACTCATTATAATTACTTATAACTTATGCTGGCTCTGACTTTTACCTCTCCTTGGTGCTTATCACAAAGTCTGACAGCACAGAAAAGGCCCTTCGGCCCATTGCCCCGCTTCTCAGTTAATTTATTTCAACTGGAACTGACTGCAGGACACTGTTCCCAGATTGCCTCACTGTGATGCTGACTTCAGGACACTGTTCCCAGATTGTCTCACTGTGATGCTGACTGCAGGACACTGTTCCCAGATTGCCTCACTATGATGCTGACTGAAGGACACTGTTCCCAGACTACCTCACTGTGATGCCGACTGATTTGACAGAACGCAGTAGTTATTTGGCCAGAGAGTAAATGCTGCTGCTGGTGGTGGGGAACTTGGCTCCATTGAGTAATGAGATTTGCTGGCAGCAGTGGAGCTTTACCAATGGGCAACACTGAGTGGATTGCAACTGGCCATTGTATGGGCCGGATAACTGTTATTGCATTGTAGGTTATGGAATACATAGCCACAGGTTTAATCTTTGAGAATTTGTCTAAGGTCTTGTACAGGCTGCACAAATTCTTTAATATCTTTTTATTCTGTATCTTCCTGCTTGGGTTTGATAAGCTTCATGTGAATATCCCGTCTGCACGGCAAATTGTTGCATCAAGCATTTGATCACAGTGAGGAGAAATCCTTTTTTTATAGAACTCACTGAGCCACTGCTCCCTCCCTTGACCAAGGCACCTGAAGCATTATGATCTCTGCGATATGTTCCTACGGCAAGCAGACTTGGCAGAGATCAGTGATATGCCCTGAGGGAACCTGAAGCGTCCAGATGTAGAAATTAAAAGCTAAGTCACCTTCATTGCTATTAGCCTGTACTGGAGCTTGGCTGCTGGTCTGCTTCAAGCATATGTACAGCTGTCACAGAATGTCTGCACACTCCTAATGAGGCTGACTGCAGGGTCCGGGCACATGTGTCTGCCCCCCCCCCCCCCCCCCCCCCCACCCCACCCCCCCCATTAGGGTAGGACTGGCGAGCTGCAGTAAGAGAGGGCCGGCACAACACCTCGCAAAGTCTTCAGGAGGCTGCAGGGGAAGAAGGCCATTGGCAGGGGCTGAATGGTGGCCTATAAACTTAATACGAGCCAGGAGAAGCACTCAGGAGTGCTTCTTCTGCCCTTATAACTCATTATTAACTTAATACATTCACCAGTTTTCAACAAGACTGCAGTGAACTGGCATCACCACCAAACCAGAAGTGACCAGGCAGCGTACAATGCACTAAGGATGACCACTGCCTCTGCTCAAACATCCAGTCTCGATGCTGCCTCTACGCCTCTGCTGCTGGCAAAGGTCAGTGGAAGATTTTCACTTTATCCCATGGATATTATACCATAACCTCTTCTAATCCGTGATCTATCAATTAATTTTCTTTCATCTTTACTCGCGTGAAAAGGGCAATGACAAAGGTTTTGCGGGAATACTCATTTTTTATGTGAACTACATAAAGTGGAACTGACTTTTACAGGCCAGGGGACAAGGTTTCATTCTCTGTCCCTGCTGAGTCCACTGACCATAAGATTACAAGATAATCATAGATTTTTTTTTTCTTTCTTTTAAAAAAAAATTTAGAGTACCCAATTAATTTTTTCCAGTTAAGGGGCAATTTAGCGTGGCCATTTCACCTTTCCTGCACATCTTTGGGTTGTGGGGGCGAAACCCACACAAACACGGGGAGAATGTGCAAACTCCACACGGACAGTGACCCAGAGCCGGGATCGAATCTGGGACCTCGGCGCCGTGAGCCAGCAATGCTAACCATTGTGCCACCGTGCTGCCCTAAGATAATCATAGATGAGTGCCCTTCCTGTATATTCCCTGTGTATTCCCTTATTCCCCTTTCTTTTGTTTTTGCTATTACATTTTTGATCCATGGATGACTAATGGACATGTGTCTTTAAGCTGAAGAAAGCAGCGGCCTGTGTCTTTCATTTAAACAGAGGCCTGTGTTGGTTTGGACTGGAGCTGTAGACTGACCGGCACCAATGATAAAGATTGACTGGGTCTCGGTCTGTTGTTCAATTAAGGACAGTGGGAAGGGTTCCTGAGGCCGCAGACTCAATAAGAGCACTTCCAGCCTTGGGAAGATGGCCGGCCCTTCGTCAGAGGTGAATGCTGCTGTTGTACGAGGAGAAATACAAGGGTGTGTCCATGTTGTGATTTGCTCTGAAATGGCCTAACAAACCATTCGTTATGCCAAACTGCTGCAGAAAATGACTCTCCCATTATCAACATCCTGTGGGTCACCATTGACCAGAAATTAAACTAGACTAACCATATAAATACTGTGGCTCCAGGAGCAGGTCAGAAACGGAGAATTCTGCAGCGAGTAACTCATTTCCTGATACCCCAAACCCTGTCCACCATCTAAAGGTACAAATCAGGAGCGTAATGGAATAATCTCCACTTGCCTGGATGAATGCAGCCCCAACAACACTCAGGAAGCACAACACCATCCAGGACAAAGCAGACCATCCACCATTTGAAGATGTTGTCTCTTCTCCACCGGCGCACAGTGAAAACAATGTTATCATGTACACAATGCTGTACAGCAACTTGCCAAGTCTTCTTTGACAGCAATTTCTAAACCTGTGACCACTGTCGCCTAGAAGGACAAGGGCAGCAGATATGTGGAACAGCAATACCAGCAAGTTACTCTCTAAGTCATAAGGAATGGTGTCCTTCCTCCTAGTCGCCGCAGCCCTAGGGGATGCACTGAGGATGCTGCAGCGGCGGAGCGTGCCCCAGAGGAATAGGAGACAGCCACTGAGGATGGAGAACTGGGCCCCCAACAGGCCGAGGAGGAGGAGATGCAAAGGGGCCGCCGCATGAAGCTTCATGTGTACTGGCAGCGCCTGTCATTTGAAAACTTGCCGGACCAGGCATACCGTCGAAGACTCTGGCTGAGCAGGCGGACAGTGCGACATATCTGCCAGATCATGGCATACGTGGCACCGCAGGAGAATGAGGGAGGATACCTGCTCCCGGTCAAAGTGACGGTCGCCCTGAGCTTCTACGTAATGGCAAGCGGGGACCTGTCCAGAATCAGAGCTCGGTGCACAGGTGCATCCACAACATCACAAGGTCCTATATGCCCAGTCGGCACAATACATTTCAATGTGGACCGTGCCCACCAGGATGCCCGGGCAGCGGAGTTCACCGGCATCGCCTGGTCCAGGGGTGATTGATGGGATGCATGTCGTCCTACGTGCACCTACAGATGACAGGTCGCCCTTTGCAAACTGAAAGAGGTTCCACTTGATCAACGTGCAGCTGGTGTGTGACCATCAGCTGCGCATCATGTACGCCTGCATCCGACACTCTGGTAGTGTGCACGATGCCTTCATCCTGGCACATTCAACAGTTCCTGGTCTTTTCAAACTGCTGCCCTGGCTGGAGGTTTGCTCGAAGGCAACAGGGGCTTTCCACTGCGGTTGTGGCTGATGATGCCCATCCGGAGGCGACAGACTGACGCGGAGACCCGCTACAATGACGCCCATCTGCGACCAGGGGCCTGATCGAGTGGTGCTTCGTCCTCCTGAAGATGTAGTTCAGGTGCTAGGAACGCCTGCAGCAGCCCTCCAGTATGATGCTGAGAAGGTGGCCTGCATCGTGATGGCTTGCTGCATCCTCCACAACATCGCGCAGCAGAGGGGCGACGTGCTGGAGGAGGAGGACGAACGTCAGTCCTCGTCGACTAGGAGGATGTAGGAGAGGCCGAGAACGTGCAGGATGTGGGGCAAGGACAGCCATAGGAGGTTGCACAACGTGCGCGCCAGGGACGCTGCACACGGGACACTCTAATCACCTCCAGGTTCGCTGACTTGGGAGAGAGGGGGGAATGGCCAGGGGCAGGGTTACCACATCCCACCTCCACACCCCACCCCCGGCCACCCCTCCGCCTGCAACCCACTCCGAGATTCCTACCTGCCTCACTACGGGCTCTGGGTTGGCAGTAACACCGGGTCTGGTCCATGGGATGGAGGATGATGACAACCCGCTCTGCGATGAGCTCTGGTTTGACAATGCCTGACTCCTGCCCGTGGTAGCACTTTCCACCGTCCACCTGCATTCGAGCTGGCCATTCCATCACACAGTCCCACTGCGGTCCCTGAGCCAAGCCCAACCCAACGCCTGTCCATTCCCCCTCCCCCACTTGCCTCTGCGGCCAGCCCACCCCTCACACCCTTCTCACAGAGCACCGGGGCAGGTTGTAACGTTGTGTACAGGTGTTTAATGTGAACAAATATACCCAGGTTTCTGCCTTAGACCCTAACACTATACTCTGCCTGCACCCGAGCCAACTTAACTGGTGTCTGCAGTTCTGGCCTTATGGGCCATAACGCTACATCCATGTGGATCTCCGGATGGTACATCAGGAGTGGAGGCGGCCTGCTGTGATTCCCACACTGTGACCGGGGTCCATTTGGCGCCTGTCTTCTGGGGCGATTGGGTCTGGTTGGACCCGAAGCTGCTCGGGTGTCCCAGGTGGCGTGGTGTCACCCCGTTCTGCTTGCTGTCCATGTGATGGGTCAGGGACAGGAGGGAGTTCAAGGCACTGCAGTGTTCTGGCACCTCCCCTGCAGGAGTCAGCGGCGTGGGCCCCATCGCCTCCTCCTGCCTCTGGGTGCCCGATGGCCCCAGACTACTCCATGGGACAGGAGTGCAAGCGGAGCGAACCCCTGAGGCTCCCCCGTCACCTGGCGCTGCCAGCCCTGCAGACCTGCTGTTGTCTCAACGCATGCTCACGGCCATGGAGCACAGGGAGTGGACCATCTCCATCTGCGACTGCGCCACATCACGCTGCGACTGTGCCGCCACCTTCTGGTTCTGTGCCACATCAGCCAGTGACTGCACCATCTCCCTCTGGGACTGGGCCATCTCCCTCTGGGACTGGGCCACCTCCCTCTGGGACTGGGCCATCTCCCTCTGGGACTGGGCCATCTCCCTCTGGGACTGGGCCACCTCCCTCTGGGACTGGGCCATCTCCCTCTGGGACTGGGCCATCTCCCTCTGGGACTAGGCCACCTCCCTCTGGGACTGGGCCATCTCCCTCTGGGACTGGGCCATCTCCCTCTGGGACTGGGCCATCTCCCTCTGGGACTGGGCCACCTCCCTCTGGGACTGGGCCACCTCTCTCTGGGACTGGGCCATCTCCCTCTGGGACTGCGCCACCTCCCTCTGGGACTGGGCCATCTCCCTCTGGGACTGGGCCATCTCCCTCTGGGACTGGGCCACCTCCCTCTGGGACTGGGCCACCTCCCTCTGGGACTGGGCCATCTCCCTCTGGGACTGGGCCATCTCCCTCTGGGACTGGGCCATCTCCCTCTGGGACTGGGCCACCTCCCTCTGGGACTGGGCCATCTCCCTCTGGGACTGGGCCATCTCCCTCTGGGACTGGGCCATCTCCCTCTGGGTCTGTGCCATCTCCCTCTGGGTCTGTGCCATGTCGACCAGCGCCTGGGCAATGCCACCGACGCTCCTAGCCATGGCCTCCTCTGACTGGGCCACAATTAGGGACGCTATTGCAATGTCCAAGTAGCTGCCTGTGATTGGGCAACCCTGTCCTGGGCCTTGGCCACTGCCTGCACAGAGTGCCCCAGGCCTTGGACATCTTGACCCATGGCCGAAACCTTTCATAGCAGAGAGATTATCATAGAAGTTACAGTGCAGAAGGAGGCCATTCGGCCCATCGAGTCTGCACCGGCTCTTGGAAAGAGCACCCTACCCAAGGTCAACACCGCCACCCTATCCCCATAACCCAGTAACCCCACCCAACACTAAGGGCAATTTTGGACACTAAGGGCAATTTATCATGGCCAATCCACCTAACCTGCACATCTTTGGACTGTGGGAGGAAACCGGAGCACCCGGAGGAAACCCACGCACACACGGGGAGGATGTGCAGACTCCGCACAGACAGTGGCCCAAGCCGGAATCGAACCTGGGACCCTGGAGCTGTGAAGCAATTGTGCTATCCACAAGGCTACCGTGCCCCCAAGGTCTCCACTGCGGATGCCATCCGTGCGGCGTTGGCCTGGTGGCACGCATTGCTGGCACCACCTCCTGCTCCTACACCCGGTAGGACTCCTCCAACTGCGCCTGCAGGTGCTGAATGCTCGCCGACAACCCCTCACGCAGTCCCTGGCTCTGCAACTGCACCTCCACAATCGATGGGACTGTCCGTTCCAGAAGCCCAAAACCTGTCTGGCAGCAGTGAGCGGCTGGGATCAGCCTGCCCTGCCACCGTCCGCCCCTCGGGAGTTCCTACCTCCACCTGCTGTACTAGAGAATGTGTGTGCACCAGTTAGTGTCCCAGGAGCCTCTTCACTAACCTGCCCAACCGAGGTGAGTGTCTCTGGGATGGTGGAGGGTGTTGGAGACAGCTGTGACAGGAAATCAGTGTCAGAATTGAGCTCCGGTGTGTCTCGGGATGCGGGTCGTGGACTCCCATCCATTTTAGTCTCGGCCTCGTCGCTGGTTGACACAGGATTCTGGCTATGGTTGGGGGACACCAGAAGGGCCCGCCCCATCACCTGCAGCTCCTTGCATCGCGGGCGGGGAGGCGGGTGAGGGTGGTGGAGAGGGTGTGTGGGGGTGGTATGGGTGTGGGGCTAGTGGTGGGACGGAGGTGGATGGGGTGACACGCGTGCCATGGGGAACCGAAACTCAGTAGGGTCTCACCTTTTCGCCTGATGCCGACCTCGGCCCCGGTGACTGCCCTTTCCTCGTCCAGTGCCCTCTGCCCTGCTGCAGTTCAGCACTCCCCCTCCAGACCTCTCCCACTCTCGACGGCCTTCTCCTGAGGTGGGGCGGCACAGAAAACACACACTGTTAGACAGCCTGAGGCCTATAGCCCAGGAGGTGGGTTACCGGTTGATTCAGTGGTCAGGGCATCCGGCCATGGCAGCTGGCATGTTGTACAGGGTGGGGGTTCGGCTGCCCACCGAGTGGGGGGGGGGTTAGGGTTACAGATGCGTGGGGCGGGGGTTAGTGCAAGGGGCATGGTGCTGCCTACTCACCCTGGCAACCCTGAGGAGGTTGTGCAGTTCTTTCCGGCACTGCAGGCTGGTCCAGACGGTGTTGCCCACGCCACTGCCAGCCTTTGCCACCTGTTCCCACGCCCGGCAAGCGGCAGCAGCTGGCAGCCTCTTGCCCACCCCAGGGTATAGCGTAGCCCACCTCTCCTCCACGGCGCCCAGCAGCGTCTCCAGTTCAGCGCCGGCAAATCTCAGTGCCGCTCTCCTTGCTGCCATCTAGTTGGCTGGGATGGTGCGTGTGGGGAGTGTACTGTGCATATGTGGCAGCAGCTTGTCAGTCTCCCGGACCCAGCGAATCCAGCCCCATTCCTCATTGGAATCGATTGTGTTCCACGTGGCGCTGGTGCTAGCCCCTCAATGGCCATTGAATTGGTCCAGGTGCAGCGCCAGTTTTGCTGTCTCAGAACTCCCCTAATCCTGCCGCGGTGCCAATACCATTGGCGGGATTCTACGTTGCCTCACGCCGATATCGTAATCGACGATCAGACGGAGAATTTCTTTTGACGCGAAATCAGGGGCGACGCCTGTTTGACGCAGGTTTTGTATGCTCCGCTCCCTCTGAAATGGCATCATCGCGTTGCCGCGCATCGTACGCCACTGGGACGACCTCAGCATGTCACCTGAAGGCTCTCCCCCGTTGCTCCGCCCCCGATAGACCGCGTTCCCCACTGCGCGGTTGACGTGTGGTCTGGACCCCGGCACGGTGGCTGCAGACATTGTCCAGCGCCGCCACAGTCAGGTGGGAGCCGTGCTGCTGGCCGGGTGGGGGGGGGGGCCTTCCGTGAGGGCTAGGGGGACTGGTAGGGGGTGGCCAGGTGGTGGCGAAGGGGGCACTATCTGGCTGGTCGAGTCCGCGCACAGCCAGCGCCATATTTGACTGCGCGACCACTGGAGGTCATCGCCGTGCACATGCACGGCCACGGACCCCGTAATTCTCCGGCTGTTTTTAGCGTGGAAGCCGGGTGTCTTATGCAGTGTGGCTGTGAGCCCCTCACTGGTCGCAGGTTAGGTGAGGGGGCGCCGCCGATATTTTTCAAGTATAACGCCACAGATCCTCTGCATTAAACCTCAGAAACGGAGAATCCAGCCATTAGTCCCAGGAACGGAGAATCAGCTGAATACATTTGTTCAGCCATCACTACAGATATTACTTCAATCACTAACAGTCATTTGTAGCATGTGTAGAAGTTTCCAGTTGTAAGTTTATCTGGGGCAAGCTATGTTCCCTGACAGATAAGCTCCTCTCCGGTATTCCTCCTAAGTAGAAACTCAAAGTAGGGCAGAATTAAGTACACAGTGTCCCTTTTCGTATTGGGCAGCAGCAAGCCTTGGACACCATTCAATACAAACATGTGGCTACACGAGTGCTGGCTTTATCTTCATACTCTACATATGGAGGGGATCGAACTAGGGAATGCCTGCTGGGTCATGGCCCTCCAGTCTTGTGCCTTGTGATTGGCTTGTGATCATGTTTGGCAAAACTGTGACTGTCTGAGGTGACGTATTATTAGAAGCGGGAGGTGATATTCTATTCCTCCACCAGCTGCCTTTATCACAAGTTGCTTGTTGCAAAATATAGCTCTGGTAATCCTTAGCATGGGGTTGAACTGAAGGTGTGAAGTAGGCCAAGCACCACTTTTAGAAGTCAGGGGCAAATCTGAGGTTCTTACATTACAGCCCAAGACCATTGGTAACTACTTTCCTGAGTTTAAGATCAAATATTTCTGAAATCAGTCATCCAAATTCTGCTATTTTATTTACTTGATTTTCTCTCCTGGTTTCCTGAGGGTGGAGGTCCATATTTGGGTATCCTCTGGAATTTTGCTGAGGTGGCCATTTTTGATGTGTGACCACAGGCAGTGTTTATCGACAGGCTATTTGTGTATTTGGGGGCATCACAGCCAAGTCCAGCCCTCTTCTTGACTTTCAGTAGCACAGCACTGTTTGGAACAGGTGACTGGAAAGTGATCCAAAGCCAGAACCATGACTAATTTATTCCTTTCATAATCCACTGGTGCCTAGACTGTGGGGATTGTCTTCTAAATCTGAGATTAATGAATCCAGTAAGGCAGAGATCAAACCTGAGACCCTGCCTCCCAGTGGAGCCCAGTACTAAACCACATGGTGCGCACACCTTCCAGCCTATTGGCGAAGCCCCAATGCATCGACTTTGCCAGTAAACCTGGTATTTCAAAGTACTCTGAGGAAGAAGGTTCCTAACAGACTGTAGCCATACTCTTCCCAGTGACTCACATCCCAAAATGCATGAATAGACATAGTGAACTTGTTATTCATACTGTAAGGATATTTCTTATGGTAAGTCAGAGGACATGCGTAGCACACAGTAGATTATGAGAACCTTGATTTATGGTGAATTAATAAATTACATTTTGTTAGGGCAGCAAGGTGACACACTGCTTAGCACTGCTGCCTCACAGCTCCAGGGTCCCGGGTTCAATTCTGGCCTCGGGTGATTGTCTGTGTGGAGTTTGTACTTTCCCACCGTGTCTGTGTGGGTTTCCTCCGGGTGCTCCGGTTTCCTCCCACAGTCCAAAGATGTGCAGGTTATGTGGGTTGGCCACACTAAATTTTTCCCCTTAGTGTCCAAAAAGGTTAGGTAGGACTACTGGGTTATGGTGATGGGGTGGAGACCTGGGCTTAAATGGGGTGCTCTTTCAAAAAAAAGGGCTGGTGCAGACTCAATGGGTTGAATGGCCTCCTTCTGCACTGTAAATTCTATGATTTGTATGATTTGTTTTTATTACTCAGAACTTTCATTTTGATTTGCATAATCGATCAATATAAAAAGAATATTTATCCTCAGCACTGGTGAAATAAAGCAGGGATAAATTAGTCAATGTTAGACTGAGGTAATTCTTTTGGCTCCCAGGAGGAATCTGACTGGAAGTGGGAAGAATAATCCCAGGCTTTGGGTCAGCCCTCATTTTCATGTAGAAAGCAAGCATCTGACATTCCTGTTCCTCAAATGTGAGAGTTGCCTCAAATGATAAAATCATAGAATTTACAGTGCAGAAGGAGGCCATTCGGCCCATCGAGTCTGCACCGGCTCTTGGAAAGAGCACCCTACCCAAGGTCAACACCGCCACCCTATCACCATAACCCAGTAACCCCACCCAACACTAAGGGCAATTTTGGACACTAAGGGCAATTTATCACGGCCAATCCACCTAACCTGCACATCTTTGGACTGTGGGAGGAAACCGGAGCACCCGGAGGAAACCCACACACACACGGGGAGGATGTGCAGACTCCGCACAGTCAGTGACCCAAGCCGGAATCGAACCTGGGACCCTGGAGCTGTGAAGTAATTGTGCTATCCACAATGCTACCATGCTGCTCAACAAAATGTTGAGATACATCCTCGTCGAGAACAGAGTTTTTCAAAGTGCAGGTCGCAGGTAGGTGTCGGAAAGGTCGCGGAGCTAAGGGTCATGGTGTTATGCATCCATCAGCTGCTAATGCAGTTTCCCAATGTCAAAAGCACGCAGAGAAAATCCTGCCTGAAGTATTAATTCCGCCCTCTAGAACCATAGAGTCCCCACAGTGCGGAAGGAGGCCATTCAGCCAATCGAGTCTGCACTGGCCCTCTGAAACAGCACCCCATCCCCATAACCCACCTCGGGCCAATTAGTTTTTCTAATTTGGAATACCCAATTATTTTTTGTCCAATGAAGGGGCAACTTAGGTTGGCCAATTCACCGATCAGGCACATCTTTGGGTTGTGGGGTGAGACGCACACAAACATAGGGAGAATATACAAATTCCACACGGACAGTGACCCGGGGCCAAGATCGAACCCAGGTCCTCAGCGCCGTGAGGCAGCAGTGCTAACCACTGAACCACCATGCCACCCAACCCAGGGCCAATTTAACATAGCCAATCCACCTAACTTGCATAACTTGCATATCTTTGGAGTGTGGGAGGAAACCGGAGCACCCGGAGGAAACCATTGCAGATCCGGGGAGAACATGCAAACTCCACACAGTCACCCGCCAGAATCGAACCCGGTCCCTGGCGCTGTGAGGCAGCAGTGCTAACCACTGTGCCACCGTGCCGCCCCCGAGAGTGAGCAAATATCTAAAGGATTTCCTGTAGGCCTCACAGTTCCCTCCCAATCCACCACCACCACCCCATTCCTGGTGGTGGTTCAGCTTCGAAAACCATGTGCTGCAAAACTTTAGTGGGATTCCTCACCCTCTCCCGGCCAAAGCTGCAGCGGAGGATTTCACCCTGACACGGTCCATCTGCATTCCATTCCCCTGCACATGGGCCCCATGTGCTCTGCTCCGATGCAGAACAGTTGTCCGCTGGACGACATCAAGGGAACCATACTCCGCCTCTGAGAGACCACCCTGCAGCAGAAAGAGCCTGCCATGAAACAGAAGGAGCCCATCACAGAATTCACCGCCAAGCTCAGCAGATCCATGAGTCAGAGTACGTCCGAGCTCTTAGTGAGTGAGCACAAAGCTGGACAGGGATTCTGTGTATGTGTGTGCATGTGTGTTCTCAGTAATGGCAACAATACAACTGTTTCAATGTCTCCATGCAGACAAATAGCTTGAAAATCTTCTGCACATCTTCTTGCAATGTGATTGCTGCTGAGGGGCCAGAAATGTGTGTGTCAGCGATACCGTGGAGGCACATTCAGTGGGAGGGAAATGGCTGCCATTGCAGCAAGAGCTCCCTGATGGGAGACAATAGTCCCCACCAAGTGACTGCAATGGCATTTCCTCTGGTCGGGGAGACATGAGCACATCACAATGCCATAATTGAATATCTGAGAAAATAATGAAGATTCGAAAAAACCTTTTTCAATATCCATTATGACAACCAGAACAGTTAGTTTGTCAGTTGGTTATGGTTTTAATGTTGTCATCATTCATCAATATTGACAAACTTGGTCTTCTGGTGGCAGCCATGGAGTAAGTGGTCGCACATAAGGTGGATCCTGCCCGAGGACTTTTCTTTTGGCCTTTCTTCCTATTTTACTGGGGTGGTGCAGGTGGGAAAGTGGTCAAATAGAAGAACTAGGACTTCTCCTCCAATGGGTGAAGTTGAAGAGTTACCAGACAAGGAATGAGTCGAGCAAGGGGCAATCTTCAGACCTGGAGGACACACGTGGCGCAGGAGGGGAAAAGATGGCGCAGGGACATGTGGCATCGTTGCCCGCTCAGTGGTCGACAGACAAGTTGATTGCATTCATATAGGCCGATTTCAAAAGCCAAAGGCAGGCGGTCACTGAGGATTTGGTGAGAGAGGCATAGCCAATTTGGACTGCCGGGAAAGCGTGGAACAGCAGCTGGAGTCACAGAATGCAGCACTCCAGAAGGTGGAGGAGCCGGTTGCTGACCACAAAAATCGGATTGCCTGTTTGGAGGCAGAGATGCTGATGATGTGGGAAGGGCAAAATAAGTTGAAGGCCTAGGTCGATGACCTGGAGAACTCTCCAAGCGGCAGAACTTTTAGGATCATAGGGTGGCCTGAAGGCATTGATTGTTCAAGACCGGGGAAGATGTGGCCAAGCTGTTTGAGCAGTTGGTGGGGGAGAGGGTATTTGACCGCCTTTGACCGCCTTCTTGAAGAGGACTGGGCCCATTGGTCATTGAGGAAGACGCCGAGAGTTGGGGAAACGCCAAGGGCGATTATAGTATGGCTGTAATATAAAGGGCAAGTCACTGAGTGTTTTCAAGACAAAGATAGATAGGTTCTTGATTAATAAGGGGATCAGCGGTAATGGGGAGAAGGCAGGAGAATGGGAATGAGAAAAATATCAGCCATGATTGAATGGCGGAGCAGACTCGATGGGCCGAATGGCCTAATTCTGCTCCTATGCTCTTGTGGTCTTATGGCTCCATTGATACCTGAACAAGGAAAAGATCCTGAGGTGGACAAAGGAGACTCGTGAATGTAGCTGGGAAGGACAAACTGTCCGAATCAATCAGGACTTGGGAGTGGAGCTAGCAAAAAGGGCTAGGTTCAACAAGGCCAAGGCTGCTCTTTTCAGGAGCAAGGTGCCATTTGGCATGAGGTACCCAGCTCGCTTGTGGGGTTGGGTTACACAATTAAAGGAGGGCCTTTTTGTAAATAAAGTTTGTGTTTAGCCTCGGGTAGGGGATCACCCTGCTAGCAGTAACGCTAGTTAACAAAAGTGAAGTGGGGGTGAAAGCTGCAGCTCGGTATTGTGTGTGTGTGTGTGTGTGTGTGTGGGGGGGGGGGGGGTTGTATTTTATTTTTCTTTGTTTTTCATGTGGGTGGGGATAGCAAGTCTGGGGTGGTGTGGTTCTTTTTGTTTGGGATGGGAGAAGAAGGAGGAGGGGGTGAGTTGCTGACGATGAAGGTTTCTTTATGGTGTCATTGGATGGAGGGATGTGGTGGAGTCCATCTTGGTTGGGTCCGGGAGGTGGGCAAAGTAGGGGAATGGAAGAGTCCATTACGATTAAGGTGTGGCTGATCGGGGGGTCTGGAGCCCCACGACCAGACTGGTTTCATGGAATGCGAGGGGACTGAGTGGGCCAATTAAAAGGTCTCTGGGGTTCGCCCATTTAAAAAGTTTGAAGGCAGGCATGATCTTTGTGCAGGAGACCCAGCTGAGGATTAAGGACCAAACGAGGTTGAGGAAAGGGTGGATGGAGCAAGTGTCCCTTTCTGGGTTGGATACAAAGACGAGGGGGGCTGCAGTGCTTATTAATAAGAGGGTAGCTTTTTCAGTGAGTAACATAGTGGGGGATCCGGGGGGGGTGGAAAGACACGTGATGGTGAGTGGAAGGTTGGAGGGGGTTCCTGTGGTGTTAGTGAATGTACACACTCCGAACTGAGATGATGTGAAATTTATCAAGAGGGTGTTGGAGAGGGTTCCGGATCGGATACGCACCGGTTGATTATGGGAGGGTATTTTAAAACTGTGCTTGATCCTAGACTGGACTGATCATGCCCCAACCCTGAGAGTGTCAGGCGTGGCGAACAAGCGGATGAGGGGTGTGGATCCATGGAGGTTTGGGTGTCCAAAGGTGAAGGTATTCTTTCTTCTTGCATGTATATCGAGCGTACTCCTGTAGGATTGGAATACTCGCCGGTTGTCATATTGATCATGCGCCATACTTTGTGGATCTGTGCGTAGAGAAGCGGGGCACCCAGCGACCGCCACGGAGGTTAGATGTGGCACTGCTGGCGGATAAGGGGGCATGTGAGAGGATTGGGGTGGCTATAGGAACATATGTTGAATACAATAAGAACAAGGAGGTCTCTCCCTCCAAATTTTGGGAGATGTTGAATGCGGTAATTAGATGGGAGCTAATCTTGAAAATGGGGAGAAGGAAAGACTGAGGTTGGTGGATGCCATTTTAGTAGTGGATTGGGGCAGTACTCAGCCATCCCAGAGGAGGAGCTGTTGAAGGAGAGGAAGAAGCACCAGATGGAGTTTGAGCTGTTCTCGACGGGGAAGGTGGTTGGCCAGCTGTGTCAGGTACGGCGGGCATTTTACGAACATGGGGACAAGGCCAGTAGGTTGTTGGTGCATCAGCTGAGATGGCAGCCTGATCCGAGGACGATTGGGCAAATAAAGGACCCAAGGGCAGCGTGCCCCCTCAACCAGGTGAGTGGGGTGTTTGAGGCCATTTACCAGGGGATCTACAGGTCGGAGCCCCCAGGAGGGGGACTCGGACATCAAACAGTTTTTGGCCGGCTTGGATTCCTGGTAGTGGAGGAGGGGAAAGTGCAGTGCCTGAAGGCCCCACTTGTGTTCGAGGAGATGATGAGGTGCATTGGCTCAATGCAATCTGAGAAGACTCCGGGTCTGAACAGTTGGGGCCTCATCTTATGGAGATGTTCAATGATTCGTTAGCGAAGTGGGGGAGCGGTTTCGCCCACATTCATCTCCTTCTTCAAGAGTTGGTAATCATCAGCGGGGAGCGGCAAAGGTCGGGTTTGATTTGTTTTATAGATATAAAGCGGGACATCTGGGATGGTATGGTAAGTGGGGTATTTATAATGAGAATTGTATAATGTTTGACTGAGTGTTGCGGCTTGTATATAAAATGAAAATGTCCTGAATAAAAATATTTTTAAAAATCAATATTGCCGAACTTGTTGCTAATAGTGTACTTGAAGTTGAATAAACTTGCATTAAATAATTGAATTGCTTTTCAGTCAATTATAAATCAAGATTTCAATATCACTATCTTCAGATTTATGGCTGTTTCATTTACAAGAACCACATTTGGTTCCCTCCAGTGATATCTGTTCTTTGTTTTCCTCTCCCCAGTCTTCTTCCTTCACTCTTGTGTTTCCTCGAGACGGTATCCCACGATGACTGCAGGTTCACAATTGTTGGCAGCTCTCCATTATCTCTCATGAGGTGGGCAGGAAGAATCAACGAGGTCTGAAGATTTGACTACAACCTCACTAATGATATTGAAAGGGCTTCAAATTCTTTTTAATCAGGTTCACGCCCTTCCTGAGCGTGAACCTGATCCCATCATCAGGGAGGACCGGGGAACATTGCGATTTGAAATCTCGCCACTCCAAAACCCGTTTTTGGCTTCTCGAGATTTTGCAACCATGACGGGATTTGCGCCCACATCGAATAGACCCAGAGAACTGCGCCCATTATGTCTACACTATAACTGTTCTAATATGGTATGTGGTGATATCTTGGTGATGAGGGTTTAAGACTTGTATATTTAAACATGATCCTTTTATTGATACTCTTCAACTATTTACATGGAAGGGCAGCACGGTGGCGCAGTGGGTTAGCACTGTGGCCTCACGGCGCCGAGGTCCCAGGTTCGATCCCGGATTTGGGTCACTGTCCGTGTGGAGTTTGCACATTCTCCCCGTGTTTGCGTTGGTTTCGCCCCCACAACCCAAAGATGTGTAGGTTAGGTGGACTGGTCACGCTAAATTGCCCCTTAATTGGAAAAAATGAATTGGGTACACTAAATTTAAAAAAAAAACTATTTACATGGAGCTGTTTCATGCAGGTATGCTGCTTAATGGGTTGGTTTAGCTCAGTGGGCTAGACAGCTGGTTTGTATTGCAGAACAAGGCCTGCAGCACGGGTTCAATTCCCATACTGGCCCCCCCGAACAGGTGCCAGAATGTGGCAACTAGGGGCTTTTCACAGTAACTTTATACTTTTGACAATAAAAGATTATTATTATTATTTGCTAACAGAGTTCTGCTTTTAGACTTCTCTCAGAGTCTTTTACCATGTGACTCTATCCCTCACGTTATCTTCCAGTCGCACGTTCACACTTGCTCTGTCGAGCACCTTTATATTACAATGACATGCAGGCATATAACACACCAATAATGTTCTTATAATTCTCTTACTTCTGTCACCATAGAAATCAAATGAACATTACCAGAGACATGCATTACTGATTACTAATCTCAAAGTTGTTTGCAGGGTCTTGTAGTATGCACAAAAGCTGCCAATCACCACTTCAAAGTCATTCATTTTAAATAAATCACTTTGCAAGATTTCTGAGAAATGTTACACGGCACTATATTAATGCAGATCCTTATTTCTTTCAGCCTCAGAATTAAAATGAATGTCTTTTATGCAGAGATCAGAGTGTTTTTTCAATTCAAGTTGGAGGAACCCTTTATTTTACACTGTGCACAATATGGTCAGAAAAGACATTGATTATAATTGCCTTTGGCTACTTGACCTCTTCCTGTTCCTGATTGACCAGCTGGCATTGCGAGCAATTTCTATCAAAATGACAGGTGCTCCAAGCCATGCCCTGTCCCTCTCTGTTACCTTCACAAAATGTATATGGAAATGTGCTGACAAGAATACTATCATTTCACTTTCATTGAAAACACCCTTTATCAAAGGAGTTTGATACTGATTAGGACTAATGCAGCAATCTGGTTTCCAGATATTGTGTGAAAACAGAGAAGTCACAATGATCCAGTAGGGTGCTCATCTCAGGGTGTTGCAGATTGGGGCGTGGGATGCTGACAGTGAATGCACTTCATTCAAACCATTCCCAGAAGCTCTTTGGAAACACTCACTGATACAAGAACAAGGCTCATCTCCTTGCTTGCAATACTTTATCCTCCCCCTGCTGTTGTCAGCAGCCATGGGCAGTCAAAATTTCCAGTACATTGATCATGGCTGCAAGGACAAATAACGCTTACGCAGGTACACAGCCCAGCCTATTTGCTTTTGAGGTGAGCGAACTGACGTGATTTTTCAAGCACGATTAGAGAACCTCTCTTTCATATACACAATGTGCTAAAAGCTGGGTGATACAAAGTGATGGAAAGGGGTTTGCTGCATGTGTACCCAACTCTCCGTCATCATCATCCCTCTCGATCTCACCACCATCCCTACTTTGTCTGACAACAAACTGAATGAGTAGAAATTTCCCCCCAATAAATACTGGAAAGTATAATGTCAATGGGTGGTGTCATAATATACACCAGTATATCATGGTGCAGACACACACTGATGGACACACAGTGGGACCAATCAACATACACAACACCGCAGCCAATCACCAGTGAGAGCACACGCACTATAAAGACAGGGGGCATCAGAGTTCCCGCTCATTCGAGTAGCAGCTAGCTAGTAGGACAGAGCTCACAGCCTGCAACACAGATATTCACCATGTACTGAGTGCATCAACTGGTTAGGACAAGGCAAAGGTCTTTAGTTAAAGCTAGTATCGTATTAACCCACAGTTCAAGTATGTTGAAATAGTTAACCTTTTAATAAAATAGTGTCGCACTACTTCAAGTGTTGGTGACCTGGATGTGATCCAGAACACCCAACACATCAGGTGGGATGCTCCATCCCACAATCGTGATCGGACGTATAATCGCGTTGTAGCCGAAAATCGAGGTCGGCGCCGGGCGCCCAATGGAATGCCATGCTCCGGCATCTCGATAGTGGTGTGGGTGTGCTAATTGTACAGCAATGGCCTTTAGCATATAATTACCAGGCCAAACCTGGTATTCTCCGACCTACCGCGATGCTCTGCCTCTGCCAGGTGGAAGTGACAATGGCACGGTTCACTTGTGGTATTTAAAATCGGGAAACAGGTGCCATGGCCAGTGAGGGGGGGGGGAGAGAGTAGGTAATCTAGATTACCAAAGGCGCAACAGTGGGTTGCCAGTTGTGCCGCTGGCCTGGAAGCGTCTGCCAGGGGTGTTTGGTGGTGGGCAACCAGGAGATAGGCCTTGAGGTTAGGATGCCCCCCAGAAATGGGGTGGCCAGGCACAGACCACCACTGCGTGGCCTGCAAGGCAGCCATCTGGCTGCACACCTCACTGACTGCCCAATGTGGCCCGTAGACATGTTGAGCACCACCGGCCGTATGGGTGCCCCCGCATTCAATCCCCTAGGCCACCCTCCTAGGAGCCCACAGACTCCAGCAGACCCATTAACGGGATGGGCGCGGCCCAGCGCAACTCGTGGCCCTCCAGATGCTGGCACACTCCAATGCACCCACCCAAGACGTTGCCCCACTGCAGGGACAGGAGGGGAACAGCTGAGCGCGCCCCGACCAGCAGACGCATGTATGTCGCTATTGGCACCCACCCTGGCACACTGCCCCTCGCAGGGCAGATGTCCCGCTAGTGACTGTCAGTTAGCCCACCCTGCATGACCACCAACTATCACCATGCGCTGCCTGCCCACTGCTCCCCTGTCCTGATCCATCCTTCCCCCAGACAAATAGGCAAATGGGCACAACCGATATGTCTCACAAAGGACCCACGGAACACCGCAGCTATGGTCTCAACAGGTGCCCACCCCCCTAGCCAAGTCCCAAATGTGGGCCCTGCCCACACGCATATCACCAAGCATGGAGCCGGTCACTGGCACAATGTTCCCACAACCGGGCACCAACCTGCTGGCGGGATATCACACGGCCCAACCAAGGGGGATGCCCATAGTAGACACCATAGGAGAGCACAGGACAGGGGCCACAGAGTGTACCGCTGGCATGGGCAATGCAAGCCATTGGCACCTCTGCTGGCAGGGACGGGTGGTGGGGTTAGAGACTCCCCATTGCCAGGCATCGATGGGACCAGGGATGGGAATGAGGACAGCGGCAGGTGGGGACATGCAGGGCAGGGGCTGCAGTGCAAGCCAAGGCCACTGTGTAGCCCATTTGACCTGGTTGGGTACAGGAGTATTCACCATGCTAACATGTTTGCCCTTTACCCCCTGCAAAGAATGGATTTTGGTATTGAACTAGGAGTGGTTGGCTTCTGCCTAGCCACAGACCTAGCAGGTGCACTGAGGCTGCATGAGCAGGAGCTGCTCAGGGAGGAGCCTACACAACAGGGGCCTGCCCCAGAGAAGCAGGAGCCAGCTGATGACGATAGGGAACCAGCCACCCAACGGAGGAGACATTGCATCAGGCCTCATGTATAGCGGCAACGCCTGTCGTACCAGGACCTGCCGGACCGGGCGTGCTGCCGCTGACTGTGGCTGAGTAGGAGACCATGAGCCACCTGTGCCGGGTCATGGCACTGGAGCCGCGGGGGTATGGGGGAGGACACCCGCTCCAGGTGGCCGTCAAGGTGACGATCACTCTGAACCTTTTTGCAAAGGGTCCTTCCAAGTGCAAAGTGGGGATCTGTCAGGGATCTCGCAGATCTCGGTGCACAAGTGCATCCGTGCCATTACGGAGACCCTGTATGCCCGGGCGGTGCAATGCAAGCATCTGGACCGAGCCCAGCAGATTGCCCGGACAGCGGGATTCGCTGCCATTGCCAGGATTCCCCAGGTCCAGGGGCTGATCGACAGGACCCATGTACCCCTACAAGCAACGCCAAATGAGGGGGTGTCCTTCACAAACCAAAAGGGGTTCCACTGGCTGAATATGCAATTGGTGTGTGACCATGAGATGCACATCATGCATGTCTGCACCCAATACCCGGACAGCGTGCACGACACCTTCATCCTGGCACACTCGATGGTGCCCAACACTTTTGAGGCACTCTCCCGCGTGAGAGGTTGGCTCCTGGGCATTAGGGGCTATCAGCTGCTGCCGTGGCTGATTATACCAATCCGGAGGCCACAGACCAATGCGGAGAACCACTATAACAATGCCCATGCTGCGACTAGGAGCGTGATCGAGCGGTGCATCGGTGTCCTGAAGTTGTGGTTCAGGTGCCTAGACTGCTTTTGTGGGGCCCTCCAGTACAGCCCTAGGAGAGATCCCCACATCCCATGGCCTGCTGTGTCCACAGCAGAGAGGCGACATGCTGGAGGAGGAGGGTGAACGCCAGGCCTTGTCTGATGAAGGAGGATGCGGAGGAAGGCACGGACATGGGCCTGGGCAGCCACAGGGGGCAACACAATGTGTGCGCCAGGGCTACCACATACGGGAAAATCTGATCGTCTCTAGGTTCACCGACTGAGGGGCCTGTCCACCGGCAGCTCAAATGTCCCGTCCCACCCCACACATATCCCGGAAACCTGCATGCCCCTCTGTGCTACCAACCTACCTCACTACAGGGTGCTGACCCTGGGTTGGCAGTACCAGCAGATCTGGTCCATGAGATGGAGGCTGATGATGACCATCTCTGCAGTGAGCTCTGGTGATCTGTGCCATTTGATGAGGTCTGACACCTGTCCTTGGTAGCACTTTCCACTATCCGCCCAGGTGAATGGCTTGCTGGCCATTCCATCTCACATTCCCACAGAACCCTGGAGTGGAGATGGATACCGGGATGTGTGCGGTTGTGGGTCACTCACTGGCTATGCCCTACCACATGGCGCTCCATTATATCTGCCGCCATCCCCTGCTGCCTCTGAGGGTGACCCCGGGGGTGGTCTCCGACTGCACAGGGGGCCCTGGCCCGTGTCCACATCTAACACCCACTTCCCACCGCTCCACCCGGCACACCCTCTGCTCCCAGCCCAGCCCAGCCCTCATACCCTTCAGACAGAGGACTGAGGCAGTTTGGAATATTGGTGAACAGGCGTGTATTGTGATATAGACACAGGTATTGTGCCCTAGCCCCTATCGCTAACCTATGTGAATCCCCCTTCCTAACTTAGCTGGTGTCTAACTTTCTAACCTTGTATGTCCTAACACTCCTTCTAGTGGGCCCTCCAGGCTGTACATCAGAAATGGAGGTGGCCTGCTGTGTATCTTGCCCTGCAGCCTTGTCCTCCAGCTGTCCTCTGGAGTGACCAGGCCCAAGTTAGGCCTGGCAGTCTTCCAGGTGTAAAGGGTGGCACAGTGCCACCCTGTTCTGCCCACTGCCCATCGAATGCACCAGGGAAAGGTAGGGCGGATTCAGAGGTGCTGCGATGTTCCAGCCCCTCCCCTGCAGGAGTCACTGGCGCATCACCTCCTTCTCCCTCGGGGTGCCCGATAGCCTCTGGGCTACTCCTTGGGACGGGGCCATGGCAATCACTTGGCACTGCCAGTCCTGGAGGCCCCCTCTTGTCTCGATCAGGATCTTAATGCTTGCAGCCATGAAGCACAGGGACACCTCCCTCTGGGACTGTGCCATGTCACTCGGGGACTGAGCCAGGTCACTCGGGGACTGGCTGAGGTCACCCTCGAGGTCACCCTCGACACCCGCAGCCATGACCTGTTGTGACTCAGCCAAGCTCTGGAGCGCCGCTGCAATGTCCATGCTGCTCTGGTACATGGCTGCCTGTGACATGGCTGCCCTGTCCTGTGCCTCAGCCACTGCCCCCACAGGCCATGCACATCTTGACCCATGGCCGATATATTCGCCTAATGCCTCCACTGCAGACGCCACCCGTGCAGTGTTGGCTTGGGAAGCACACATGGTCGGCACAGCCTCTGTTCCCTGCAGGCGGTTTGACTCCTCCAACTGAGCCTGCAGGTGCTGGATGGTTGCTGACACCCACTCACGTAGTCCCTGGCTCTGCATCAGCATCTCCAACATTGATGGGACTGCCCCTTCCAGAAGCCCGATACCTGTCTGGACAACAGCTAGTCCCTGGGGATGGGCCGCCCTCCAGCTGTCTGACCCCTTGGGGGTTCCTACCTCCACCTGATGTACCGCAGCATGTGTGTGGTATGCACCAGATAGTGCCCCAGGAGCCTCCTCATTAAAGTGCCCAGCCGAGGTGGAGTCTGAGATGGTGGAGGGTGTTGGTAGTAGCAATGATGAAAAGTCGGTGTCGTCCTTGGACATGTGCTCTGGGGTTGCAACGGAAGGCGTGGGACACCAGCAGTTCCTGCCCTATCACCAGGTGAGTCTCAGTTTGCGGTGGGTGACCCCAGATGGACCTGTCTCATTGCCATGTGATCCTGCAAGACAAAAGTGATGATGGTTAGATCAAGGGTGGACGTGGTGGGGGGCTAGTGGTACACCTCCCATGGGGACATTGAAGTTCATTGGGGACTCATTTGCATATCCGATGCCAACCTCTCTCCAGTCTTCTCTCTCCCTGCGGCTGTGGGTCGCCTTCTCTTGGGGAGACAGGTAATGCAGAGTGTGAAACACTCCAATGCGGGCAGCACATTCAGTGGTCTGTGTGTGCAGGTCACCCGGCCATGGCAGGTGGTATGGGTATTGGCATGCGGTGCAGGAACGGGCTAGTGGACTGCCGGCGGGTGGGGTTTGATTGACCTATAGGTAACGGGGGTGGGGGAGATACGCGTGTGTGGGGTTTGGTGCCAGGAGCACGGTGGTGATGGTGACTCACCCAGGCTGGCCTGGGGGAGGGTTGCCCATCCTCCCCCAGCGTTGCCTACCAGCCCACCTGATGTATGCCGCATGGTGAGCGGGGTAGGTTGTGGGGCATGTGGGACAGGGGTTGGTAGTGGTGGCCGCCCTGAGGAGGTTGTGCAGCATCTTCCTGCACTGCTGCCTGACCTTGATGGTGGGGCTCACGGGCTCTGCCACCTGTGCCCAGGCCCAGTTGACATCTGTGAGTGGCCAGTGTCAATTCTGCCCACGGTAAATCCAATGCTGGCGTCAGTTGGAATCGTACTAGTTTCACGTGACACCAGTGCATGTCCTGAATCGCTCCGAGACCGGTGCCGTTATCGGGGCCGTAAAACACCCATGACTCGGTCCCGGCTCAGCACTCTGGGTGCAATTCTCCGGAAAAATGTCTTAGTGCTATTAGCGAGTGGGAATTGCGGCGAGCTTCCCTGCACTCAGCCCAGCGAGGCCGGCAACGTAATTCAACGTTAATTGGTCCACTTAACGGGGCCTCACGGGTTTCTCGCCACAATGTCTCGCCAGCTGATTCGCCGGGACCACACTCACCAGACCACGCTCGCCAGCCACCCCCCCCCCCCCCCCCCCCCCCCCCCCCCCCGCTAACAAGGTCGAGCAGCACTTATGCTGGACTTGCTCAGTCAATCCCAGCCAGCTCGCAATAACGGTGCCCAGGAGACCAGCCCCAAGATTCAGGGAAGCGGACCTAGTGAGGCCCTTAGACACGGTGGCAGCCAGGAGGTATGATCTGTTCCTCCGAGGGTCCTGGAGGTGAGCCACAAGGCAGCCAATGCTGCCTGGTTTGATCGGCGGCAGCTGTCAGCTCGGGGAGTGTGACCAGGAGGACTGGCCAGCAGTGCAGCAAGAAGGTCAACGACCTCCACCGGGCAGCACGAGTGAGTTGACACCAACGCTCTCCCGCCCCCCAGGGGAGCACCGAGCCCCCAATTCCCCATACGACCCTTAGCTCAACCCTGCCTTCACACCCCCCTCTCCCAGCACTGTGAACCATGCATGTGGCTCCTCAGGAAAGGCTCTCCCATAATCGTTGGGAGAGGGCCCAGACTGGCGGAGGGGCTATCAGACATAAGAATCTTCACCTCCTTTGAGGAGCGGGCCCTGGAGGTGACTGGTGTGGCCGTGGACAGATCAGCCAGTCCCGCGGAGGCTGGCAGACATCGTCGAGATGAGGAACCATTGGGCTCCACCCAGGGGACCAGTCACACATGACGATAAGGACCAACCTGGACATTCAGAGGGAGATGCCAGTGTCACTGCAGCAGATTCTTAGCCGCTAGGACCACAGGAGATGGCGTCGGCAATGCGTGGCACCGAGGCCAACACTGCTCAGGTGGTGACCGCAGTGGAGAGCCTGGTTCACGACGCCGGCACCATTCGTGAAGGTGCCCAAGGCGTCGCGCAGTCGGTGATGACCATGGCCAAGGGTCACAGCAGGATGTCCAACTTACTGGAGAATGTCACCCAGCACCAGGCTGACATTGATGAGGTGCTGCGGGGCATGTCCCACTCTCAGATGGGCATGGCTGAGGTGCTGCACAGCATCGCCAGGGGTGTCGACACTATGGTGCGGACCACGGGGAACTGCCAGGGCTGGCAGAGCCAGATGATGCAGGGGCAGCCGGGGCTCGAACCAGCTGCCCCTCTGTCCCAAGGTGACCCCCAGAGCCCTAAGGGCACTGATCGGGAGGAGGGGGCACCGGGTGCCAAGCTGCACCTATCCCATGGACTGGCAAATCTGGGCACTAGCTCCCCCGGGTTCCACCCCTCTGATGAGAACGCGTCTCGAGGTCAGCACACGGGACAGGGCGGCTATGCATGTGCCGCCGGCAAGTGAGCCGGGGTCCACTGGCCCCAGAGGATGCCCGCCAGGGGCATCGAAGGCCACGGGCCGTGGTAAGCAGCTGGCTGTCTCCACCTCTGCTGTGTATCCTGGGGAAACACTAAGATGTAGTGGTAGAGTTAGGAGGGCCAAGCATGTCGAAGACCACTGCACTGAGGGAACCGGGTAGGGGGTGGTGGCACCATCTGGAGTGGGGTTTGTACAACGCATTAAGCGCCTTTTTCGCAAAACCATTATGATGTCTCTGTCACTTCCTTCTGCAATGCGGCTGACCTCCGAACCCTTTGCCCATCTCCCCAGCTCACCGCCCCAGCACGGTGGCCCACTCAGCGGAGGATCCCCCACACCACACCGAGCACAGGGGCAGCAAGCCCACGCTCCCGGGTTCTTTGCCTGTGAGCAAAGATGGCTACTCACCTCCTCGGCTCCCCACAGATGCCCTACTGCCAGGTTCATGCCTTTAAAAAGTAGTACTAATCGGTGCCAGCGTGAGCACTTGCTGGGGAGGCCGCTGAATGACGGGAGGATAAGGGGTGGCTCTCGTTAATTGTATGGAAATGGGGATTAAGTGGTGATAATTGATTTTTCGCCACACTGCGGCGAGATCCTGATTTTGCCTAGAGGAGCAGGCCGGTCGCATCGCAAACTGTTGCAGCCTGGCATGGATCTCGGTTTTGGTTTCTCCCGCTATTCACCAGCCTCGTTATGCTTGAGCGAGAGCACAACTATCGAGAGAATTGCGCCCTCTGTCTCTGAAATGGACAATCCAGCCCAATGTCTTGAGTCCTCATGACAAACTCCATTCCCTGGCATTGACTCCGGCTCTCTCCCAGGCAACTGATCGAGACTGCATAGGCAAGATGGGCCGAAGAGCCTGTTTCCATGCTGTAAACATCTATGACTGAACCAGACTGTTCACACCCTTGATGTTGTAAATGACCCCAGGACTGCAAATGTGGTTTGAAATCATGAAGTGACTGTCATCAGATGGATCAAAAGCCTCCCCTCCCTCTCCATTCTGATCCTCTGTACCATTCCACCCCCCCACCCCACCAACTCAGGGAGTGAGGCGTTTTTTAAAAATAAACATTTTATTGAGGTATTTTTGGTATTGTAACAGCAACAAAATAAACGATGTACATGAAACTACAAACATAATGCAAAAGCCGTCTTCCTTCCTTACACGGCCCATCTTTATTAACCCCCGACTCTAAGCTAAACTAACCCCCCCCCCCCCCCTTCTGCTGGCGATTAACTTTCCGCGAAGAAGTCGACGAACGGTTGCCACCTCCGGGTGAACCCTAACAGTGACCCTCTCAAGGCGAACTTGATTTTCTCCAAACAGAGAAAGCTAGCCATGTCCGATAGCCAGGTCTCCGACTTCGGGGGCTTTGAGTCCCTCCAAGCTAATAGTATCCGTCTCCGGGCTACCAGGGAAGCAAACACCAGAGCGTCTGCCCCTTTCTCCTCCTGCATTCCCGGGTCTTCCTACACCCCGAAAATCGCCACCTCTGGACTCAGTGCCACCCTTGTTTTTAACACCGTGGACATGACATCTGCAAATCCCTGCCAAAATCTCCTAAGCTTCGGACACATCCAGAACATGTGGACATGGTTCCCTGGTCCCCCCACACATTTTGCACATCTGTCTTCCACCCCAAAGAATCTGCTCATCCGGGCCACTGTTATGTGAGCCTGATGAATGACCTTGAATTGTATCAGGCTGAGCCTGGCACATGTTGCGAACGGGTTGACTTTCGTCAATGCGTCCGCCCATAGACCATCCTCTATCTCTCCTCCCAGCTCCTCCTCCCATTTGCGCTTCAGCTTCTCGGTCTGCATCTCCTCTGCCCCCATATGTTCCTTGTAAATGTCAGAGACGCTCCCTTCTCCTTCCCACCCTCTGGAAACTACCCTGAATCCCCCTCAGTGGTAGGAGCAGGAAGTTTGACACCCGTTTACGTAGGAAGTCCCACACCTGCAGATACCTGAATTAGTTTCCCCTCGCCAATCCAAACTTCTCCTCCAGCGCCCTCATACTCGGAAAGCCCCCCTCTATAAACATATCCCCCATCCTCTCAATCCTTACTCTCCGCCATATCTGGAACCGCCCATCCATACTTCCCGGGGCAAACCGGTGATTATCGCAGATTGGGGACCAGACCGATGCTCCCTCTGCTCCCACATGCCTCCCCCATTGCCCCCAGACTCTCAGGGCCGCCACCATCACGGGGCTGGTGGAGTACCGTGCTGGTGGGAATGGCAGAGGCGCAGTTACCAACGCCTACAAACTGGTGCCCTTGCATGAAGCCGCCTCCATACGCACCCATGCCAACCTTTCCCCCCCACCGACTTCCTGACCATGGCTATATTTGCTGCTCAGTAATAGTTACTAAAATTTGGCAGCGTCAGCCCGCCCTCTCCCCGACTCCGCTCAAGCATTACCTTCCTTACTCGCAGGGTCTTGCCCGCCCAAACAAAGCCAGAGATCACTTTGTTGACCCGTTTAAAAAAGGAATAAAGATCGCAAGACACTGAAATACAAACAGGAATCTCGGGAGTACCGTCATCTTCACCTTCTGCACCCTTCCAGCTAATGACAACGGAAGCGCGTCCCATCTCCAAAAATCGTCCTTCATTTGGTCTACTAGCCGGGCCAGATTTAATTTATGCAGCCGGTCCCATTCCCGCGCCACTTGAATGCCTAGGTACCTAAAGCTTCCCCCTACTAATCTAAACGGCAGCTCCCCCAATCGCCTCTCCTGTCCCCTCGCCTGGACCGCAAACATCCCACTTTTCCCCATATTTAGCTTATACCCCAAAAACCGGCCAAATTCCCCTAGAATCCTCATGATTTCTTCCATCCCCTCTATTGGATCCGATTCATACAGAAGCAGGTCGTCTGCATAGGGCGAGACTGTGCTCTACACCCCCCCCCCCCTCTCCTGGACCAGACCCTTCCAGCCCCTTGAGGCTCTCAGAGCGATTGCCAACGGCTCTATAGCTAGCGCGAACAACAGTGGGAAGAGGGGGCATCCCTGTCTCGTCCCCCAGTGCAGTCTAAAATAGTCCCATGTTGTCCTATTCGGCCGTACGCTTGCCACAGGAGCCTGATACAGCAACCTGACCCAGTCAGGGGCTGTTTAGCACAGGGCTAAATCGCTGGCTTTGAAAGCAGACCAAGGCAGGCCAGCAGCACAGTTCAATTCCCATAACAGCCTCCCCGAACAGGTGCCAGAATGTGGCAACTAGGGGCTTTTCACAGTAACTTCATTTGAAGCCTACTTGTGACAATAAAAGATTTTCATTCATTTCATTTCATTCAATAAAGCCCCGCCCAAATCCTAACCGTCCAGCACCTCCCACAGATAATCCCATTCTACCCGATCAAAAGCCTTTTCTGCATCCATTGCGATCATTACCCCTACCTTCCGGGCGCATCATGATCATGTTTAACAACCTTCATACATTGGCCACCAACTGCCTACCCTTAACAAATCCCGTCTGGTCCTCCCCAATAACGTCCGGAACACAATCCTCAATCCTGGTGGACAAAACATTGGCCAGCAATTTAGCATCCACATTCAACAGGGCTATCGGCCTGTAGGACCCACACAGCTCCGGGTTCTTGTCCCGCTTCAGAATCAGTGGAATTGTGGCCTGTGACATCGTCGGGGACAACACCCCTCTTTCCCTTGCCTCATTGAACATCTTCAACAACACCGGGCCCAATATCCCCGAGAACATTTTATAAAACTCCACTGGGTACCCGTCCGGCCCCGGGGCTTTACCCGCCTGCATGACCTTCAGACCCTCCACTATCTCTTCCAACCCGATCGGAGCCCCCAGCCCTTCTACCCGCTCCCCGTCCACCTTTGGGAAATTCAGCCCCTCCAAGAAGTGCCTCATCCCCTCCGGCCCCATAGGGAGTTCTGACCTGTACAACCTACTGTAGAAATCCCTAAACGCCATATTCACCCCTACCGAATCACCAACCAGGTTCCCATCTCCGTCATTTACTTTCCCTATCTCCCTGGCTGGCTCCCTCTTTCTAAGCTGCTGTTCAAGCATTCTGTTGGCCTTCTCTCCATACTCATAGATCGCCCCCCTCGCCTTTCTCAGCTGCTCCACCGCCCTCCTTGTGATTAGCAAGCCGAACTCCGCCTGTCGCCTCCGCCGTTCCCTTAAAAGCCCTGCCTCTGGGGTCTCCGCATACCTCCTATTGATCTGTAGTATATCCTTTACCAGTCGGTCCGTTTCTGCCCTGTCCACTTTCTCCCTATGGGCCCGGATCGAGATCAGCTCCCACTGACCACCGCCTTCAGTGCTTCTCAGACCACCGCTGCTGAAATTTCCCCCGTGTCATTGACCTGCAGGGAGCTCTGAATACATTTCCTCAGCCGCTCGCACAACCCTACATCCGCCAAAAGTCCCACATCTAACCTCCATTGCGGGCGCTGGTTCCTGTCTTTACTAACCTGCAGGTCAACCCAGTGTGGAGCATGATCTGAGATTGTGATCGCCGAGTACCCCGTGTCCACCACCCCTGCCAGCAAGGCCCTGCTCAAAATAAAGAAATCAATCCAGGAATATACTTTATGCACGTGTGAGTAGATGAGAACTCCTTCACCCTTGGCTGCCCAAATCTCCTTGGATCCACCCCTCCCATCTGCTCCATGAACCCTTTTAGTTCTCTTGCCTTTGCTGGCACCCTGCCCGTTTTCGAGCTTGACCGGTCCAAGCCAGGGTCAATAACTGTGTTGAAGTCCCTCCCATGACCAACCTGTGCGAGTCTAGGTCCTGTATCTTCCCCAGCATCCTCTTTATAAACTCCACATCATCCCAATTTGGCGCAAACACATTTACTAATACCACCTGCACCTCCTCCAGTTTCCCACTGAGCATAATGTACCGACCTCCCACAACCAAGACTATTCTACTCGCCTCAAACACCACCCACTTATTGATCAGGATCGCGACCCCTCTAGTCTTTGAGTCTAGTCCCGAGTGAAAGACCTGACTGACCCAGCCTTTCCTCAGTCTAACCTGGTCCGTTACTCTCAGGTGCGTCTCCTGCAACATTACCATGTCCGCCTTCAATCCCCTAAGATGCGTGAACACACATGCCCTCTTGACCGGCCCATTTAACCCTTGAACATTCCAGGTGATCAGCCTAGTTGGGGGGCTCATTGGCCCCCCCCCTTCGCCGATCAGCCATCCCCTTTTTTGGGCCCGCCTCCTGTCCATGCTCTAGTGAGGCGTTTGTAATCACTGTCTTTAACAGCTGTTTGATAAGCATCTCTGCTCTGGCCATTGCTGACTCTGTCACCCGCAAAGACTTCAGGGAGTAAAACAGTGCAATTGCCCACACATGGCATTGGGAGCAAATCCAGCCATTGATGGCAACCTTAACCATGCCTTTGTTGCCCTACACTTGACTATTCCCAAAAATTTATGGCCAGTCTCTCACTTTCTAACCTCTGTAAACTTAAGGTAATCCAAACTCTGCTGCCCATGTCCTAACTTGCACCAAATGCTGTTTACCCACTGATGATTTACACTGGGTTCTGAGTTAAACAATATCTCGGTTTTGAAATTCGCACCTTTCTTTCAAATCACTCCACAGACTCACCCCACCCGATCTCTGTCACCTCCTCCAGCCCCACAATCCACTGGGGTAACTGACTTCTTGAACATGCCCAATTTTTTTTTAAGAGTACCCAATTATTATTTTTTCCCAATTAAGGGGCAATTTAGCGTGGCCAATCCACCTAACCTGCACATCTTTGTGTTGTGGGGGTGAAACCCACGCAGACACGGGGAGAATGTGCAAACTCCACACGGACAGTGACCCAGGGCCGGGATTCGAATCCGGGTCCTCAGCGCCATAGGCAGCAATGCTAACTGCTGCGCATGTGCCGCCCGAAAGTGCCCAATTTTAACCGCTCCAGCCTTGCTGACCATGCTTTCAGTTGTGTGGATTCTAAGCTCTGGAATTCCATCTTTAAAAGTCTGTCCCTCTACCTTGCTTTCCTCCTTTAAGATTTTGACCATCTGACCTAATGTATCCTTATGTGAGTCAGTATCTGTCATGAATCTGCATGGAGACAGCACAGACAATATTCAAAGTGCATCAATTAGTTATGCATCTCTCCCTGTAATGAGTTTAGAATGATAGTTTACATAATAATCAAGAGTGAATGTCTTATAGACGATCAGAAAGGTCCATGAGATAAATATATGTTAATGTATATCCAAAGAAGTTGATGGGGGCAAACAGCTGAATGCACAGAAGGCATAATCAAAGGACAACAAAGGTATAATTGCACATATCCTGAGAAGGAAGGGAGGCAGTTACCATCTAGCAGTCTCAGAAAGCGGGCAGGCCAGTTCCCAGCCACCAAGCCTGAAAACAGTTTACAGCAAGAACATTTCAAAGTCTTAGAGCCAAGGCAGTGCAGAAAACCTTTTTAGCAGCAGTTATAAAATACCTTTGCTGGACCATGAAAAAGATGGTTTCCGGATTTTCGTATCGCCCATGTATTGTGTGGTAATTATGTTGTTTGGGGAACAGGGGAAGTCTTAGAGTCCAGGTATGGTAGATATATTTTGTAAGAATGGGTATGTTCTATATAAACTGTGTGTGCTTTGTAATTCATACATCTTCACCGTGAGAGTGGAGTACTCCTGTTTGTGTGTATTTGTCTTTACTTTAATAAATAGTCTTTAAAAATTGTTACACAGGGCAGCACGGTGGCGCAGTGGATTAGCCCTGCAGCTTCACGGCGCCGAGGCCCCAAATTCGATCCCGGCTCTGGGTCACTGTCTGTGTGGAGTTTGTACATTCTCCCCGTGTTTGCGTGGGTTTCGCCTCGCAACCCAAAGATGCGCAGGCTAGGTGGATTGGCCACGCTAAATTGCCCCTTAATTGGAAAAATAAATCGGGTACTCTAAATTTATAAAAAAATAAAATTGTTACACGATAACTGGGCTATTTATTCTTGCTGGGGTTTCATTTGTCTCCTCACACCAAAACAGAATAAAACTTTACATCCCTATGGACCGGTACAGTTTTTTGTGGTCGAGAATTCCACAGGTTCACTGCCCTCTGAGTAAAGAGTTTCTCTTCATCTCAGTCATAAATGGCCTACCCTGCATCCTGAGACTGGGACCCCTTGTTCTACAGCCCACAGCCAGACAGAACAACAACCCTATAATCAGTCTGTGCAGCCCTGGAATTTTATATATTTTATTGAGATGCCCTTGCATTCTTCTAAACTCCCGTGAATACAGGCCCAGTCAACCCAATCTCTCTTCATTTAACAATCCTGCTATCCCAGGAATCAGTCTGTCGAACCTTCATTGCACTTCCTCTAAGGCAAGTATATTCTTTCTTAGGCAAAGCGCCTTAAGATATTGTACTATGCTCCAGGCACTTTGTGAACACAAATGGTTGTTGTAAATAGGATAACAGCTGGCTTGAACTGTAATAAAATCATGCTGCTTCTAGTGATGTCATAGGCTACTGCTGAGCTCCTAGAAAAGTTTTTCTGCCTCGAGATTGGATTATATCAGACACCAGAAATGCATACAATTTAACTCTGGCAATTCAAGTTGTTTCTTTTCTTGCTTTCTACACTACCTTTTGCTATTCCAGCCATAATCTTCATGTTTAGGATCTTTCACCATATCATGCCATAGGAAGAGGAGTTAAGACACAATTATGTATTACTCTGTTAACTGTGTAACGAATAGATTTATATACTTACATTTATTTATGAATATTAAAATGAGGCACATGGCATAGTGCCCCTTTGGCCTTTTTCATCTGCCTCTAAATTCTAAAGCCAAGGGCCAAACAACCAAACACGACTCTGATTGAAAGATTTACTAACAAAATTATACAATGTAGTTGTATATTTTAGTATCTCTTTTATGTAATGCAGTGACATATTCATTGCAAGTTATTGTTGCCCTTTCCTCCTCCCTCTTATTCTTCCTATCCCTATCCATGTGGAAAACATTTGACCACAAACAACAAATGAAGTAGAATCTAGCGTAGGATATTTTAAAGTGACAATTAAATACTTTATTATTATCTAAATAAAATCCTGGTCTACAAAACCATGAATGCTGTCAGAAGAGCAAATGCAGAAAGAGGCATAAATGCAGCAAGAGGGCGAATGCAGCAAAATGGTCAAAGGCCACAAGAAAGGGAATTGCATCAGGGGCTGTTTAGCACAGGGCTAAATCGCTGGCTTTGAAAGCAGACCAAAGCAGGCCAGCAGCACGGTTCAATTCCCGTAACAGCCTCCCTGAACAGGCGCTGGAATGTGGCGACTAGGGGCTTTTCACAGTAACTTCATTTGAAGCCTACTTGTGACAATAAGCAATTTTAATTTCATTTCATTTCAAGATACATGAACGCAGCAAGACACATAAATTGCCTGTTTGA
Organism: Scyliorhinus torazame; assembly: GCF_047496885.1. Lineage (NCBI taxonomy): Eukaryota > Metazoa > Chordata > Chondrichthyes > Carcharhiniformes > Scyliorhinidae > Scyliorhinus > Scyliorhinus torazame. The sequence continues at coordinate 151,920,996 of NC_092712.1, forward strand.
GCAGCCAGCAGCCATCAGAAAAGGAGGGGGAAATGCAGCTCAGTATGGTTGGCACCATCCTTTTTGTCCATTTTTATGTTATAGCAGATTCAAAATGAATGCACACAAATCTGGCACTGTATTTGTATTTTTAATTATATATTAAAATTATATTTCAATATTTGCAGACGATATGAAACTTGCCGGTATTGTGAACGGTGAGGAGGATAGTGCAGAACTTCAAAAAGGACATAGCCAAACTGGTGGAAGGGGCGGACAAGTGGCAGGTGAATACAATGCAGAGAAGTGAGAGATGAATCATTTTAGTAGAAAGAATGTGAAGAGACAATATAAAATAAAAGGTACAATTCTAAAGGAGGTGCAGGAACAGAGGTACCTGGGTGTTCATGTACACAAGCAATTGAAGGCGGCAGGACCATGTTGAGAGAATAGTTATTAAAGTATACAACATCCAAGGCACTATTAATAGGGGCATAGAGAACTAAAGCAAGGAAGTTATGTTAAAACTTGATTAAAGCACTGGTTCAGTCTCAACTGGATAGTTGTGTCCAGTTCTGGGTGCCATACTTTCGGAACAATGTGAAGACTTTAGAGAGAGTGCAGAAAAGATTCACAAGAATAGTTCCAGGGATGGGGAAAGATTGGAGAAGTTGGGACTGTTCTCCTTTGAGAAGAGAAGGCCGAGAGGAGGTATTCAAAATTATGAGACAGAGTAGATGGGAAGAAATTGTCCCCATTGGTGGAGTAATCAAGAACCAGAGGGCACAGATTTAAGGTAATTGGCAAAAGAAGCAATGGATTACACTGCCCGAGAGTGTGGTGGAGGCCTGTTCAATTGACGCTTTCCAAAGGGAATTGGATTATCAGAAAAGGAAAACTTTGCAGGTCTTTGGAGAAAAGGCAGGGGAGTGTCAGTAACTAACATTCTCCTTCAGAGGACCATCACAGACAGGCGGGCTGAATGACTTCCTTCTGTGCTGTACCATTCTACAATTTTGTATGCGTTTTGGAAGTTGTTTAACATCTCTTTAGTGATCTGTATTTGAGAGAATGAAGGGCTTGTTAATGAGATGTGGGAGGCTTTTCGTCAGGTTGCATTTATTACCTATTCTAAAGAACAGTAAGAAGTCTTACAACACTAAGTTAAAGCCCAACAGCTTTATTTGGAATCACTAGCATGTGGAGCGCAGCTCCTCTGACATGTTTAATGCCTCATTGCATAGTATTTCAAGTGTACTTAAAATGTTAATACAGTATAAAGTTTAGAGTCAAAATAGTGATGTATACTGTGATGACACTACTTTTTCCTTTCCAACTTCCCTCTATATTTTCCCTGTGCCCCATTTCTGCTGAAGGTGGCAACTCATTTGGGAAACAATTTCTGAATGTTTCTTATTTTTCTTTGCAGGCGTTATTGTTTTAAAGTGTTATGATGCAGTACACAGAGACCACAGAAGATATAGCACACCAAAGTAAAACAGGATACAATATAGCTACTGATGCTGAGTTAAGTATTTTCAAATATTTATATGAATTGCAATGACATTATTAGCTCCTGTTATTGCTGAGGCTCCACAAAGTAGCCTGAGGTTCCACTAATTCAAAGGAACATATAGACAACACTTCACACCAAATTAAAGTCGTTGTGTTGAAGCTCAGGAACTGAACCATTGCTTGTTCAAAGAACAAAATTAATTATCCATTTACAGCTCCCTAATGGGGGCATGTGATTTCCTCGTCAATATGGATATATTTGCACGTGCACTGCAGTATACGGACTGAAGAATAACTTCCACATTTGGTGGGCGGGTAAAACTGCTGCTATTGGTTTGGCTGCCTGTTAATCGGCTTGTCTGTGTTTCCTTTCTATAATCTGCGCATAATGGACAGGGTGTACAACCGACAGGGACCCAGGTTTCCATAGCTGGGTCGGGCACACCACGTCAGGAGATCTCCCAGCGCAGCGATACTGGCCTTTAAAACTGTCCTGCCCAGCAGCTCAGCTTTCTAGCTGGTGTGGGGGTAGGGCTGCGGGGCCAGGAGGTGGGCAGGCTGAAAAATGAGTTGGGGTGGGCAACCCTGGAATGAATCCACAGGCTTCGAGGTACAGAGGCAGTCTGGGCAAAGGGCCTACCTCTGTGCTCCGGCACGGTATTTAAATAAATAACAAAAATATAAAAACATCCCTCCAGCCTTCATCCCGCAACCCCACCCACCCCATCTGGCCCCTCACACCCCAATGCTAATCTACGAACATATGAACTAGGAGCAGGTGTAGGCCATTCAACCCCTCAAACCCACTCCGCCATTCAATAAGATCACAGTTGATCGGTTGGTATTTAGAGTCTCACATGCCCACCTAACTCGGGTAACCTTTGTCCCTTGTCGAACGAGAATCTATCTACCTCGGCCTTCAAAATAGTCAATGGCAGCCCCCCCCCCCCCCCCACCCCCCCTGCAACCTCCTTATGTCCTCTTCACAACATACCTTTGTGTCACCTGCAAATTTAACTACCATAACTTTACTCCCGGGGCAACATGGTGACACAGTGGTTAGCACTGCTGTCTCACAGAAACAGGGACCCCAGTTCAATTCCGACCTTGGGTGACTGTGTGGAGTTTTCATTTTCTCCATGTGTCTGTAGGTTTCCTCCGGGTGCTCAGGTTTCCTCCCACAAATATGGGGTCCAAAGATGAGCAGGTTATTAATAATAATAAATCTTTATTAGTGTCACAAGTAGACTTAGATTAACACTGCAATGAAGTTACTGTGAAAATTCCCTAGACGCCACACTACGGTGCCTGTTTGGGTACACAGAGGGAGAATTCAGAATGTCCAATTCACCTAACAGCACGTCTTTCACGACTTGTGGGAGGAAACCGGAGCACCCGGAGGAAACCCACGCAGTCAAGGGGAGAATGCGCAGAGTCCACACAGACAGTGACCCAAGCAGGGAATCGAACCGGGGTCCCTGGCGCTGTGAAGCAACAGTGCCAACTACTGTGCTACCGTGCTACCCATGGACAGGGCGCGGAATGCAGAGGGTGCAGATTTCTCCAGTTCCGCAGCTGTGTGTTTCTACGCGGTGCTCCATTCGCTGGCAGTGGGATTTTCTACTCCTGCCGCTTGTCAGTGGATTTTCCCATTGGAGCCATCACACGCTGCTGGGAAACTGCTGGCAGGAACAGAGTAGCCCCATGGCCAGAGAATTCTGGCCAGGGTAACAGTTTGGAGTCTGACAAATGGGTGTGGAGGGGAGATATTTGTTGGTGAATTTATATCATTGAGGAAGCAATGTGGACTGTATAAATTCTGACCTGCAGTACTGTCTATGCCTGGATAATCAATGAGGTTTCCACAGCGGCATTTGAAGCAAGTTAACTTTTCCCTCAGTATATTTATTGAGTGGATCTGAGGATTTGGTATCATGTTTTACACTCCAAGTTAAAAACTATCCTCATATATAGTGTGTGTGACACACAACTACATCTCAATGCTTTCCCTGATGGATATTTGGAAACTTTCAGCAAATGGTGTACAGTGCATGTCTGAATTTACAATAGGCAGTCCTGTTGCTTGCTACTGGGAGCACAAAGGTAGAAAATTACACCATTACATCCCTATAAATACACATCTAGATATGTTTGCTTTCCCATGACATAATATTCTAAGCATTTATTATCAGTAACAGATATACAATTGAATCAGGTTTCATTTTGATACAAATTCAGCTTGAGCCCAATCCTGTTGGGGAATCTGTAAATTGCCAAGGTTGGTCATTCAGCCACGTCACCAGGAACTTGTGTACAGGGTTGAGAAGCTACAGATTTGTACTTACCAGACTTTCTTTTAAATTAAACTGTGGCTATCAGTTGAAGTAAAGTTACCAGTGGGAAGAGCAATGCACAGCCTCATTTACTTTACACAAAATTTTGTTCCATTGCAGCAATTGTAAAAAGATTTGTCTTTGGAGGGGAATGTCCTGAGAGGTAGAAGAGCAGGAGATCCAATGCACATTCCTATTATGTCACCTATTATGTGTGATATTAAGCAGAATTTAAAAAAAAAAAAAAAATTTCTTAAGGTATTTGAAATTTTTTACAAAAATGACAGACAATGACATCAACATGGTATAATAAACATTTCCCTCCCATCTCAATCTTCACACACCCCAACCATACAACAATAATCCCCCCCCCGCTTGGAATACTGCATCTGCTGACATTTTAATTTTCCCCAAGAAAGTCGATGAACGGTTGCCACCTCCAGGTGAACCCGACCATTGACCCTCTTGAGGCGAAGTTTATTTTCTCGAGACTGAAAAACCCAGCCATGTCACTAATCCAGGTCTCTACACGCGAGGTCTTCGAGTCCCTCCAGTAGTGATTGCAGAGTTCGGCAGCGCCAACCCACCCCTCCCCCCGACTGCGCTCCAGCAACACTTTCTTCACTCGTGGGGTTTTACCCGCCCACACAAAGCCTGAAATAACCTTATTCTCCCGCTTGAAAAAGGCCTTTGGGTTGAAGATGGGGAGGCACTGAAAGACAAACAGAAATCTGGGGAGGACCGTCATTTTCACGGTCTGTAACCTCCCCGCCAGTGATAGCGGGAGCATGTCCCATCTCTTAAAGTCCCCTTCCATTTGTTCTACCAACCGGTTTAACTTGTGCAGTGCCTCCCATTTCCGGGCCACTTGGATTCCCAGATACCGAAAGCTCTTTCCTACCGTTCTAAGCAGCAGCTCTCCCAGTCTCTTCTCCTGTCCTCTTGTCTGGATCTCGAACATCTCGCTTTTCCCCATGTTCAATTTATACCACGAAAAATTGCCAAATTCCCCCAGAATTCGCATTACTTCCCCCATCCCCTCCAACGGGTCTGAAATGTACAAGAACAGGTTCATCTGCGTAAAGTGAGGCCCGGTGCTCCACCCTCCCCCGAACCAGCCCTTTCCAGTCCCTAGAGGCTCTTAACGCCATGGCCAATGGCTCTATGGCCAGAGTAAACAGTAGCAGGGGAGAGGGGGCACCCTTGCCTCGTCCCTCGGTGTAGTTTAAAGTATCCCGACCTCAGCCGGTTCGTACGCACACTCGCTACTGGTGCCTGATAGAGCAACCGCACCCAGTCAATAAAGCCCTCACCAAAACCAAACCTTCCCAGCGCCTCCCACAGGTAGTTCCACTCCACCCGATCAAAAGCCTTCTCCGCATCCATCGCTACCACCACCTCCACCTTCTCTCCTTCTGCGGGCATCATAATAACATTTAGAAGCCTTTGAACATTGGCCTTGAGTTGCCTGCCCTTTACAAATCCCATCTGGTCTTCCCCTATCACCCCCGGGACACAGTCCTCTATCCTCGTGACCAGTATCTTAGCCAACAGCTTGGCGTCCACATTCAGTAGAGGAATTGGCCTGTCTGACCCGCGTTGCTCTGGATCCTTCTCCCATTTCAGGATCAATGCAATCAAGGCCTGCGACATTGGTGGGGGGAGGACTCCCTTCTCTCTTGCTTCATTAAATGTCCTCACCAGCAGTAGGCTCAATATCTCTGAAAACGTCTTATAGAATTCCACCGGGTAGCCGTCAGGCCCCGGGGCCTTGCCCGACTGCATGCCCTCCAGCCCCTCGATTATTTCCTCAATCTCAATTGGGGCTCCCAGCCCCTCCACCAGGTCCTCCTCCACCCTCGGGAACCTCAACTGATCCCAGAAATTCACTCATCCCCTCCACCCCAGCCGGGGGTTCCGACTCATATAATTTACTATAAAAGTCTTTAAACATCTCGTTCACCCCCGTTGGATCCAGGACAGTATTCCCGCCTCTACTCTTTACTTTACCTATCTCCCTGGCCGCCTCCCTTTTCCTGAGCTGATGTGCCAACATTCTGCTTGCCTTTTCCCCATACTCATAAATCACCCCCCTTGCCTTCCTCAACTGTTCCACCACTTTCCCTGTGGTCAACAGCCCAAACTCCGCCTGTAACCTCCGCCGCTCCCTCAGTAGCCCCGCGTCCAGGGCCTCCGAGTATCTCCTGTCCACCTGAGTATCTCCTCCACTAATCTACCCCTCTCAGCCCCTTCCGCCTTTTCTCTGTGGGCCCATATCGAGATTAATTCCCCTCTGACCACTGCCTTCAGTGCTTCCCAAACCGTCGCTGCGGAGACCTCCCCTGTATCATTTGTTTCCAGGTTATTCTGGATGGACTTGTTAACCTGCCCACAAATCGCTTCGTCCTCTAGCTGCCATAATATCCACTCATGTATATAATGAGATGCAGGCAGGCAGTGATTGACACATAGGATGACCAGTAAGCATACAACACAGCACAGCCAATCACCAGACAGGACACTACTACTATAAAGCCAGAGGGCACTAGGTTTCCCGCTCTCTCGGGACCCAGCTACTGAGACAGTCAGAGTCCACGAGCTAGCAAGCACAAACACCATGCGGTAGCTAGTAAGTCTGGTCAGGCTACTACAAGGTCACTAGTCAGATCAGTATAGTGTTGACCCACAGCTGAATATGTACAGCAGTTCATCTAGTTGAATAAAACAGTGTTGGATCTTCTCCTGTGTTAGACATCTGTTTCTAACTTCCCTGCATCGAGTGCAGTCCACATCGAACCAACCTGCCTAACACATCACTAGCAACCCAACATCCAGTCTCCACAGCGGGCGTTGCCCTCTGTCTACACTAACCCGTAGATCCACCCAATGCGGGGCATGATCCGACACTGCGATTGCCGAGTACTCAGTATCAACTGCCTCTGGTATTAGCACCCTGCTCAGAACAAAAAAGTTGATGCGAGAGTATATCTTGTGGATATGTGAGAAAAAGGAAAATTCCTTCGCCCTTGGCCGTGCAAACCTCCATGGGTCTACTCCCCCATCTGTTCCATAAACCCCTTTAATTCCTTAGCCGCAGCTGGTCTCCTCCCTGTCCTGGATTTTGACCGGTCCAATTCCGGATCAATGACTGTGTTAAAGTCTCCTCCCATGAAAATGAAAAATGAAATGAAATGAAAAGCATTTATTGTCACGGGTAGGCTTCAATGAAGTTACTGTGAAAAGCCCCTAGTCGCCACATTCCGGCGCATGATCAGGTTATGTGACGCTAAGTCTGGGATCTCACCTAATATCTGCCTCATAAATTCGACATCGTCCCAATTTGGAGCATATATGTTCACAAGTACCACCCGCACCCCCTCCAGCTTCCCATTCACCATTATGTACCTACCCCCCTTGTCTGACACAATTCTCCCTGCCTCGAATGCCACTTGTTTGCTGACCAAGATCGCTTCCCCCCCTGGTCTTTGAGTTCAGTCCTGAGTGGAACACTTGGCTAACCCACCCCTTCCTCAATCTCGTCTGGTCTGTAACCTTTGGATGTGTCTCTTGATTAGGCAGAATTTTAACAAACCTCCCCCCTTCCCCTATGACCATTTCTCCCCCCTTTCCAGCACAGAGGCCCCTTCCAATAAGGCCAGAGATTCATTCCTGCGGAAAGGTGAATTCCTTCTGGAGGTGAGACAGGCACCGGCGTCTTGTTCAGATTATTTAGATATGGACTATCGAGTATTTTGGAATTTGTGGTTTTCTGTGCCTAAAAATGAAAAGAGCTTTAACAACTTTCTTTACATTTTACAGCTTCCTTCTTGCAGTAGCAGAAGAGAATTTATTACAATAAGAGAACATGATTGTCATAACCTGGGGTTAAGCAGGTCATGGGACACTTATGAGACTGGGGGATTGATATTCCCAAAGGATTATGTGGAACACACACTCCCCCACTGAGGGCTGGGGTGCCTCCTTCTATATCCTGTATGAAACTGTGAACTGGCTCTTGTAGTAGAGTAACTGCTCTGTACTCTTGTTCTGTTGCACTAAACCATTTTCCTTTGACTCAACCTGTTCAGCTTGGTGTGGACTCCTTTCTGGACTTTATAATAATGATTTTTTTTTTGAGCAAACTAAATTTAGTTTTGTGGGGAAATGAAAGTGTCTTCCAAAACATTTGGTCAGATTTATTTTTTTTAAATTTAGGGTACCCAATTCATTTTTTCCAATTAAGGGGCAATTTAGCGTGGCCAAGCCACCTAGCCTGCACATCTTTGGGTTGTGGGGGCGAAGCCCACGCAAACACGGGGAGAATGTGCAAACTCCACACGGACAGAGCCGGGATCGAACCTGGGATCTCGGCGCCTTGAGGAACATTAGTCAGATCTTGTGGTGACAGCATGCTGAGGGGAAGTTACGTCCCTCATTTGTCTTAGGAAACTGCAGATTTGTGAACACAGCCCAGTCTATCACATGAACACTCCTCCCTGTCATGATATGCAAACATGCAACCAGTGAACACTCAGAATAGGACACAACCAATGGGCAGTCAGGACACTCAAGAGGTGGCATCACCACAAGGGGGCATGACACAAACACTAGAAAAGGGATGAGGCACTCACGCCCTGTCTCTTTCCACAGACAGACATCTAGAGAGTTAGACAGGGTTGATCAGCAGCATCACACCCCAGCACGTGGCTTAGAGCAAGCTGGTACAGTTAGACTGAGTTACTACAGTTAGATTAGCAGAGAGTCGATCTCATTTGAGAACTGTGTTAACGTGTTCTCAATAAACACATTGAACTCATTTCAGAGTCTGGAGCATCCTTTAGTTAAGACTGCATCAAGTGTTATCCGAAGCAGCATAACACAACACTCCCATCCGTTGACTCTGTCTACACCTCCTGCTACCTTGGGAAAGCGGGCAGCATAATCAAAGACCCATCCCACCTGGGTTACTCACTCTTCCATCGAGCATAAGATACAAAAGTCTGAGGACAGATTCAAAAACAGCTTTTTCCTTGCTGTTACCAGACTCCTAAATGACCCTCTTATGGACTGAACTGATCTCTCCACGTATCTTCTCTACAGTTGTAGCACTACACTCCGTATGCTTCACCCGATGTCTATGTATTTACGTATATTTATCATATGTCCTATTTATCATATGGAACGATCTGCCTGGACTGTACACAGAACAATACTTTTCACTGTACCTCGATACACGTGACAATAAATCTAAATCTTATAGCACGTAGTTTGAAAAACTTAGACAAATTGAAATGTAAAATCTGTGAGCAGCCATATCCTGGCACAAATGCAGGGAAGTGGCTGCCCATGCACAGCACTGGTGACCCACTGAAGTCTTGTGGCCCCTTTTGAGAGAGGGACATTGCTACTTTAAAAATGTTGCCCTCCTATTTGAGTGCAAACCTGGCATAGCCAATCACCCTCCCCCACCTTCCTCAAGTGGCACTAATTATTTTCACTCACCCACTGCAGCAACCTATTGGACAGGTATAAATATGGTCCAGAGTAAAAAAGCCAGATTTGTCTGAGACGAACACTGTCAGAACATAGAACATAGAACATAGAAAATACAGAACAGGCCCTTCGGCCCACGATGTTGTGCCAAACCTTTGTCCTAGATTAATCATAGATTATCATTGAATTTACAGTGCAGAAGGAGGCCATTCGGCCCTTTGAGTCTGCACCGACTCTTGGAAAGAGCACCCTACCCAAACTCAACACCTTCACCCAACACCAAGGGCAATTTGGACATTAAGGGCAATTTATCATTGGCCAATTCACCTAACCCGCACATCTTTGGATTGTGGGAGGAAACCGGAGCACCCGGAGGAAACCCACGCAGACACGGGGAGGACGTGCAGACTCCGCACAGACAGTGACCCAAGCCGGAATCGAACCTGGGACCCTGGAGCTGTGAAGCAATTGTGCTATCCACATTGCTACCGTGCTGCCCTTGAGAACAAATAAATCTACACTATATCATTTAACCGTAATCCATGTACCTATCCAATAGCTGCTTGAAGGTCCCTAATGTTTCCGACTCAACTACTTCCACAGGCAGTGCATTCCATGCCCCCACTACTCTCTGGATAAAGAACCTACCTCTGATATCCCTCCTATATCTTCCACCTTTCACCTTAAATTTATGTCCCCTTGTAATGGTTTGTTCCACCCGGGGAAAAAGTCTCTGACTGTCTACTCTATCTATTCCCCTGATCATCTTATAAACCTCTATCAAGTCGCCCCTCATCCTTCTCCGTTCTAATGAGAAGAGGCCTAGCACCCTCAACCTTTCCTCGTAAGACCTACTCTCCATTCCAGGCAACATCCTGGTAAATCTTCTTTGCACCTTTTCCAAAGCTTCCACATCCTTCCTAAAATGAGGCGACCAGAACTGTACACAGTACACCAAATGTGGCCTTACCAAAGTTTTGTACAGCTGCATCATCACCTCAGCTACATGGGTCACGCAGAATTTTCAGAGGGAGGTAGCTGTGGAGTTTGGTGATGTTTTAAGTCATTTTCTGCAGAATAACAGGCCTCTAAAGGAGAGTAGCAATACTCCTGTACCAATTTACACACAGCCATACAAACACACAGACTTGTAGCCTATATTGTTTAATCCTGTAGATTGATGTACTGGATGGTTTCAGGCTGTATCCTGTGATTTATTCTGGATTTTGAGTTGAGACAATTTAAAGACTTTAAAGGGGCAGCACGGTAGCATTGTGGATAGCACAAATGCTTCACAGCTCCAGGGTCCCAGGTTCGATTCCAGCTTGGGTCACTGTCTGTGCGGAGTCTGCACATCCTCCCCGTGTGTGCGTGGGTTTCCTCCGGGTGCTCCGGTTTCCTCCCACAGTCCAAAGATGTGCGGGTTAGGTGGATTGGCCATGCTAAATTGCCCATAGTGTCCAAAATTGCCCTTAGTGTAGGGTGGGGTTACTGTGTTATGGGGATAGGGTGGAGGTGTGGACCTTGGGTAGGGTGCTCTTTCCAAGAGCCGGTGCAGACTCGATGGGCCAAATGGCCTCCTTCTGCACTGTAAATTCTATGATTCTATGACTTGAGAGATGATCCCTGTGTCTTACCTCTGGAGTCAGCAGCTGCTTGGTTCACACTGAAGACACTGCCTGTGGTGTTTAGCTGGTCAAATATAGGCTTGCATAACAGCTGGAGAGAGAGAGGGAGAGAGAGAGAGAGCGATTGATTGCAAGTTCTCTTTTCTCAGTTACCAACTCGTTCTCTCTGCTCTGTCTCTCTGACCCTGGAAAGACAATTTTGTTAAACAGGAAGGTAAACTAGTTTATAATATAACCTCCAATCACCTAACTGACTGGTTATCAAATATAGTCACAGCAAACTAAGGAGCTCTGATTCCAGGTCCATTGTTTAAAGTGATTGGATTACATAGCCAGGGCTCTTCTCAACTGGTGTTAGGATTATGGTTAGGAAGATTACAGCCAGACGTCCATTACTCAGTCACCTGACAGTTGTAAAGGGTGAAACAATGCACGTCTATGATAGTCAAGTCATATTCTCAGTGAACCAGATACTGTGGATTGCAGTCAATTATGAGATTTGGGTGTTGCTGGCCAGGTCAATTTTTGCACACCCCTAATTGCCCTTGAGAGGTGTCATGCTGAATCGTTGCAGTCCATGTGGTGTAGGTACACAGTGTAAATCTCAAGAATCCTTACAGATTTCTCACTTGTGCCAAAATGGGCGACTTCTGGAAGATGCGAGGTGGCAATGGTATCAAAGGCACTAGTCTAGCGACAGCCGGACATCCATTTTATTCCTAGGGTGCATCTAAATCTTCAATGTTGCCCAAGAGACCTGTCTCTGTATTTGGTCCTCCCTGTTGACTCTGGTGTTATGTGCTGAGCTGGCTTTAAGTTCTAGGTAGACCTTTCATGATTTCATCATCCTTGTGCTTGACCTCCTTGGTTACACATTCACCGGAGGTAGATGGGTTCACCTCCTCCTCCAATGAGTGGTCTACTTCACCAGGATCTAGATCTTGCATGTACCATATAATACAGCATGCAGCAGGTCACCACTGCCCTTGACACCCTTGCTGGAGTGTATTGCAGCGCTCCTCCTGACCAGTTAAGGCACCGAAAATGCATTTCAAAAGGCCAATGGCCTGCCCGATGGTAGCCCTGATTTGAAGGTGATTGCTGTTATAATGCTGCCAATATCTCCACTTGGCATTATGGAGTATGCAGCCACTTCTTCAACTGGTAACCTTGTGGCCCAGCCATGGACCTGGGGCATAGGCTTGAAAATGTGCGGCAGGTTTAAATCCCTCAGGATGAAAGTTTCATGGCAACTTCAGGAATCTTGCACAGACGTGGAGGAAAACCCTATAATGGTCTCCACAAGCTGCACATTGATGGCATGAAAAAACTCTCTATTCATATGTCTGTGTGATGGCACTTAGATGGCAGTGTGTGTGCAATCTATTACACCTTGCACGTATGCAAAGCCAGCTATTGACACAACCCCATTGCTCTTTGGCTTGGAGATTCCACATCTGTAAGGGAAGTTAATGTGCTAGCTCACATACCCTAGCACAGAGGGTATTGGTTTCTGATGTTATGCTTCTGTGGCCAGCTGATTGCGAGATTTTACAGAGGTTGGTAGCAGAGCCCTGGAAGGATCCGGCTGCATAAAAATTGATGAACATGGTAAGTTTAACTGCAATTGGCAGGGTTTGGGTACAAGGTGGAAGGTCTGCTTCCAACATGGTGTTGCTAACTTTGGTTGGCTCTTAAATTGTTGCCCGTTGTATCTTTACATAATTTGCTCAGTTTCTATAACCTTTGCTCTCGAGTCGCCAGGTATCTTTATGATACCGTCACGAGGTTCAAGTCCGAGTAATGATCAATAACTCAATACACCAGTTAGTAAGTTTCAAATCAAAACACATTTATTATACACAGTCAATCACTACTCGTGTATAAAACTCTACTTTCTAAACTATCTCTATACTATAGGCCTATACTTAGCTTTGGACTGGCTTTGGTCAGGGGAACAAATGGCCTTTCGTTTGGGTTCTGAATCTGCTGGCTTCAAAGCTGGTATGGACTAATAGCTGGGAGCGCCTATCTCGTAGTGTGCATTGGCTGGAGACTTACTTGGTTGGTGCAGCAACTTAGGCAGTTCACTGTCAAGGGTTGGTTCGATCTGCTGAGTGACCCTGCCAAGAAGACCGATTTGAACTTGGGGGCTCTACTTTATAGTCCCCAGAGGCTTCGCGCTGTTCGGGGCGGACCCCGTGTCTGGTTCCAAGTGATTGGACTACGTTCCGATCACTTGGATCGATTTCTCCAAGACTGGAGTTGTTTCCTGATCGCTGGGCGGTCCCCGAATGACCGTTGGCCTTCCTTTGTCTTGGCTCCTGCTGGCGCCGAGGAGTCTGGCTTGGCCTTATTCACCTTAAATGTTTCGATTGTTCCCGGGGATCGCTCATTAGTATGCAGATGGCTGTGAGTTTCAGTGCTGTCTGGGCTTTTGCAAGTTCTAATACACAGGATTTCTGCACTTGCTAGTTTTTGCCTGTGTTGGGTGAATTTCCCTGTAGTCTTTGCAGTTCTCCATTTTAAGTCGGGAAGTGGCCAACCCAGATGGCTACAATGGCGCAGACTTCTCTAACCATTTCCCAGGACATTCCTTCATCGACACTGTCTTTCAGACATTGCGGAAGCTATACCCGTTCTGGTATACCCTTTACTCAAGGGAATATCTCATCCTCCTTCTTCTTCTGACTGGGGGCTCTGCTAACTCATATCTAGGTATCATGGTGCTCACCACAAGCTGCTGCCTCACAACACTTTTCACCCCCCCCCCACCCCCCCGCGAGACTTACAGTCTGAAATGTCACTATCTTGGTTTACGAGGTCGGAGTGATGAAGCGGAGCCCATGTGGATGAGGTCTTGATCTTTTTCAGCCAGCCCACTCAGCCCTTTCTCCTGGTCATTTCGCAGCCTCTATAGCAGAGGCAAATTAAAGCGGATACCTCACACAGTTCGGTTGAAGGCTTGGAATTCTTTACCTTAGGTTTTCAGAGCTGTTATTTCTCTCCAGTACTAAGTCATGGAACATTTGACAGTGAAAATCACGACTCCCTGGCCCGGCAGACTCAGGCCCCTTCTCACCAATCAGGGGCTTTTAAAATCTCTCCAGCTAAAAACATTTATTTGCACCAGTTTTCAAAATTCTTTTGACAACATAACTAGCTTACACACGTGGCGCAATCACCATGACAACATGGCCAGGGTCTGGCTAACATTAGAGCAGAATCAGTGAACACCAATGAGATTGAAACAGCCCCGAGGCAGGCAAACGTAACACCTCTATCTTAGAAAGATGGGAAAACTGACCCAGACTCCAGAGCCAATAGCTTAATAACAAAGATAAAAATGTATATATGTGTATAGAATAACATAATGAGATGCAGGTCACAGCAAAGTAGAAGGAAAAACCGTCTTGTCTTATTATTTCGGGATGCTCCAGATTAGATAGTGACAATCGTGTTTGCCTAGATTGTCAGAAAGCTTTTTGACAAAATCCCCAAATGAAATAGATCTAATTAATCTCACGGTCACAGGAATCCAGAGTAAATAATGGGATTGATTATGAAAATTACATGTAGAAAAAAAACGTGGGTCAGGGAGTGAATTTATATGATGCAGTGTCAGATTGTGGAGAGGTGTTAGATTTTGCCGGTCAGAGGTTGGAATCAAATAATTTGTCTTGTATAAAATAGATCATTTGGAAAGCTAGCCATTAATGGCTCGGAGTAGATATTTATACAAGAATATGGAGTGGTATGTATCGGGCGATTTTTAAAAGGGTGCAACCTGTGTAGACAGATGAGAAACAAAATTTGACAAAGCTGTAATTATCAATGAATCCATATTTATCAAAATAATCTAGGATCTCAAGGACCCAGTAAGCAACAGATAGTGTAACAAAGCAATTTAAAGGGCTATTAAAATGCTAGGAAATATAGCTGGAATGGTAGACTGGTAGTTTACAGCTAAAGTTTAGTAACGCACTTGGCAGACCACTTCACAGTATTATGTTCATGAAGTAAACGGCAAAGGAGAGTCCGAAGAGTTCATAAGAAGGATGTTTATTCAGCATAACAGCAGTATTTACACAGGACCCAGTTACACATCTCAGGGTCTGCACTCCTTTCTGTTATACTAAAGCTGGTTAATCACACTGCCCAATCAGCACTAGGGAATAATCACTCCCAGCTGGAGGAGACCCATGCAGGTTATAACCGCACCCCCCTCCCAGTCCAAAAACTTACAAAAATGGCCATGGAGGAGAGGACAAAAATGAAAATTAGGAGAACAAAGGACAAAACTGCAATGGCCAGATGACAACAACAAAAAGTGTTTTGGGCCCTTAAAGACACATCAAAAGCAGGGAAACAGGACGGACCGGTGTACACCACGCTGAACATTACATCCCGCCCAACACCCCACTAATTACACAAAGGACGAGGCCGCTAACAGCTGAGCCTGGGGATAGTGCGAACCATAGCCTCTGATCTGTTGTCCCAAGGCCTTACTGGCACCACCTAACATTCAGCCACAAGGTGGGTGGGGGTTGATCATCAGACAACACCCAAAACTGCACCCCTTATACCCCCAAAACACTCACCTCAGTGTACAGAGAAAAAGGGGAATTAATTTGTTTCCATGCTGTAAACTTCTATGATTCTATTAAAAAGCATTTAGATAGTTACATGGGTAAGATGGGTATAGAGGGTTATGGGCCAAGTGCGGGCAACTGGGACTAGCTTAATGGTAAAAACTGGGCGGCATGGACTGGTTGGGCCGAAGGGCCTGTTTCCATGCTGTATGATTCTATGATTCTATGAATTGCACCCACCATCTCCCAGGGAGAGCTGTCACCCTAGATTTATACAGTACCAATTCAATCAGGCACATCACACAAAAGAAAAATATAGGGTCCACACACCCGGCACGAAACTTGCAGCCATGCAGCAACATCAATAGTCATGAAAAATACTGCTGTAGTCCATCTCATAGTCTGAACCATCATGGAGCAGTCTTTCAAAAATCAACACCGCACTCACAAACCCTAACGACAGTCCAAAAGAGTGGTGGCCAACTCCAACGAGGACTTCCCAGTAAACTATGCTGCCACAGCAAGCTAGCATCGCAAAAAGGCCACAAATAGAAAACGAACAAAAACATTGTGCGACCATCACCATAAGTCACCCTGATGACATCACCTCCAGTACTACCAGCAGACCTCAGAACTCGCCCAGCACACACGCCGCACAAGCCAACATCAATCCTTAGCCCAGCACTCACCTGCCATTTCAATACAGGTTCCAAAAAGAAGGCCTCCCAGCAACAAAAATCCGTACCTCAGTCCTCACCCTTTAAAAACAAAATTTCAGGGAAGGCGGCCAACGTCCAATTCATCCAGGCTGCCAATGAAGTAAACAGCAAAGGGGAGTCCAAAGAGTTCCTATGAAAGACATTTATTCAGCATAACAGCGGTATTTCCCAGTTACACATCTCAGGGTCCTCACTCCTTTCTGCCAGCTGCTACAGCAGCTGACCTGTTATACTAGTGCTGGTTAACTGGCAGCCTAATCTGCACTAGGAAACAATCATCCCCAGCTGGATGAGTCCCAGGCAGGTTAGAACAGTTCAGTTTTCATCAGGGATCAAAATCGTTCAGAGAAACTTAGGCCTGAAAATTGTATTGTCGCAGAATCTACGTAGACCGGCAGAGCACGAATCTAATGGGCTCCACCAAGGTCAGGACCTGAGGTGGACAGGGCCCAAAGGTACTGGCGCGCTGACTGACGTCATGGTTTCCTGACCCCGTTCCCGGCACTGACAATTTTATGGGAGGCAGGCTCAGGTCCAGCTCCACCAGACTCTCTTTGCCTGCCTGGGTTGGAGTTCAACCAAAGGTCACCCTGACACCATCACCCCCTCCCCCCTCTCTGACCCCAACCACCGCCACCATACCCCCACCCCCAGCTGCTTTTTCAATTTTTTAAATTTGGTTTTCTTTTAAAGTTGATGAG
This sequence comes from Scyliorhinus torazame, assembly GCF_047496885.1. NCBI lineage: Eukaryota > Metazoa > Chordata > Chondrichthyes > Carcharhiniformes > Scyliorhinidae > Scyliorhinus > Scyliorhinus torazame. Next base: position 151,937,956 of record NC_092712.1, read on the forward strand.
AGGTCACCTTTATGTTGATGCAGCCTTTCAGTTGCTTACTGTTTAATGGCCTCGAATTGACCATCCAGTTTTGGGAGCTCGCACACTACCTTTATTATTTGGATTGGGAACCTGTCTTCATGCCAACTAAAGGGGAGCCCTGGTCAAAATACCAAAGTTTGACTGTCCCCCTCTTCCAGGGGGTGGGGTCGAGACCTGGAAACAGTCCCAGCCCATGTTTCCCACCTCGGAAGTGAAACTCAACCCAATGGCTCTGCTGGAAAATCAGCCCCCAAACTGGACCTTTTACGGCGGGAAACAGGTACACAAAATCATCAGTCTTTACAATCTAGAAATAACCCTTTTATTGGAGTCTTTCATGAATGATTTGAAATAATAAACACCACTTATTTCCCTCAAAATACATCAAACAATCAGGGCCAGAGGAGATCAGTGACAAAGTAAATTTAGATCAGTCAAAACTGCTTCACCCAATTAAAGTCATGGAGGGAAAAGCATTTGGTTATCCACAATACAATTAGATGTCATGATAGACAGGCTATGGGGTTCCAGGGATAGGGCAGGGGAGTAGGCTCAGGTAGGGTGCTCTTTCGGAGGGTCGGTGCTAACTCGATGGGCTTAATGGCCTCCTTCTAGCAATTCAATGAAAATGTGGTAGGATTTGCTGCGCCAAATAGTACTTTTTCATCCTCAACTCTTCTTGTGTTTACTGCCATGTTTATGCTACACCAATCTCCGAATTTATTTAATATCAGTCATTTTTTAATTGGCTCAGGAGCCTACAGGGATTTCTGAGAAGTTAAGTTTTACTTTAATCATGGGCACCATGAGAAACCTTAGCCACCTCCGTAAACATGGCCGAAGACATGCAAATGGGAGCTTTTGGGTTTTATACTCCAAGGTGACTACTAAAGCTGTTTAAACAGTGGGTGGCGCAGTGGCACAGGACATTATTGCACCAAGCTGTTAAAGCAGTAAGAACGATAGGACCTGCTCCATCAGCTTCTGATCTGGAACAAAGGTAAAGGGAGAATTCTTAGCAGATAGCAGGCTCTTTTCCACAGTGATTGGAGGAGGGAAAAGAGTCAGAAAGGTGCTACCCTACATTTAGACCAGTGGTCTACGAAATAGGCTTGGGAGCAAGTCACCTAGACCTTCTTCTGAGCGGGTAATGGATTATGTCGCAGTGGGGTTTCAAAAAAATGAAACTTTTTAAAAAAACATGTAAAATAAAATATGAACAGAAATAGGAACAAAGGCCGATCTGAACTGGAAAGAGTTACAGCATTGTGACGGAAATGGACAATCAGATAAGTGCCACTGGAAGAAGTGCTGAAAGAGGAACTGACTCATTAACAGTGATTGGATTGTGAGTGATGTTTGATGAGAGGGGGGTGATTTTCATGGGTTTGCAGCAATGAGGCTGGTGAGGTTGTAATGTTTCAGTTCACTGTGAAGGGTCTAAAGAATTTATGCAGATTACACAGACTCAGCCTTTCCAGGAAACGACTTTACCCCACATAAAGTGGAATGAGGAACTGTCAACATGCCAGAAACACACAAAACTACAGCAAGGGGAAGAACTACTTACACTGGGCAAGTCCAAAAAAAACTGAAAAGCATTGCTGGCTAATGGCTGTTGAGTTTCCAAAGTCCAGTGTTGTGTAGTTCATGCACTCTGTCTCTGAAGCAGGTCCTCCCCTTGGCTGATGAACATAGTAAATCAAAATAGCCTGCTTATAATGTCTGAAGTGCACGTGGACCCTAAGTGACGTAGACGGTTCCTGCAAATAGAAACCAATTAAAAATAGCCTTTGTCTAAATGTGGAAGAGATGTAAATATAGTAGTGGTATCACCTTACCACAAGAGCATTTGCATGAGACAAACAGGAGCTTTTTATAGAGCCACTGGAAAAGAAACCAGCACTTAAATTAGAATTAGCAACCACAGGGAAAGAAAACGTAATTTGACTCCATTTTCCAGAAGATAGTGGCTGGATTTTGAATTGCTTGTGATTATGTAAGGACACTTGAGAACTGGAGCCTACTGTTTGCAGGGACTGCTGAAGCTGTACACCACCTGACTTGTGACTTATAGCAGTGAGGAACCTGGCAGGAAGGAATGAAGAAGATAAACGGGAGTGAGAGATGGAAGCAAAAGGATTGCATGAAGACTGCACAAGGATGTCCAACTGCTATCCAATGCTGCATGTGAACTGCCGGGTATTCAAGTTTTGCAAAGTGTCGAAACAGAACTTGGTGCAGTTTGTATTCAGGTCTATTTTGCTGAAATGTAATAGGTGGTGGCCAAACAAAGTTTGGATAGAGAATAGAATTGGGGGAGAAGATCAGCCATGATCTTATTGTATGGCAGAGCAGGCTTGAGGGATCACTTCTGCTCCTTATTTTCTTACTTAGTCCATATCACCCTGATAAACCTCAAATAACTATCTTGCAGATTAGGATGTTTTTCAAACAATCAGTTTAGATTCAGTGAATGTTTTGGTGAGTAGGTATGATTTTGATTGAATAATAATTGCTGCAAATTGGTACAAACTTGCTTGGTGATGAATGACAAGGATGGGCCGAGTGAATCATCACAAAGCTTTCCTCTCCAAATTAGTTAAACATCTTGCAATAAGCAGTGCGACATAATTAAAGTACAATAATAACTGGAATGTCTGAGATGGTTGCCACATGCTGGCTGACTTTAGTTATAACTGACTGTCTTGCAGTTTTAAATCCCTGTCTGGTTGTTGTACATTTGAGTTTAGGCTAAGGACAGTGGCGCCTGATTGAAGGTGTAGTGTCATGAGGCACCCTAATATACAGCAAGGCATTTATTAATCATATTTCTCAGCATATCAGTAGCAAAGTAGAAGTTGCTCGTACCATTTGCCATTGGATCAATTTTTGAAAGCCAGGAATCCTGAAGCATCAAGGTATAACCAGGGATGAATTTGTAATACTGGCACCAATCTTCTCTACTGAATATTGATTGAATGCCTATGAATGGAAGGTGTGTTTTTTTTTCACATGGGTCAATAGTCATAGGGGCACAATCTAATGGCCTTGTCAAGCCCGACTCGGTGACGCAACGAGGCCGTTAAATCTCGCGAAAGGCATCTCGCGAGATTTGCAATGCTCAGAATGCCCCTCGTGAGATCTAACGAGATCTCACGAGACATCGCGATCTGGATCTCGTTCTCGCTGGACGGAGATCCAGATTAACATAGTTAAATGAGCCATTAGCGCATTTAAATAAATCTTACCCTGGACTCTCCCGGGGCCTGGGAACTAACACCATTGTCTGGGAGACCCCGCCAGGGCGCTGTTTAGCACTGGTCCACACAAACATGGATCAGTTGTAACGGCACCGGCGAGGTGTATCCCAGGCCATGGGAGGCCCACGGATGGTCAGGCTCTGGGCAGGGTGGTACTCTGGCACTCTATCTGGCACCCAGGCACTTTAGCACATCCAGTCTGGCACCTCGACTCTGCCACCTGGGCACCCAGCCCAGGTGGCACTACCAAGCTGTCAGGGGACTGCCAGGGTGTGAGGCTGGCAGTGCCAAGGTGCCCAAGTGCCAGGTTGCCTGTGCCAGGGATTGAGTCCAGAGGTGCCCTGTCCTTAAGACGTGGGGTGAGGGGGTGGCTCAAGGACCCCCTAAGAGGTAATTTGGGGCAGTGAGGGGTCTGGAGGCCATGGTGTAGGGGCAAAGCAGGGAGAGTCGAAGGATCAGGGTAGCATTTAAAAATGAGGTAATTGCGGCCTCATGGGGCATTCCCGACCGAGGGCAAAAAAAACCTCAGTGTCCCGATAAATGACAGGGTCTTTCTCAGTGCTGCAGGCATCGAGAAATAGCCCTCTGTAGGTGCCCAAAATGGGACTCTGTTTTTTAACGTGTTAAATCGTGCCCATAATCTGTAGTCAGGAAATCATGGGTAAAGATACAATTGAACTCCTGAAAAAATGAAAACGTTTTTCAAGCCTTTTAATTATTCCAAGCTCTTTGTCTGGCGATCATTCCTATGAAATACGTTAGGATGTTTCACTACTTTGAAGGTCTTATATAAAAGCAAGTTACTGCTGCTGTAGTGGGATGTCAAATCCATTTTTGTCATGTGAGGTGTGTCAGTTTGTCAGATTTCCGTTCGAGGAGAAATGAATGATACTTGGGCGAATATTGTCTATTTTTAATTTTGAAGTGCCTTTGATTTTAATGCAGGTTTTCTGTCGGTAGGAAAACCCCGACACAACACGCCCTCCCCCCTCCCTCGCCCCCCAGTTTCCCTTCAGACTGTTGCACATATTCTTTCAGTTACCCTCAAGCTGAGCAGTCAGACTGTTTACAAGCAGCTCCAGTGCAGGCAAGAAATTTAAAACCGTTAGGGCCCGTTTGTCAAATGGAACTATGTGGGTGAGTCAGAAAGCATTGCGTTGAAACATTGATCTATATATAGAATGCAACGTGCATAATGTGATCACTTTAGTATTAAAAGTCCTTTCCGGAGAAACTTTTATAAACTGCAAACACAACCCAAAAAAATCATTTCCACTAAATTTATTCAGGACTGGTGTTGGCATCTTTCAAAAAGTCCCCAGCAAATACTAGCAGAGTGCACTCAGGGAGGGATTGACGGTACAGTTGAGCAGCTCCATTTCGAGACTGCCCACACGGTGCAATGACTAAATGTACCATCTAGAAATGGAGCTGAACTTCCCAGAGATGATTTCATCTCGAGTCTATCCTAATTTTAGTTGGATGCCTTAACATTGCATCAATGCCTCCTAGCTGGTGAGGTGGAAAATCAACTTCCGGGCTCAGGCTGGGAAGTGCGTGCAGACTTCAGGTTAGGTTGTGAAGTCATTGTGGTTGAATAGCCTCCCTAGTCTATGGCCTGAATTTCACGCTTGTCGTGTTAGGTACACTGGTATAACACTGGATGCAGCTTAGATCAAAGAGATACTCCAGACCTTGAAGTTAGTTCAATCAGGTTTATTGAACTAATAGCACAGTTAGCACAGTTCTCTGTGAGTTCGACTCTCTGCTAACCTAAGTGTGGTTACTCTGTCTGACTGAACCAGACTAGCTCTTAGCCACGTGGTGGAGGTGTGAGATTGTAACAACACCCTTGACTGACTCTCTAGATGTTCATCAGTGGAAGGAGGCAGAGTGTGAGTGCCTCGTGTCTTTTATAGTCAGATCCCACCCCTGAGTGTCCTGCCTGCTTATTGGTCATGTCCTGTTCTCTGTGTTCCTTAGCTGCTTGTCTGTATATCATTATGTGTGTGGCTGCATATCATGACAATGCTCACCCACCGGCAGGCTTTTAGTGGTTGGGCGTGGGGGGGGGGGGGGGGGGGGGGGGGGTTGGAGGGGGGGGTGAGGAAGGAGTATGTAATTAAAGGAATGGGATTCCCTCTGGGTTGTCACCGACTCCGACCACACAGCCATTTTGCATTGTAACAGGCAAGGCCTCAGATCCACCCTTGCTCCAATTGAGGCCTATAAGTGGTTAATTATTGACCATCTAAGGGCTGTTTTCCACACAGTCTCAATTTTTAGGTTGGCAGGAGAATTTCCCTGGTGTGGGGGAAGCTCACAAATGAACAATCGTGGATCTTAGACGGCGCAGCACGGTAGCACAGTGGTTAGCACTGCGGCTTCACAGCAGCAGGGTCCTAGGTTTGATTCCCGGCTGGGTCACTGTCTGCACGCTCTGCATGGGTTTCCTCCGGGTGCTCCGGTTTCAACCCACTAGTCCCACTAGTAATTTGGACATTTTGAATTCTCCCTGTGTGTAGCCGAACAGGCAACGCAATGTGGCGACTAGGGCTTTTCACAGTAACTTCATTGCAGTGTTAATGTAAGCCGACTTGTGACAATAAAGGTTATTATTATTATAGCTCTGGTGGGAAGGGGTGATGGGGGGCTGTCTCCAACCGAAGCTTTCTTCTGACTTTGGACACCCCCCTCTTAAGGGGGGAAGCCTTTGGGCTTCCATTCCATCCCCCAGGCTCTCCCCCGAAACCCCAAACACCCACTTTCCAACCCTGCCACCACTTCCATGTCCTCCCTGCCCTGTGATCCACAGAATTTACCTTGCCGCCTGGTCCTGGGACTTAGGCTCTGGCATGTTGAAACACTTCCTTTTCTTCCCACTGCATCTCCTTTCCAATCAGGTTGGCCGGCATCTCTAAGGCAGAACATCCTCCCGCGTGAGGGCTGGAAGTCCCATCTGCAACCAATCAACACACAGACTTCAAGCGTGAAATGGCTGCGGGACAGTCAGAGCCGGCACTCTTCGGCTGGTGGGAAGGGAAGCCCTGCAATTTAAACTATTCTGGCCTATGTCTGGGCCACTTGGCCAATGTGGTAGAGGACAGTTGCTGCCCATGGAACCACACTTCCACAGAAGAAACAAAAGGGGAAAATTGGAGGGGAAAAAACTGACAGAAATTGCTACATTTTGCCTTGGACAGAAATATACAAAACAAAATAGAATGAAAATAAAATAGAACGAGAGAAGATATCCAAATGTTCAATTTTAAATTCATCCCTCAGAAACAAATGAAGCTTCAAAAATGGATATTTAAAAAAATAATTCTTTGGACAGGGACAAAAGCAAAAAGAGAAGGATGATAGACTGTTAGAAAACCATCAGACTGTAGAAAACTACCATCTGACTGACATTGGCTGTCACCCAGAAAAAGGCATCAAGTAGGTTTAATAAAGAACTGAGAATGGGGGTTGTGTAACTGCTTATGAAGACAGCCCAGGGCACTTTGCAGACGAGTACATTCCTGCTGCTAAGGGCCATGTCACTCACACCAAACGGAGGTGTTATTTAAAGGAGCCTACAGCTTCATTCTCTGTAACTAGGATACCAGCCAGTGGAACCCATAGTTTCAAATAAACTCCAATCTTGTACCCAATCGTGTAAGTTATTTAGCAACCAGTAGAAAATGCTTCAGTGTTCTGTAAAATCTTCAGGTATACAAAGACTGTTAGCTGGAGTGATTAATAAGGACTGTTATTACAGTTAGGAGGTTTGAGGAACTTCATAAGCTGCATGTTCTAATTGCTAGCCTGGGTTATGAGCAGTATCTGAACAGCAAGATGAAATCAGAGCCTCTTACCCATGGCCTATTATCTATTATTGCTTTTACAATAAAGTACATTACAATGTCAATAGAATGAAAACAATGCAGTTAAAAGTGGAGCTGGAAGTAGCACTGATTGATAACCAGGAATGATTGTGAGTTTATCACATTGAGAATTCTGCCACATGGTTCACAGCAGGTTACAATACAGAGAATAACACATAGCATGGAGTGTGTTAGAAGCCAGAGGGGTTCAGATGACATCACAAAACACGAGAGCAAAGCTCAGGTGGGTTATCAGCGTTATCTGAAGCCCAAATGGGTCATCTCCCCTTCAAACACTAGAAACTATTTTTAGCCAGTACTTTTGTCCTATTTTATTTGAGCTACCTTGTATTGGATTGAGTTTTGTTGCATTTTACAGCACACCCTGTATACATTATACAGAGAATAACAGATGGTGGGGTGTCGTTCCAACAGTAAAATAGTCTTGATGGATTTGCATAACATCAGAGACCACAGTCAAGGGAGTTGTGAATGTGTTCCACACCCAAAAGAATGATTTTAGACCTACAAGTGTCATTTTTATTCTTCATAATATCTGCAGCTCTTCCTTTTCCTTCCCAATGTGGAGTTTCACCACTAAAGGTGTCATCTCATCACTGCTGCAAATTCTCCCCCTCCTGTCTCACAAGTTGCTACCATTTTAACTGCAGAATTTTGGTGTTCTGCATTAGACCAAGACAGGAAGGTTATGGAATTTATAAGGTTCTGACACAAGATCAAATTTGTAACAGCAAGAACTGACAGGAAAGATAAACACAATTTAATACAGTTTTCTATTTTTAAAAATATATTATGAGGTTTCTTTCAATTTATGACAAGTGATATGAATATTGAAGTTATAAACAATTAAATATGTCGCGGTAAAACAATCTTTATTATGAGTAACAGTGAAAGTCTTAGGATCTGCGGTGTCTGCTAAAATACTTTCCCCCTAAGATTCCCTTGGTAAGAATAAGATGATGTCATTGGACTGTATCAGTCAATGGCATCTGATAAAGGGCATGATTTCATCAGAGATAACTTTGAAGGTACCCAGGAAAACAATTGGTCAGGAGAGTCTATGATAGGACAGATTGCACATGACTTGCAGAAGAGGCTGGTTTGATGCTAAATGACCTTTTCTGTTCAACATTCTTCTGTTCTTCTGTGTCCAACAATATGGCTGAAATTCCCCACAACTTGCTTACAGGTTGGCTGAGGTCAGGCTTCTAGACCAAGTATTTAGAATATATTCCAATGGTCTATTTCATGTAAAACATTTCTAGATCTTGTACAACAGAGTGAGATGTGTTTGCATAACTCCCAACACTGGGAGGTCCCACTTACCTTCATTTCCTGCACACAAAGAGATTGGGGCACCATTTTAAAATGCCGTCCGATCTGTGGACCCCCAACGTGGCCTCTGGACCCCACCCCCCCAAGCCCCAAACGACCGAGTAGGGGGTCCTTGAGCCCCCCTCACCCCACCTCATAAGGGCAAGGCACACCTGGGTCCGATCCAGTGCATGGGCAACCTGCCACCTGGGCATCTTAGCACTGCCAGCCTGGTACCCTGGCAGTGCCCCAGCCAGCCTGGCAGTGGTACTCGCCAGGGTGCCTGGGTGGGTGGCATTGCCAAGGTATCCAGGTGACACTGCCAGGCTAGCAGTGCTGAGGTGCTTGGTTCGCATCAGGAGTGCCAGGGTACCATCCAGCCCAGAGCTCGACCATCCAGGTCCTCTGATCTCCTAGGAGACCCACCCAGTTGCCGTTACGCCTGGTCCACATTTGGCTCACCCATTGAAGGCAAGATCCAGATCACAATGCCTCGTGAGATCTCGTCGATCTCACGAGGTGTCCCATACATCGTGAATCCCCCAATAAGCCTTGCACAAGATTTATTGGCCTTGTTGTCTCACTGAATCAGGTGCGACGAGCCTGTACGATTGTGGCCAATATCATTTTAATCATGAAACAATGACAATCAGTGTTACTGAGAATAATGCCTCACACAGTCAAATAAACCCCTTTATTTGTTTTAGATGGTTTTGGGGTATGGGTGAGCGTGGAATAAAAATGTGGGGCTGTACATTGTCCTTCCACCTCTAGAGCTGAGACTTAAATCAAGCACAAATTGATGAGATGGAAATCACCTATGCTCAATAAATGTAACTATATAATTTCTTAGCCCAGTTCTAACCAGTGTACGCCAATATAGAACACCAGATGATTGCCTTGATAGTGATGAGAAAATGACCCTGACGTGGGTGGACTTTCCAGTTCCATCTGCCGCAGAAATTGTCATGGGCGGGATGGAAAATTTGGCGGACCATTTAAAGGGCCTCTGGCCTTGGGCGAGAATTTCCAGTCTCAGGATGGGTACGACCGAAAAATCCCGCCCATCGTGTTCACAAGATGGAATTTTGGTCAGCATTGGCACGAGAACATGGTACAAACTGCCAATCTTACTTACAGATGGCAGAGGGATGACTGATATTGAAAATAGGAATATTCACAACAGTGCTGTAAAGTGTACATTTCTTTTTATGAGAATTATTATTGGAGCAGCATGGAGGGAACCCTACTCATCTTTCTTTTAATAAAAAATATATTTTATTCAAGATTTTTTGGCCAAACATAACAATACATAGTTTTTCTTTTAAACAACAATAAAGCAATATAAATAACAGTGGCCAGTTTTAAACAAGTAAATAAATAATATATAAACAGAAACAAAAACAAAACTAAATGGCAACTGCCTTGTCAAAAATAGTTACTTTCCAAAGATACAATCCAACAGTCCAATATACATTACCTATAACAAATGTCTAGACATATACAATGACATCCCTAAGAGCCTGCCCGGATCCTCCCCCCCCCCCCCCCCCCCCCCCCCCCCCGCCTCCCCCCTGGGTTGCTGCTGTTGTCTTTCTTTCTTTTTCATTCCCTCTATCGTTCTGTGAGGTAGTTGACGAACGGTTGCCACCGCCTGGTGAACCCTTGAGCCGATCCCCTTAATACGAACTTGATCCGTTCTAACTTTATAAACCCTGCCATGTCGTTTATCCAGGTCTCCACGCCCGGGAGTTTGGCTTCCTTCCACATAAGCAATATCCTGCGCCGGGCTACTAGGGACGCAAAGGCCAAAACATCAGCCTCTCTCGCCTCCTGCACTCCCGGCTCTTCTGCAACCCCGAATATAGCCAACCCCCAGCTTGGCTCGACCCGAACCCCCACCACCTTCAAAAGCACCTTCGCCACACCCACCCAGAACCCCTGTAATGCCGGACATGACCAGAACATGTGGGTGTGATTCGCTGGGCTTCTCGAGCATCTCCCACACCTATCCTCTACCCCCAAAAATTTACTGAGCCGTGCTCCAGTCATATGCGCCCTGTGTAGAACCTTGAATTGTATCAGGCTTAGCCTGGCACACGAGGACGACGAGTTTACCCTACGTAGGGCATCAGCCCACAGCCCCTCCTCAATCTCCTCCCCCAGCTCTTCTTCCCATTTCCCTTTCAGCTCATCTACCATGATCTCCGCCTCGTCCCTCATTTCCCTGTATATGTCCGACACCCTACCATCCCCCACCCATGTCTCTGAGATCACTCTATCCTGCACCTCCTGCGTCGGGAGCTGCGGGAATTCCCTCACCTGCTGCCTCGCAAAAGCCCTCAGTTGCATATACCGAAATGCATTCCCTTGGGGCAACCCATATTTTTCCGTCAGCGCTCCCAGACTCGCAAACGTCCCATCTACGAACAGATCTCTCAATTGTACTACCCCAGCTCTTTGCCATGCTCCAAATCCCCCATCCATTCTCCCCGGAACAAACCTATGGTTATTTCTTATCGGGGACCTCGCTGAGGCTCCCGTCCTTCCCCCATGCCGTCTCCACTGCCCCCACATTTTTCATGTTGCCACCACCACCGGGCTTGTAGTGTATTTCTTCGGTGAGAACGGCAACGGTGCCGTCACCATTGCTTGTAAGCTGGTCCCCTTGCAGGGCGCCCTCTCCAATCTCTTCCACGCCGCTCCCTCCCCTTCTCCCATCCACTTACACACCATTGAAATATTTGCGGCACAGTAATAATCATTTAGGCTCGGTAGTGCCAGCCCCCCACTATCCCTACTACGCTGCAAGAACCCCCTCCTCACTCTCGGGGTCTTCCCGGCCCACACAAAACTCATAATGCTTTTCTCGATTCTCTTAAAAAACGCCTTCGTGACCATCACCGGGAGGCACTGAAACACAAAGAGGAATCTCGGGAGAACCACCATTTTAACCGCCTGCACCCTACCTGCCAGTGACAGGGACACCATGTCCCATCTCTTGAAGTCCTCCTCCATCTGTTCCACCAATCGTGTTAAATTAAGCCGGTGTAAGGTTCCCCAATTCTTGGCTATCTGAATCCCCAAGTACCGAAAGTCTCTTGTTACCTTCCTCAGCGGTAAATCCTCTATTTCCCTGCTCTGCTCCCCCGGATGCACCACAAACAACTCACTTTTCCCCATGTTCAATTTATACCCCGAAAAATCCCCAAACTCCCCAAGTATCCGCATTATCTCTGGCATCCCCTCCGCCGGGTCCGCTACATATAGCAACAAATCATCCGCATACAGAGATACCCGGTGTTCTTCTCCTCCCCTAAACACTCCCCTCCACTTCCTGGAACCCCTCAGTGCTACGGCCAGGGGCTCAATCGCCAGTGCAAACAATAACGAAGACAGGGGACACCCCTGCCTCGTCCCTCTGTAAAGCCGGAAATAATCAGACCCCCGTCCATTCGTAACCACACTCGCCATCGGTGCCCTATACAGCAACTGTACCCATCCGATATACCCATCTCCAAAGCCAAATCTCCTCAGCACCTCCCACAGATAATCCCACTTCACTCTATCAAATGCTTTCTCGGCATCCATCGCCACCACTATCTCCGCTTCCCCCTCTGGCGGGGGCATCATCATTACCCCTAGCAACCTCCGTATGTTCGTGTTCAGCTGTCTCCCCTTCACAAACCCAGTTTGGTCCTCATGAACCACCCCCGGGACACAGTCCTCTATCCTCGTCGCCATTACCTTGGCCAGAATCTTAGCATCCACATTTAAAAGAGAAATGGGCCTATAGGACCCGCATTGCAGCGGATCTTTTTCCTTCTTTAGGAGGAGCGATATCGTTGCCTCTGACATAGTCGGGGGCAACTGCCCCCTTTCCCTAGCCTCATTAAAGGTTCTCGTCAGAAGCGGGGCCAGCAAGTCCATATACTTCCTATAAAATTCCACCGGGAATCCGTCTGGTCCCGGGGCCTTCCCCACCTGCATGCTCCCAATCCCTTTCACTACCTCCTCCATCTCAATCTGTGCTCCCAGTCCCGCCCTCTCCTGCTCCTCCACCTTAGGGAATTCCAGCTGATCCAGAAAGCACTTCATTCTCTCCTTCCCTTCCGGGGGCTGAGCTTTATATAATCTTTCGTAGAATGCCTTGAACACCCCATTCACTCTCTCCGCTCCCTGCTCCATCTCTCCCTCCTCATCTCTCACACCCCTATCTCCCTCGCTGCTCCCCTCTTCCTCAGTTGGTGAGCCAACAACCGGCTCGCCTTCTCCCCATATTCATACTGTACACCTTATGCCTTCCTCCATTGTGCCTCTGCATTACCCGTAGTCAACAAGTCAAATTCTACATGTAGCCTTTGCCTTTCCCTGTACAGTCCCTCCTCCGGTGCCTCCGCATATTGTCTGTCCACCCTCAACAGTTCTTTCAGCAACCGCTCCCTTTCCCTACCCCCCTGCTTTCCTTTATGTGCCCTGATAAATATCAGCTCCCCTCTAACCACTGCCTTCAACGCCTCCCAGACCACTCCCACCTGAACCTCCCCACTGTCATTAAGCTCCAAGTACCTTTCAATACACCCCCTCACCCTTAAACATACCCCCTCATCTGCCAATAGTCCCATGTCCATTCTCCAGGGTGGACGTTGTTCTTTTTCCTCCCCTATCTCCAAGTCCACCCAATGTGGAGGGTGGTCCGAGATAGCTATAGCCGTATACTCCGTCCCTGTCACCTTCGGGATCAGCGCCCTTCCCAAAACAAAAAAGTCTATCCGTGAATATACTTTATGGACATAGGAGAAAAACGAGAACTCCTTACTCCTAGGCCTGCTAAATCTCCAGGGGTCTACTCCTCCCATCTGCTCCATAAAGTCCTTGAGCACCCTAGCTGCAGCCGGCCTCCTCCTGGTCCTGGACCTCGATCTGTCCAGCCCTGGGTCCAGCACCGTATTGAAGTCTCCCCCCATTACCAACTTTCCCGCCTCTAGGTCCGGGATACGTCCCAACATACGCCTCATAAAATTGGCATCTTCCCAGTTCGGTGCATATACGTTCACTAGAACCACCGCCTCCCCTTGCAATCTGCCACTCACCATCACATATCTACCCCCACTATCCGCCATTATGGTCTTTGCCTCAAACAGTACCCGTTTCCCCACTAATATAGCCACCCCCCTGTTCTTTGCGTCTAACACCGAATGAAACACCTGCCCCACCCATCCATTGCGTAGTCTGACCTGGTCTATCAGTTTCAAATGCGTCTCCTGCAACATAACCACATCTGCCTTTAATTTCTTTAGGTGTGCGAGTACCCGCGCCCTTTTAATTGGCCCGTTCAGCCCTCTCACATTCCACGTGATCAGCCGGGTTGGGGGGCTCTTTACCTCTTTACCCACCCACCCCCCCTTGTCGACTAGCCATCCCCTTTTTTAATCCAGCTCCTCACCCGGTTCCCACGTAGCCGTATCTCCCCCCGACGGTGCCCTCCCGCCTCGACCACCCCATCCCATACCAGCTCCCCCTTCTCCCCAGCAGCAGCAACCCAGTTAACCCCCCCCCCCCCGCTAGATCCTCTTCTAGCGTAATTGCACCCCCATGTTGCTCCCAGAAGTCAGCAAACTCTGGCTGACCTCGGCTTCCCCCCGTGACCTCGGCCCCCACTGTGCGAGGCCCCCTCCTTCCTGCTTCCCTGTTCCCGCCATGATTACCATAGCGCAGGAACAAAGCCCGCGTTTCCCACTTGGCCCCACCACTAATGGCCGGCGCCCACAATTCCTCATCCTCCCTCCCCCCTCTCCCCCACGACATGGGGAAGAGAGAAAAGTTACAGGGTCGCAAGATTAACAACTTGAGAGATCATCCCTTCCCCCTTTTTCCCCCCCTTCACCCCACGTAATCACCCCACCACTTTGTCCCAAACGTTCTTTTTCTGGCCCGCCTATTCCAGCTTCTCCTCCACAATAAATGTCCACGCCTCTTCTGCCGTCTCAAAGTAGTGGTGCTTCCCTTGGTGTGTGACCCACAGTCTTGCCGGTTGCAACATTCCAAATTTGACCTTCTTTTGTGAAGCACCGCCTTGGCCCGATTAAAACTTGCCCTCCTTCTCGCCACCTCCGCACTCCAATCTTGATATACGCGGATCACCGCGTTCTCCCACCTACTGCTCCGAGTTTTCTTCGCCCATCTGAGGACCATCTCTCTGTCATTATATCGGAGAAATCTCACCACTATGGCTCGAGGTATTTCTCCAGCCCTCGGTCTTCGCGTCATAACTCGATAAGCTCCTTCCACCTCCAACGGGCCCGTCGGGGCCTCCGATCCCATTAACGAGTGAAGCATCGTGCTCACATATGCCCCGACGTCCGCCCCTTCTGCACCTTCGGGAAGACCAAGAATCCTTAAATTCTTCCTCCTCGAATTATTCACCAGCACCTCCAGCCTTTCCACACACCTTTTGTGTTGTGCCTCGTGCATCTCTGTCTTCACCACCAGGCCCTGTATTTCGTCTTCATTTTCAGCGGCCTTTGCCTTCACGACCCGAAGCTCCTGCTCCTGGGTCTTTTGCTCCTCCTTTAGCCCTTCAATCGCCTGTAATATCGGGGCCAGCAGCTCCTTCTTCATCTCCTTTTTATGTTCTTCCACACAGCGCCGCAGGAACTCTTGTTGGTCAGGGCCCCATACTAGACGGCCACCTTCCGACGCCATCTTGCTTTGTGCTTGCCTTCCTTGCTGCTGCTCTAGAGGATCCTCCGCAATCCGGCCACTTTCCTCTCCTTTTTCCATCCGTGTCCAGGGGGAATTCCCTTCTGGTTTACCGCACAGTGTTTTTAGCCGTTAAAATTGCCGTTGGGGCTCCTATTAAGAGCCCAAAAGTCCGTTCCACCGGGAGCTGCCGAAACGTGCGACTTAGCTGGTCATCGCCACACCTGGAAGTCAACCCTACTCATCTTAACTAATCTGGAAGTACTTTTCCACACACATGGACTGCAAATCTGAAATAAGTTAAATACATTTCCATCACTGATTGCAATGATTATTTGTTCAGTTAGAAAGTGCCAATAGGTATTTATTTAATCTGTTCATTCTCTCCATATTTTTATGTCTTTCTTCCTCGCCATACACTCCGTCTTGTGTAGGAAGGCAGCAGACAACTTGTTCTCCAAACTGCTCCCAGGCCTTTCCCAACTTGCTTTTAATGAAGCACTTAGCTATGTGTCACTGGACTATTTATAGGTGTCTGGTACAGAAGTGCAACATTCAGCATCACCGGACAATCCGTGCAGCTGTAAAGTGACTCATTAAATGACCATAACATTATTCACAAACACATTACAGTATCTCAACTACCATAATAAAAGCCTTATCATTCATCTGTAATTGATCCAGTCATTTACAGCAATAGCTCACTGCACCTATTAACTCACAAACTTCAATAATAAACTAATAATCATCAGCACAGGACCAGTTACCACCAGTCAACTCTGGTTTACTTTGTCTGGGTAACGGGGCAAAGTATAAGCGGAGGAGGGAAAAGAAGACACCACATCTAAAACACTTTGCATATCTTTGTCCGTGACTTAAAAAACAGAAGGTTTCAATATTAATGTTGGGGGCTATATGCATTCTGAAATCCAGGGTAATATATAGAGATTCAATCAATACATGATTTTGCATTTTTTGGTTTAAAAAGTCATATTGCCGCTGCCCCGTTGATTATTACAAAGCTAGAGGCACATAGACCTGATAACTGGTGAAAGTCAAGTGTTTAGTGTAAACTCAGACTAATATTCAAAGTGTTTAAACCGAGGAGTCAGTTTGATGCAGAGTCCAGAGGGGGGTTTCCTTTTCTTTGTCACTGATGCAATAAAAAGGTCACCTTCCAAAGACATGAGGACTAAGCTTCATCCATCAGGAATAATCAGAATATAGAAATGCATGAAATCAGCTGGCCTGACATTGAGATAGTTAGATAACTATTGGAGTCAGTACTGAACCCAAGACTGCCATCACTTTTCTTATAACATCTGTTACCTAAAAACAAAACTTTTAAAGTCACACAAAATGTGTTGGCCACTATTATTGCACCAATCATAAGGTGGTGTCCAATCCAGCTTTCTGCCTAGTAATTAAAAGGAAAATAAATAATTTGATAAGATATATAAGTAGTTGGGTACTTCCATTCACAATGTTAAAATACTTCCAGAAATTGCTACTTAAGATACATTCATTACTTCAGAACTGGAATAGCTACCACCATCTGGAATAACGCCGAAAGTGTTAGAAATCCTGACCAACCTCTCATAACCCCCCTTCATTCCTCCAGCTTCGAATCACACTGCACAAATGGAGGCCTTTCGACCCATCATGTCTGCTCGTTTCTTGAAAATGTATATTTAATGAATACCACTTCCTTGCTCTTCTGTGTGGCTCTGCAAATCTCTCATTTTCAAGAATATATTCCAAAGATATGCAGATTCGGTGGATTGGTCATGCTAAAAATTGCCCCTCACTGTCCCAAGATGTGCAGGTTAGATTTGGTAAAGGGGATAGGGCAGGGACTGAGCTGAGGTAAGGTGCTCTTTCAGAGGGTTGGTGCAGACTCGATGGGCCGAACGGCCTCCTGCACTGTAGGGGTTCTATGGTTCTCCTTTTAATTCTCTTTCAAAAATTCAAGACTGGCCCACATTCTGGCTTTACATTCTTCAACCGATTCCAGGTGTTATGTTATACTCGACTTCTTGTGACAGTGTAAAACCATGTGAGGAAAATTCCAAAACAGCTGCCAACATGATTATGAAATAAAGCTGTCAGATGTGAATGGAAATGGGATCCACGTCACTGCACAATGAAGGAATCTCGCTTTATATTTGGCACTCACTCCCTAACTGTTGCTCAGTGCAGTTGCTGTTCCGCCTGACCACAACTGCCTCCTCAATGCTGTCACTTTGTGCAGTGGATCCCTTATGTTGTCACTCTCCAGATTTAAACACACACACACACATGCAAAGCGACAAAATAAGCGCTCGCTCAAACATTCAGCATGAAACTTCTGCTTTGGAATTCACTGGGAAATAACTCGTGCATGACCACATTTTAAAATCAATTCTTCAGAGAACTGAGAAAGGTTTGAACCTGATTATAAGGGAATGAATGGTATTAAAATGCTCGTGGGGGAAGTGAATAATTAGTTAGTTACCCCAAACATTGCAAATGGAATTTAAGGAAAAAAACGAGCTTTGCCTTGCAAGGGTACAGTTTCAGATGGGTCCCACATTTGTTCAACCGTAGGGCTGCTTTGGCTCACTGCAATTTTGCATGTGAACATAGTGCAATCTAATTATCTTATTTACTGTTGAATGGTACTCCTGATCAATGTCAGAATACATGCAAAGATAGATGGTTAAGTTTTGTTACTTCATGCTCCCGGCGCAGAGTGTATGTAATGGTAGAATGCATCAGAAATATGTGTGAAGGTCAGACGGAAAGACATGCAGGTGGAAATTGTACACACAATCCATTCGTGCACAGGACAAAAGTAACAAATGAGAACAGTACCGATATATCTCCATGCCAGCGTAAAATGCAGGCGTTGCACTCTCGAGTTTCCTGGAACAAATACCAGCCGATTCACTTACCTTCAGGAGGCTAGCAGGGACCCGGAGAACTTCACGCAGCTTTGGCTGTGGATGTGAGCCCCTGCACTTCCGGTTTCGCGCATGCGCACGGCTGCGGCCTCCAGCGGCCCCGCCGAGCATCATGGCGGACTCAGGCCGTGGAGGCAGCTCCGTAATCGGCCGCGCGCCCCTGCATGGGACCAGCCCAATCTGTGCCCCGGCTGCTCATAAGGCCCCCCTCGGTGCCCGATCCCCCCGCCCCCCACCAGGGCGGCCGCGGACTGAGTCCGCAGCCGCCATGCGAGAGTCCCGACCTGCCAGACCATGTTAGTTCCACGCTGTCGGGAATTCTGCCAGTCGGGAGCGGAGGTGCGCTGGGCGGGCCTCTGGCAATGGCCCCCCAGCCGTGTGGCGGAATTCGCGGACGCGCGGATTTTCGGGGCCCGGAGAATCGCCGGAGCGGCGCCAGGCCCGAGTCCATCGGAAAAGTTGGGCTGGGATTCTCCGAGCCTCCGTGCTGCAATACATTTTTCATATTTGCTACCTCAAAGACACTTCAGTTTAAGTGTGGGGCAGCAACATGGTTGAAGACCGTAGAGCAGTTTAAAAAGTATATATTTTTATTCAAATCAGGGCATACATAACAACATACAAACATTCATTCAATAACAAAACACAAATCCCTAATTTGACACTTTTTCTCTTTCTCTCCCCAAAATCCCCCATCCCCATTCCCCTCCTTCCCCCTCCACACCTCCCCGACCCCCTCTCCCCCTGCCCGCTGGTAACAAACAGATCCGTAAACAGAGTCAAGAACAGCTTCCATCTCGTCCAGAACCCCCCATCCGAGCCCTGAAGGGCAAACATAATCTTCCCCAGTTTAAGGAATTCCGTAATATCCCCCAAACATGCCAACACCTTCAATGGTTCCTCTGACCACCATTCCAATAAAATTCACCTCCGGGCGATCAATGTGGTGAAGATTACCACATCAGCCCCTTTTCCTCCATCAGCCCCAGCACTTCCGACACCCCCAAACCTGCCTCGAGGACCGGGTAACATCTCCACCCCCGCAATTTGTTCTGGTGTCTCAAATACCGAGCCCCAGAACCCCACTAACCGCATACCTGACCAGAACATGTGAACATGGTGAGCTGGTGCCCCTCTACACCTCTCACATCTATCCTCTACCCATGTGAAAAACCCACTCAATCGTACACATGTCATATGGGTCCTATGCACCGACTTGAACTGTATCAAGCTCGTCCTATTACATGGCAATGTAGCATATACCCAACTCCTCCTCCCACTAATGCTTTATCTCCTCAATTGGTGCTTTCCCGGTGTCCACTAGATGTCCGCAATTCTCCCATCCCCCAACTCATCTGGCAAGTGCACTCTATCAAGCAAGCTGTGATCTGGCAGTTAAGGGAACGAGGATAACTTCTTATGCACAAAATCTTGCAACTGAAGATATCTAAACTCCCCACCCACTCGCCAATTCGTGCTACTTCTGCAATTCCTCAAAGTTCGCAAACCCACCTTCTGAAAACAAGTCCTTCACCCGTCCAACCACCCCCACCCCCAACCATCCCCCATGCCACCACTTTAATGTTGCATCCAACTCTGCCGGGGTAAACCGGTGATCCCCACCACTGCCGAACATTCTTACATTTTACTAACACATTGCTGTGCTTCTCTATCATCTGTTACGGATGGTAAGCACACAGCCAGCATGAATTTGAAATGTCACAGGCCTCTGATGTTAACTTTTCTTCCTCTGCAGTTGCTGCCTAGCCTGCTGAGTATTTCCTGCACTTTTTGATTTACATTGCGGATTTCCAGCATCTGTACTTTTGTACCAGCTTTTGTACCAGCTTGCTGCACATCTGTTGATTTGCATAAGGTGGCTGCAGCCCTTGGTACTTGTCTGGGAGACATTCTCTCACATTCCTCTCTGATCAGATGACCCACTTTCATCTGCTTAGTCATTCACCACCACGTTCTCCAGGGTAAGTGGGATGGGCAGTAGATGTGTGTCTTGCCAACAATGCTCATTGTAATATCCCACACGGGACTTAACGGGGTGAAAATGATTGTCTTCCCCATGGTTCTCACGGAGTATGAGCTCCCCCGCTGAGGGGTGGGGAACTCCATTATCCATTGTATAAAATGTTCAAGTTGCCCCCGTACTTGATAAGGCAGTGGCCACTGGGAAGTGTATATAACATTAGTGTAAATAAATCTAAGTTCTTTATTTTACTCGGTGTGGACTCCGGGGGTGTCCTTTATAAACTCATAGCCTGAGAATAAATTTTAAAGAAGAAAAGCTGTTTTTAGCAGGCCTATTGGAGAAAGGGTTCTGGCATTGTTGATGCCCTAAAAGAATGGGGGAGGGAGAGACTGAAGGTCAAAATCAGCAGTCTATTTTTCATTCTCCAATGCTCTCCCTTACACGCATACACAGCAGCACTACACAATTATATGAATAATGATATAAACTATTTTTTCACGACCTATAGTGATCCCTAAAGGCTTTGTATCACCTGTAGATGTATCGTATTTGGACTTCCTGAAGGCATTTGACAAGGCACCTCA
The DNA here is from genome assembly GCF_047496885.1 of Scyliorhinus torazame. Taxonomy (NCBI): domain Eukaryota; kingdom Metazoa; phylum Chordata; class Chondrichthyes; order Carcharhiniformes; family Scyliorhinidae; genus Scyliorhinus; species Scyliorhinus torazame. The sequence goes on from NC_092712.1 coordinate 151,958,656, forward strand.
CAAAACGTTAAGTCATAAGATGAAAACCATTATTTTGGAGGTAGTCTTTTGATATGGATTGGGAATTGGCAAATGGACAGAAACAGCAAGTGGGGATAGGGGTTCTTTTTCAGATTGGCGACCTGTAACCAGTGAGGTTCCACAGGGACCAGTGTTGGGATTTCAACTGTTTACAATGGGTGCGATTCAGCGGACTCAAGTTAAAGTCCGCTGACCCGACCGTTTAGTGGGGTGTTTCTTGGAGGAGAATGAGCAAACTCCACACAGACAGTGACCCGGGGCTGGGATCGAACCCGGGCCCTTAGCAGCATGAGGCAGCAGTGCTAACCACTGTGCCACCATGGCGCCCTCCCACCCTGCTATTCAACAGCACTTGGACAGGTGCAATTTACCGGCCACCTCCCGCCAGAATCGGGACGGGGCGCAACCAGTAGGTCCTGGGAGAGGTATCCCCTGGGATTCCCGACTGGCATTACGCCTCACAAAATCTGGTTAGATGGGCAGGACCCAGTCTCGCACGGTTAAGTGAGTTTAAAAACCCACTTAGCTGTACTGGCACCGGATCGAATGGCCACCTGGCATCTATCGGCCTTACCGAGATGACCCCAGCTGAATGTCGATTAGTACTGGCCCCCACAAACAGGGACCAGGCAGAATGGCACTTGTGGGGGGGGGGTCCTCCCAGGTGATCGGAGTCCTTTGCGTGGGTAGCATCTGAGTCGGGTGGCACCCTAGCACTGCTGGTGGCACCCAGGCACCTAAGCACTGCCAGTCTAGCACTATGGCAGTGCCACCTGGGTGCCCTGGCAGTGCCAACCAGGTGTCAGCTTGGCAGTGCCAGGGTGTCCAGCTGGTACTGCCAGGCTGGTAGGGAACTGCCAGGGTGCCAGGCTGGCAGTGCCAAACTGGATTTGTCCCTCACCGGGATCGGGCCCGGGGGTGCCCTGCTGTGGGGTGCAGGGAGCTCGAGGACCTCCCAACAGGTGAGTTGGGGCATTGGGGGGGACTCAGGGGGTCGTGTCGGGGGTTGAGAAATCGGGGCGCCATTTTCAACTGATGCCCCAATCTCTTCCTCCACTGAGGCCCTGCGCTCGGTGGAGCTCCTCAGTGCAATATATGCAACTAAGGGCAGCCTTGGCGGGGCATTCCGTACTGGGGGCCGAGAAAAAACAGAGTGCCATTCGGTAGTGTGGTCGTTCCCGGTGCTACAAGCGCCGTGAATGGCCCTTGATTCCTATCCAGAGGTCCTCTCGCTGAAGCAGCACATACAGGAATTAGGACGCCATTTTTGTCATGTTCTGTAGACTGGCCGATATGAATGATACAACACTACAGAACATCTAGTTTAAATAATTTATTATGAAACAACTGGTAAAGGTAACTGAAATAAATAAATAAATAACAAACTACAAACTCTAACTAACTATTTTGAGGTACTGCAAAATATGTCTATCCATCAACACGACTTACTCCCTACTCCCCTAGCCACAAAGTCATGTGGTAGGTTTACACTGCCACCTGGTGGCCGGAGGTCGTGAATAATATTTTGTACAGAATTGCTTTATGCATATCATCACAATTTTGACTGACTCCCCTGAACTTTCCCCCCACCCTTTTAGGCTCCCTCCATTTTTGTGACACCCCCTTACCCCCTAACCTTAGGGATGCCCCCAGGAACGCACACCCCCTCTGCCTGGCACCTGAAGGGATCTCCCAGGCCAATGGACACACCTGGGTAGTCAGGGATAGGGCAGGGTGGCACACCAGCACTACCCTGGCATCCACACATCTTGACACTGCCAGCCTGTCACACTGACAGTGTCACCTGAGCACCCTGGCAGTGCCAACCTGGCACCTGGGCACCCTGACACTGCCCACCTGTAATCCAGACAGTTCCCCAGCATCCTGACTGACATTGTCAGGGTGTTCGGGTGACACTGCCGGGGGGGGCAGGCTGGCAGTGTCAAGGTGTGTGGATGCGAGGGGACTGCCAGTGTGCCCTCCTGCCCCACCCCTGACCACCCGAGTGTGTCCAATGGCCTGAGAGACCCCTTCAGGTGCCATTACGACTGGTTTACTCTTGTGTGGAATAAACAACGCCCTGATGAGGCCTCCCAGACATGGCCAATGAGTCCCAGGCACCGGGTGAATCTGGCATCTAGGTATGTAAATGAACCATACAGCTCATTTAAATATTCAGCTCTGGATCACACCCAGAAAGGGTGAGATGTATATCCCACTGGATGGAGCAGGTAGGATGACTCGCAGTCAGTCAAACGCCTGACGTGGAGCCCAATTATGCACTGGGGCACAATTCACCCATTTTGCCCGCATTCATGTCAGGACAATGGGATCGCTGAATTGTGCTCAATATATTTATGACTTGGCAGAAGGAAGTGAATGTACTGTCGCAAAATTTGCAGGGGGCACAAAAATAGATGGAAAGGCAGGTTGTGAGAGAGAACAAAGAAAAGTACAGCACAGGAAACAGGCCCATCAACCCTCCAAGCTTGCGCCAACCACGCTGTCTGTCTAACCTGAAACCTTCTATACCTCCGGGGTCCCTTTCCTTCTATTCCCATCCAATTCACGTATTTGTCAAGATACACCTTAAAAGTCACTATTGTATCTACCTACACCAGCTCTTCCGGTAGTGAGTTCTAGGCATCCAATACCTTCTGTGTAAAAAACTTGCCTCGCACATCTCTAAATTTTGCCCCTCTCAACTTAAACCTATGTCCCCTGGTAATTGACTTCCACCCTGGAAAAAAGCTTCTGACTATGCACTCTGTCCATGCACCTCATAATTTTGTGACTTCTATCAGGTCATCCCACTGGTGGCACGGTAGTGGTTAGCACTGTTGCTTCGCAGCACCAGGGTCCCAGGTTCGATTCCCGGCTTGGATTACTGTCTGTGGAGTCTGCAATTTCTCCCCGTGTCTGAAAGGGTTTCCTCCGGGTGCTCCGGTTTCCTCCCACAAGTCCCAAAAAATGTGCTCGTTAGGTGAATTGGACATTCTAAATTCTCCCTCTGTGTACCCGAACAGGCGCCAGAATGTGGTGACTAGGGGATTTTCACAGTAACTTTATTGCAGTGTTAATGTAAGCCTACTTGTGACAAACCTCCATCATTCCAATGAGAACAATCAAAGTTTATCCACCCTCTACTCATAGCTAATGCACTCCATCTCAGGCAACATCCATGCAAACCTTCTGTACCCTCTCCAAAGTCTCCACATCCCTCTGGTAGTGTGGCAAACAGAATTCAACACTATTCCAAGTTGGCCTATCTAAGAGCCTATGGGCAGCATGGTAGCACAAGTGGATAGCACTGTGACTTTACAGTGCCAGGGTCCCAGGTTCGATTTCCCGCTGGGTCACTGTCTGTGCGTAGTCTACACGTTCTGCCCGTGTCTGCGTGGGTTCCCTCCGGCTGTCCAAAGACGTGCAGGTTAGGTGGATTGGCCATGATAAGTTGCCATTAGTGATCAAAAAGGTTAGGCGGGGTTATTGGGTTACGGGGATAGGGTGAAAGTGAGGGCTTAAGTGCGTCGGTGCAGATTCGATGGGCCGAATGGCCTCCTTCTGCACTCTATGTTCTATGTAAGGTTTTGTACAGCTGCAGCATGACTTGACAATTTTTATACTCAATGCCCCGGCGAATGAAGTCAAGTGCCTTCTTGACTAACTTCTCCACCTGCGTTGCCACTTTCAGTGACCTGTGGACCTGTAAACCCAGATCCCTCGGCCGATCAATACTTTTAAGGGTACTCCAATTCACTGATTATTTCCCACCTGTATTGGACCTTCCAAAATGCATTACCTCACATATGTCCGGATTAAACTCCATCTGCCATCTCTCCAGCCAAGGCTCCAACTAACCTATTACCTGCTGTATCCTCTGACAGTCCTCATCACAATCTGTAATTCCACCAATTTTAGTCTTGTACGTAAACTTACTCATCAGACCCGTTAGAATATCCTCCAAATCATTTACATATACCTCAAACACTAAAGGTCCCAGCACTGATCCCTGCGGAACACTACTAGTTACAGAAAATTCAGAAAAGTACCATTCCACTTCTACCCTCTGGCTTCTAATGACCGAGGCAGATCTGTATTCATCTTGCCAGCTCACCTCTGATCCCATGCGACCTCCTCTTTTGTAAAGGTAGGAGCACTCAGTAAAGGTAGGGGCACTCAGTAAAGGTAGGAGAACTCAGTAAAGGTAGGAACGCTCAGTAAAGATAGGAGCACTCAGTAAAGGTAGGAACACTCAGTAAAGGTAGGGGCACTCAGTAAAGGTAGGGGCACTCAGTAAAGGTAGGGGCACTCAGTAAAGGTAGGGGCAGTCAGTAAAGGTAGGAGCACTCAGTAAAGGTAGGCGCACTCAGTAAAGGTAGGAGTGCTCAGTAAAGGTAGGAACGCTCAGTAAAGATAGGAGAACTCAGTAAAGGTAGGAACACTCAGTAAAGGTAGGGGCACTCAGTGAAGGTAGGAGCACTCAGTAAACGTAGGAGCACATAGTAAAGGTAGGATCGCTCAGTAAAGGTAGGAACACTCAGTAAAGGTACGGGTACTCAGTAACGGTAGGAGCGCTCAGTAAAGGTAGGAGTGCTCAGTAAAGGTAGGAACGCTCAGTAAAGGTAGGGTTACTCAGTAAAGGTAGGAGCACTCATTAAAGGTAGGGGCACTCAGTAAAGATAGGAGCACTCAGTAAAGGTAGGAGAACTCAGTAAAGGGAGGAACGCTCAGTAAAGATAGGAGCACTCAGTAAAGGTAGGAGCACTCAGTAAAGGAAGGGGCACTCAGTGAAGGTAGGAGCACTGAGTAAAGGTAGGAGCACTCAGTAAAGATAGGGGTACTCAGTAAAGGTAGGAGCACTCAGTAAAGGTAGGAACACTCAGTAAAGATAGGAGAACTCAGTAAAGGTAGGGGCACTCAGTAAAGGTAGGAGCACTCAGTAAAGGTAGGGGCACTCAGTAAAGGTAGGGGCACTCAGTAAAGGTAGGGGCACTCAGTGAAGGTAGGGGCACTCAGTAAAGGTAGGAGCACTCAGTAAAGGTAGGGGCACTCAGTAAAGGTGGGGTGTTCAGTAAAGGTGGGAGCAGTCAGTAAAGGTAGGAACACTCAGTAAAGGTAGGGGCACTCAGTAAAGGTGGGGTGTTCAGTAAAGGTAGGAGCACTGAGTAAAGGTAGGAGCACTCAGTAAAGGTAGGGGCGCTCAGTAAAGATAGGGGTGTTCAGTAAAGGTGGGGTGTTCAGTAAAGGTAGGAGTACTGAGTAAAGGTAGGAGCACTGAGTAAAGGTAGGGGTACTCAGTAAAGGTAGGAGCACTCAGTAAAGGTAGGAACACTCAGTAAAGATAGGAGAACTCAGTAAAGGTAGGGGCACTCAGTAAAGGTAGGAGCACTCAGTAAAGGTAGGGGCACTCAGTAAAGGTAGGGGCACTCAGTAAAGGTAGGGGCACTCTGTAAAGGTAGGGGCACTCAGTAAAGGTAGGGGCACTCAGTGAAGGTAGGGGCACTCAGTAAAGGTAGGCGCACTCAGTAAAGGTAGGGGCACTCAGTAAAGGTGGGGTGTTCAGTAAAGGTGGGAGCACTCAGTAAAGGTAGGAACACTCAGTAAAGGTAGGAGCACTCAGTAAAGATAGGGGTACTCAGTAAAGGTAGGAGCACTCAGTAAAGGTAGGAACACTCAGTAAAGATAGGAGAACTCAGTAAAGGTAGGGGCACTCAGTAAAGGTAGGAGCACTCAGTAAAGGTAGGGGCACTCAGTAAAGGTAGGGGCACTCAGTAAAGGTAGGGGCACTCAGTGAAGGTAGGGGCACTCAGTAAAGGTAGGAGCACTCAGTAAAGGTAGGGGCACTCAGTAAAGGTGGGGTGTTCAGTAAAGGTGGGAGCAGTCAGTAAAGGTAGGAGCACTCAGTAAAGGTAGGGGCACTCAGTAAAGGTGGGGTGTTCAGTAAAGGTAGGAGCACTGAGTAAAGGTAGGAGCACTCAGTAAAGGTAGGGGCGCTCAGTAAAGATAGGGGTGTTCAGTAAAGGTGGGGTGTTCAGTAAAGGTAGGAGTACTGAGTAAAGGTAGGAGCACTGAGTAAAGGTAGGGGTACTCAGTAAAGGTAGGAGCACTCAGTAAAGGTAGGAACACTCAGTAAAGATAGGAGAACTCAGTAAAGGTAGGGGCACTCAGTAAAGGTAGGAGCACTCAGTAAAGGTAGGGGCACTCAGTAAAGGTAGGGGCACTCAGTAAAGGTAGGGGCACTCTGTAAAGGTAGGGGCACTCAGTAAAGGTAGGGGCACTCAGTGAAGGTAGGGGCACTCAGTAAAGGTAGGCGCACTCAGTAAAGGTAGGGGCACTCAGTAAAGGTGGGGTGTTCAGTAAAGGTGGGAGCACTCAGTAAAGGTAGGAACACTCAGTAAAGGTAGGAACACTCAGTAAAGGTAGGGGCACTCAGTAAAGGTAGGAACGCTCAGTAAAGGTAGGGGCACTCAGTGAAGGTAGGGGCACTCAGTAAAGGTAGGGGCACTCAGTAAAGGTAGGGGCACTCAGTGAAGGTAGGAACGCTCAGTAAAGGTAGGAACGCTCAGTAAAGGTAGGAGCACTCAGTAAAGGTAGGGGCGCTCAGTAAAGGTGGGGCGCTCAGTAAAGGTAGGAGCACTCAGTAAAGGTAGGGGTACTCAGTAAAGGTAGGAACACTCAGTAAAGGTAGGAACGCTCAGTAAAGGTAGGAACGCTCAGTAAAGTAGGAACGCTCAGTAAAGGTAGGAACGCTCAGTAAAGGTAGGAACACTCAGTAAAGGTGTGGTGGTATGTATTAGGGGTCATGTTGGACTGTGAAGCCGAGATGCTATTGGCTGACAGATCCCGGGTCCTGGTTGGCTGCCGACTCCTGGCTCCGCCCTGAAGGCGGAGTATATGAACCCGAGCTTCTGCCCGCAGCTTCATTCTGTTGCTGAGCTGCTGGGGACAAGCATCGCTTAATAAAGCCTGGATCAACTTCATCACTTCTTGTCTCTCGTAAGTCATTGTGCGCTACAATTTATTAAGTGAGCTTAAAAGACTATGGAGTTCCGGATGCTCCGGAATGCTTGCGGATCAGCCCCCACGCAGCGAACTCGGCAGCAGTATTCAAACACTGGCAAGCATGCTTTGAAGGCTACCTCCGAACGGCCCCCGGCCGGATCACAGAAGACCAGAAAATGCAGGTCCTGCATTCGAGGATAAGCCCGGAAATTTACCCTCTCATAGAAGACGCAGAGGATTTCCCGACGGCGCTCGCATTGCTGAAGGGCATCTACGTTCGGCCCGTTAACCAGGTCTACGCGCGCCACCAACTCGCGACGAGACGGCAAAGTCCCGGAGAATTGCTAGAAGAATTCTACGCCGCGCTGCTAATTTTGGGACGGGGCTGCAGCTGCCCGCCGGTGAACGCGATCGAACACACGGACATGCTAATTCGCGATGCATTTGTGGCAGGTATGAACTCTCCCCAAATCCGCCAAAGACTTTCAGAAAGAGAGTCGCTAGGACTCTCAGAGGCACGGGCCCTTGCAGCTTCCCTAGATGTGGCCTCGCAAAACGACCGCGCCTACGGCCCCAACCGCGCGGCAGCCCCTTGGGCTCCGTGGACCCCCGTCGTGACAAACCCCTCCCCCCCTCGCAAGCTTGCGCGGTTAAAGCGCCAGACCATCCCGGGGGGGCCCGCTGCTATTTCTGCGGACAAGCGAAACACCCCCGGCAGCGCTGCCCGGCCCGCGCAGCTATTTGTAAAAGCTGCGGCAAGAAGGGCCATTACGCGGCAGTGCGCCGGTCCCGGGGGGTCGCCGCAATCACCGGAGAAGAACGAGCCCAGCACATCCCAAACGCTCCCCAACCCCCCCAGCGCCCCATGTGCGACCCGCGGGCGCCGCCATTTTGGGTCCCGGGCACCACGGGGGGAGGATGGGCGCCGCCATCTTGTGACCCCCCAGCCACGTGCGATTCATGGGGGCGGCCATTTTGTCCACCCCCGACCACGTGCAATCCATGGGGTGGCCATTTTGTCCACTCCCGGCCGCGTGCGATTCATGGACGCCACCATTTTGGTTGACAACAAAGGACCCCAGCATCGACGGCTCCACGGGGTCCGAAAAAGACGCCGCGACACTACTACCATGACTGGCTTCGGTGACACTGGATTAATCGCCGCGCTGGACGCTCCAGACGACGACAACAACGGTGCTGGTCAACGGATACGAGACGCCATGCCTGATCGACACCGGGAGCACTGAAAGTTTTATTCACCCAGACACGGTAAGACGCTGTTTTCTGACCATCCATCCAAGCACGCAAAAGATTTCCCTAGCTGCAGGATCCCACTCCGTAGAGATCAAAGGGTTCTGCATCGCAAACCTAACGGTGCAAGGGAGGGAGTTTAAGAACTACAGGCTCCACGTCCTTCCCCAACTCTGCGCGCCCACATTACTGGGATTAGATTTCCAGTGTAACCTGCAGAGCCTGACATTCCAATTCGGCGGCCCAATACCCCCACTCACTATCTGCGGCCTCGCAACTCTCAAGGTTGAACCGCCGTCCTTGTTTGCAAACCTCACCCCGGATTGCAAACCCGTCGCCACTAGGAGCAGACGGTACAGCGCCCAGGACCGGATATTTATTCGGTCTGAAGTCCAGCGGTTGCTGAAGGAAGGCATAATCCAGGCCAGCAATAGTCCCTGGAGAGCCCAGGTGGTAGTAGTAAAGACCGGGGAGAAGCAAAGGACGGTCGTAGACTATAGTCAGACCATCAACAGGTACACGCAGCTAGATGCGCGTACCCTCTCCCCCGCATATCCGACATGGTCAATCGGATTGCCCAGTATAAGGTCTTCTCCACCGTGGACCTCAAGTCCGCCTACCACCAGCTCCCCATCCGCCCAGGTGACCGCAAGTACACCGCCTTTGAGGCAGACGGGCGTCTATACCACTTCCTAAGGGTCCCATTTGGTGTCACAAACGGGGTCTCGGTCTTCCAACGGGAGATGGACCGAATGGTTGACCAGCACGGGTTGCAGGCCACGTTCCCGTATCTCGACAACGTAACCATCTGCGGCCACGATCAGCAGGACCACGACGCCAACCTCAAAGTTCCTCCAGACTGCTAACGCCCTGAACCTCACATATAACGAGGAAAAGTGCATTTTTAGCACAAACCGGTTGGCCATCCTGGGATACGTAGTGCGCAATGGGATAAGAGGCCCCGACCCCAAACGCATGCGCCCCCTTATGGAATTCCCCCTCCCCCACTGCTCCAAAGCCCTGAAACGTTGCCTGGGTTTCTTTACATATTACGCCCAGTGGGTCCCCCAGTATGCAGACAAGGCCCGCCCGCTAATACAGTCCACTACCTTCCCCCTGTCGACAGAGGCTCGCCAGGCCTTCAGCCGCATCAAAGCGGATATCGCAAAGGCCACGATGCGCGCCATCGACGAGTCCCTCCCCTTCCAGGTCGAGAGCAACGCATCCGACGTAGCTCTGGCGGCCACCCTTAACCAAGCGGGCAGACCTGTGGCCTTTTTCTCCCGGACCCTCCACGCCTCAGAAATCCGCCACTCCTCAGTGGAAAAGGAAGCCCAAGCCATAGTGGAAGCTGTGCGACATTGGAGGCATTACCTGGCCGGCAGGAGATTCACTCTCCTCACCGACCAACGGTCGGTAGCCTTCATGTTTGATAATGCACAGCGGGGCAAAATTTAAAATGACAAGATCTTAAGGTGGAGGATCGAGCACTCCACCTTCAACTATGAGATCTTGTATCGTCCCGGAAAGCTGAATGAGCTGTCTGATGCCCTATCCCGCGGCCCATGTGCCAACGCACAAATAGACCGCCTCCAAGCCCTCCACGAGGACCTCTGCCACCCGGGGGTCATTCGATTCTACCATTTCGTAAAGTCCCGCAACCTCCCCTACTCTGTGGAGGACGTCCGTACAGTCACCAGGAACTGCCACATCTGCGCAGAGTGCAAACCGCACTTTTTCAGGCCGGATAGAGCGCACCTGATCAAGGCTTCCCGCCCCTTTGAACGCCTCAGTTTGGATTTCAAAGGGCCCCTCCCGTCCACCGACCGCAGCGCATACTTCCTGAACGTGGTGGACGAGTACTCTCGTTTCCCCTTCGCCATCCCCTGCCCCGACATGACAGCGGCCACAGTCATTAAATCCCTTGGCACCATATTCACATTGTTCGGTTGCCTCGCGCATATCCATAGCGACAGGGGGTCCTCATTCATGAGTGACGAGCTGCGCCAGTTCCTGCTCAGCAAGGGCATAGCCTCGAGCAGGACGACCAGCTACAACCCCCGGGGGAACGGGCAAGTAGAGAGGGAGAACGGCACGGTCTGGAAGACCGTCCTACTGGCCCTACGGTCCAGGGATCTCCCAGTTTCCCGGTGGCAGGACGTCCTCCCGGGCGCTCTCCACTCCATTCAGTCGCTGCTGTGTACCACCACTAACCAAACGCCTCATGAGCGCCTCCTTGTATTCCCCAGGAAGTCCTCCTCCGGAACGTCGCTGCCGACTTGGCTGGCGGCCCCAGGACCCATCTTGCTCCGGAAACATGTGCGGGCACACAAATTGGACCCGTTGGTCGAGAGGGTTCACCTTCTCCACGCGAACCCGCAGTACGCCTACGTGGCGTACCCCGACGGCCGACAGGACACGGTTTCCCTGCGGGACCTGGCGCCCGCCAGCAACACCCCCCCCCCCCCCGACACCGATCATCCCCTCCCTGCCACCGGCGCACCCCGCGACCGCCCCCTTCCCGGGGGGATCGGTCCTCCTCCTGTGCCCGCCCAGGAGTAAAACAGGAACAAACACCGAAACGCTCCCGGAGACGACAACGCCTGAGCAAGCACCTGCACCACCACCGGGGCTGAGGTGATCAACGAGGAAGACCAGACCACCCGCTCGACTCTTGGAATCCACGTGACACCAAGAATGTTGTTGTAACAAAAAATTTTTTTGCTAATATTGTAAATAGTTCGCACAAACATGTACATAGCCCAGTGTAGGGCTAAAACTGTAGTAACACTGTCCGAAATTTTCCTTCCAGGGCCAGCCTTGTAAACCCCTACCACCATGCGAACCACCACCCCGCCGGGTTCCTTTATAAGAAGGGGTGAATGTGGTGGTATGTATTAAGGGTCATGTGGGACTGTGAAGCCGAGATGCTATTGGCTGACAGATCCCGGGTCCTGGTTGGCTGCCGACTCCTGGCTCCGTCCTGAAGGCGGAGTATAAGAACCCGAGCTTCTCCCCGCAGCTTCATTCTGTTGCTGAGCTGCTGGGGACAAGCATCGCTTAATAAAGCCTGGATCGACTTCATCACTTCTCGTCTCTCGTAAGTCATTGTGCGCTACAAAAGGTAGGGGCGCACAGTAAAGGTAGGTGCGCTCAGTAAAGGTAGGAGCACTCAGTAAAGGTAGGAGCAGTCAGTAAAGGTAGGAGCACTCAGTAAAGGTAGGAACAGTCAGTAAAGGAGGGAACGCTCAGTAAAGGTAGGGGCAATCAGTAAAGGTAGGGGCACTCAGTAAAGGTAGGGGCACTCAGTAAAGGTAGGGGCACTCAGTAAAGATAGGAGCACTCAGTAAAGATAGGGGTGTTCAGTAAAGGTAGGAACACTCAGTAAAGTTGGGAACACTCAGTAAGGATAGGGGCACTCAGTAAAGGTAGGGGTACTCAGTAAAGGTAGGGGTGTTCAGTAAAGGTGGGAACACTCAGTAAAGGTGGGAACACTCAGTAAAGGTAGGAACACTCAGTAAAGGTAGGGGCACTCAGTAAAGGTAGGGGCACTCAATAAAGGTAGGGGCACTCAGTAAAGGTAGGGGCACTCAGTAAAGGTAGGGGCACTCAGTAAAGATAGGAGCACTCAGTAAAGATAGGGGTGTTCAGTAAAGGTAGGAACACTCAGTAAAGTTGGGAACACTCAGTAAGGATCGGGGCACTCAATAAAGGTAGGGGCACTCAGTAAAGGTAGGGGTGTTCAGTAAAGGTGGGAACACTCAGTAAAGGTAGGAACACTCAGTAAAGGTAGGGGCACTCAGTAAAGGTAGGGGCACTCAGTAAAGGTAGGAGCACTCAGTAAAGGTAGGGGCACTCAGTAAAGGTAGGAGCACTCAGTAAAGGTAGGGGCACACCGTAAAGGTAGGGGCACTCAGTAAAGGTAGGAACACTCAGTAAAGGTAGGAACACTCAGTAAAGGTAGGGGCACTCAGTAAAGGTAGGAACGCTCAGTAAAGGTAGGGGCGCTCAGTAAAGGTAGGGGCGCTCAGTAAAGGTGGGGCGCTCAGTAAAGGTAGGGGCGCTCAGTAAAGGTAGGGGCGCTCAGTAAAGGTAGGGGCACTCAGTAAAGGTAGGGGCACTCAGTAAAGGTAGGAACAATCAGTAAAGGTAGGAACACTCAGTAAAGGTAGGGGCACTCAGTAAAGGTAGGGGTACTCAGTAAAGGTAGGAACACTCAGTAAATGTAGGGGTGCTCAGTAAAGGTAGGAACACACAGTAAAGGTAGGGGCACTCAGTAAAGGTAGGGGCACTCAGTAAAGGTAGGGGCACTCAGTAAAGGTAGGAACACTCAGTAAAGGTAGGAACACTCAGCAAAGGTAGGAACACTCAGTAAAGGTAGGAGCAGTCAGTAAAGGTAGGGCTACTCAGTAAAGGTAGGGGCACTCAGTAAAGGTAGGAACACTCAGTAAAGGTAGGAACACTCAGTAAAGGTAGGGGCACTCAGTAAAGGAAGGGGCGCTCAGTAAAGGCCGGGGCGCTCAGTAAAGGTAGGGGCACTCAGTAAAGGTAGGGGCGCTCAGTAAAGGTAGGAGCATTCAGTAAAGGTAGAAATGCTCAGTAAAGGTAGGGGCGCTCAGGAAAGGTAAGGGGGCTCAGTAAAGGTAGGTGCGCTCATTAAAGGTAGGAATGCTCAGTAAAGGTAGGAGCATTCAGTAAAGGTAGGAACACCCAGTAAAGGTAGGGGTACTCAATAAATGTAGGGGTACTCAGTAAAGGTGTTTGCACTCAGTAAAGGTAGGAGCAGTCAGTAAAGGTAGGAGCACTCAGTAAAGGTAGGAACAGTCAGTAAAGGAGGGAACGCTCAGTAAAGGTAGGGGCAATCAGTAAAGGTAGGGGCACTCAGTAAAGGTAGGGGCACTCAGTAAAGGTAGGGGCACTCAGTAAAGATAGGAGCACTCAGTAAAGATAGGGGTGTTCAGTAAAGGTAGGAACACTCAGTAAAGTTGGGAACACTCAGTAAGGATAGGGGCACTCAGTAAAGGTAGGGGTACTCAGTAAAGGTAGGGGTGTTCAGTAAAGGTGGGAACACTCAGTAAAGGTGGGAACACTCAGTAAAGGTAGGAACACTCAGTAAAGGTAGGGGCACTCAGTAAAGGTAGGGGCACTCAATAAAGGTAGGGGCACTCAGTAAAGGTAGGGGCACTCAGTAAAGGTAGGGGCACTCAGTAAAGATAGGAGCACTCAGTAAAGATAGGGGTGTTCAGTAAAGGTAGGAACACTCAGTAAAGTTGGGAACACTCAGTAAGGATCGGGGCACTCAATAAAGGTAGGGGCACTCAGTAAAGGTAGGGGTGTTCAGTAAAGGTGGGAACACTCAGTAAAGGTAGGAACACTCAGTAAAGGTAGGGGCACTCAGTAAAGGTAGGGGCACTCAGTAAAGGTAGGAGCACTCAGTAAAGGTAGGGGCACTCAGTAAAGGTAGGAGCACTCAGTAAAGGTAGGGGCACACCGTAAAGGTAGGGGCACTCAGTAAAGGTAGGAACACTCAGTAAAGGTAGGAACACTCAGTAAAGGTAGGGGCACTCAGTAAAGGTAGGAACGCTCAGTAAAGGTAGGGGCGCTCAGTAAAGGTAGGGGCGCTCAGTAATGGTGGGGCGCTCAGTAAAGGTAGGGGCGCTCAGTAAAGGTAGGGGCGCTCAGTAAAGGTAGGGGCACTCAGTAAAGGTAGGGGCACTCAGTAAAGGTAGGAACAATCAGTAAAGGTAGGAACACTCAGTAAAGGTAGGGGCACTCAGTAAAGGTAGGGGTACTCAGTAAAGGTAGGAACACTCAGTAAATGTAGGGGTGCTCAGTAAAGGTAGGAACACACAGTAAAGGTAGGGGCACTCAGTAAAGGTAGGGGCACTCAGTAAAGGTAGGGGCACTCAGTAAAGGTAGGAACACTCAGTAAAGGTAGGAACACTCAGCAAAGGTAGGAACACTCAGTAAAGGTAGGAGCAGTCAGTAAAGGTAGGGCTACTCAGTAAAGGTAGGGGCACTCAGTAAAGGTAGGAACACTCAGTAAAGGTAGGAACACTCAGTAAAGGTAGGGGCACTCAGTAAAGGAAGGGGCGCTCAGTAAAGGCCGGGGCGCTCAGTAAAGGTAGGGGCACTCAGTAAAGGTAGGGGCGCTCAGTAAAGGTAGGAGCATTCAGTAAAGGTAGAAACGCTCAGTAAAGGTAGGGGCGCTCAGGAAAGGTAAGGGGGCTCAGTAAAGGTAGGTGCGCTCATTAAAGGTAGGAATGCTCAGTAAAGGTAGGAGCATTCAGTAAAGGTAGGAACACCCAGTAAAGGTAGGGGTACTCAATAAATGTAGGGGTACTCAGTAAAGGTGTTTGCACTTAGTCTAGTGTTTCCACAAGTGAGCAGCCGGTGGAGCAGATGGAAATGGTGGATTCATGACTCACTGTCTGGGGACCCAGTTCACATCGTCCTTCAGCTACTGAATGCAGTGATTCAAACTCAGAATGACGACTTGCTTACTCATCGGCGTGAGCAGCACATTTTAATGTTCAAAAATGTGTCAAGCAGCCTGTACCTTTAGGTGCATGTATGGGGAAGTCCTTACCTCTCATCTGCACAAGCTCCCTAATAGTGTACTACAGTCACTGGACTGAAGACTACAGGATTTAAAAATTCATTTACGGATGTGGACTTCACTGGACAGCCCAGCATTTATTGCCCATCTCTCGTTGCCTCTCCGATGGTCGTGGTGAGCTGCCTTCTTGAACCGCTGCTGTCCCTGAAGTGTAGGTACACCCACAGTGCTGTGAGGGAGGGAGGGAGTTGGAAGGCACCCTCCAAGTGGTGGTGTGCCCAGGTATCATCTGCTATGTTTTTTCTAGATGGCAATGGTTGTGGGTTTGGAAGGTGCTGTCTAAGGAACCAGAGTGAGTTCCTGCAGTGCATCTTAATAATCTTTATTCGTGTCACAAATAAGCTTATATTAACACTGCAATGAAGTTATTGTGAAAAGCCCCTAGTCACCACATTCCGCCGCCTGTTCGGGTGCACAGTGGGAGAATTCAGAATATCCAATTCACCTAACAAGCACGTCTTTCAGGACTTGTGGGAAGAAACTGGAGCACCCGGAGGAACCCCCCACCCCCCTCCCCAAGGCCTGTCCACTATATACATGGTACAAGTCAGGAGTGTGAAGGATACTGTTCACTTACCTGGTTGAGTGCAGCTTCAACAACACTCACGAAGCTCGACATCATCCAGGGCAAAGCAATCTGCTTCATCAGCACCCCATCAACCCCCTTAAACATTCACTTCTGCTATCATCAGAACACAGTGGCAGTATAAGCACCTTTGCAATATGGACTGCAGGAACCTATCAAGCTTCCTTCAACAGCATCCTTCAAATTTGTAACTGTTACCACCTAGGAGGACAAGGGCATCAGTTGTGTGGCAACGCCACCACCTGTAATTTCCCAAACCATACTGACTCAGAGCTATATCGCCATTCCTTCACTGTCGCTGGATCAAAATCCTAGAATTCCCCCGCTAACTACACAGTGGGTGTACCTACACCAGATAGACTGCAGCGGTTCAAGAAAGTGGCTCGCCAGCCCCTTCTCAAGGGAAGTTAGAGATGGACAATAAATGCTGGATTTGTCAACTCCCATGAATTAATATATATATATATATATACAATATGGATGATACCTTAATATGTATAAATGATACCTATGCTTTCATGTCTTGGGGATTTCATGACTCAAACAAAACTCCTTCCTTTTGCTAAATGCCAGTTTATTATGCAGACTGACCCTCTATCTCATGGTCAAAATTGCTTTTTGCAGTTGGTTGCTGCTGCCTGTCCTCCCCTACTTGTTCCATGATAACCCATGGCAGGTTAATATTGTGTAAGATGCATCTTAGTATACCATGGTGAGGCTGTACAGGTTCCCTACCCTACCACTTTCAGAAGCAGCAGATAGAGGGGCACATTGGAACATTGGTGAGATCCTTTTACTTTATTCTTGGGATGTGGACATGCTGGCACGGTTCGTATTCATTGCTCATTGTGGGTAAGGATGGCAAGCTTTCTTTCTTGGGCTGTGTTTTTACCCAAGTTGGGTTTTTACAACAATTCAGCAGCCTCATGAACACCTTTAATTTCCAGAATTTTAAAATTGAATTCTCAAACTGCCGAGGTTAAATTCAATCAGCGGATTAATGACTGAGTAACATGTCCACTGTACAACCATACCCAGTGCATTGAAATTAGACAAATAAATGTTTACACAGAGCAAGGTTAGAGTCTGGTATTCTCTGCCTCAAAACATTCTGGAAGCAGAGTCCATAAGTTTTTGTAAAAAGAAATGGAATAGTTACTTTAAAAAAGACAGTATTAAAGGGAATGAGGGTTGCGTGTGAGAGTGGAATTGAGTTGGGTGGTTTACATAGATACGTCCAGTAACACAAACTTGATGGGGAGATGGTGGCACAGTGATATTGCCACTGGACCAGGGACCCAGATTAATGCCCTGGCGACCTGGCTTCAAATCCCACCACAGCAGATGGTGAAATTTGAATTCCATTGAAATCTAATGATGACTATGAACCATCACTAATGCCCTTTAAGGAAGGTCTGACCTACATGTGACTCCAAATCCATAGCATTGTGGTTGATTCTTAAATGCACAAGCAAGTCACTCAGTTCAAGGGCAATAAGGGATGGGCAATACATCTGGCAATGCCCATGTCCCATGAATGAATGTTTAAAAATTGAATGTACTGCTGTATTTTAACACTGTAAGATTCTGCATGGTGTTACCTTCTTTCTGCTTCTCTCATTTTACTTGGGGTGGTCACAATTCTGGTTATCACCCTTCTCCATCAACTTCCCGTAACAGCCTCCCCGAACAGGCGCCGGAATGTGGCGACTAGGGGCTTTTCACAGTAACTTCATTGAAGCCTACTTGTGACAATAAGCGATTTTCATTTCATTTCATTCCTGAAAATCACCCATTCCTCTTCCAATCTCGTTGTGTTTCCTAGTCTCTCGTCACTGCATATTTTCATTTTATCTTGGCCCGTTTTTCTGGCAGTCGCATCTCCATCACTTGCCTCACCACATTTTATCTCTCTCCCCCACAACAGATGAGCGGACCATTTCAGTCTCTTTGCTACTTGCTTCAGTGCTCCCAAAATCACCACTGAATTCCATGATGCGCTGGTTCCTGATTTTGCCCTTTTCCGTCACTCCACATATCCATTGTAGCACCCACATCTCATTAATGTCCTATTGTTGTTCCTCTTCTTGATGTTACCCAAGTTTCAGCACTCTACAATAAGGCTGGTTTCACAACTGGTTTGCAGAGTCTTCCTTTCAGTTTTAGTGATGCTTTTCTAGCTGATAACATTCCACTGCACTTCTTCCAATTGCTCCAACCAGAATGAATCCGTTACTCAATCTCCATCTCTATATTTCCATCTTATGCCACCACTGACCCCAAGAACTTGAAATGACTCACTATCTCCGAGTCTTCACTCATAATCTTTACAAATTCATTCTGGTCCTCTTCCCTAGGCTGACAGTCCATAACTTGGGTGTTTGGGCTGTTCACCATCACACCCCTATCGTCCAGTGTAGTGCTTTACTCCAGTTTTCCAGATACTTGGTCAGTTTCTCATCATCCTCATCATATATCTCAGTGTCATCTAAAAACATCATTGGCCACGGCACTTCCTGTCTCACTTACTCAGTTAGGACATCGATAGCAATCAGGAAGAGGAAGGATCTCAGTGTCAATTCTTGGTGTAATCCAACTTTGGCTTTGAAACTCTCACTCTCCCCACACTGCTTCTTCTTTTTCATTATAAATTTAGTGTACCCAATTCATTTTTTCCAATTAAGGGGCAATTTAGCGTGACCAATCCACCTACCCTGCACATCTTTGGGTTGTGGGGACGGAACCCATGCAAACACGGGAAAAATGTGCAAACTCCACATGGACAGTGATCCAGAGCCGGGATCGAACCTGGGACCTCAGCGCCTGTGAGGCAGCGGTGCTAACCACTATGCCACTATGCTGCCTCCCACACTGCTTCTTACTCTTAATAGAATCATAGAATTTACAGTGCAATAGGTGACCATTCATCCCATCGCGTCTGCACTGGCCCTTGGAAAGAACACCCTACCAAGCCCACGCCTCCACTCTCTGGCACTCCTCGTTCATGTTATCTAAGAGTCAGATATACTTCTTTGAGGCTCCAAGAATTCTAGCACATCTCTTCCCTGAACACTTGGGTGTCAGCATATTGGCATGTTTGGCCAAAATATACAGAGGTTAGATTCCAAAATGGACCTGTTAACTATTTTCATCATGGTAAATAACTCACACAAAGAAAGAATAGTCTTTTTTCATCATTCTAAGGACACAGGGATCCTGATTTTTTTCAGTGATGTTATCTGGATGTGCCCTATTAAGTTTCATTCAAACAGAACGAGGCCCATTTAATTTGATTCAAAAACTTACTTTGTTTACTGGACGGCACTGTGAGTAATGAGCAGAGGTACATATGTTTAAATGGTTTCTGCAGTCTGTTCAGTGCTTTCCAATAAATCTCCTCCTCAAATGTTCCTGATGATGGTACGTCTGCATATCTCATTTCTTCTCTGCCACTCGCATCTGCAGAACACAATTCAAGTTAGCTCAGTCATGGTAATTGCAGACGTTTCTGACTTTCTGGAAGTAACCAGTAATAGCCAAAAACAGCAATCCTTCACAGAACAAAAGCAAGTGAACCATTCCATACCTGACTCTCTTTCTTCCTAGGCTGTACACAACTTCTAGAGTAAAACATCCGCCACTATTTAGGAGGCTTATTAAATATGACCCTTCTAGAATCTTGGATTCATAGCGCCCGTTGCTGAGCCTCACTACACTGCTGGTAGTTTAGTGGTCCCAGTCACCATTTTGGCCTAGAACTGATCCCCATGTCAAACTGTGGGAACGGGGCCAGTTAAAGAGTGAGTTTGGTCAGCCCAGACCTGCAGTGTTGCATCTGAGATCCATGACCCAACAAGGTGGTAGAGGTTGGCACCATATCCTAACATCTTGGTAGGGCTAAATAAAGCTGGTACATTTGTCTTTTCTGTTCCTTAGGGAGCTGGAGATAAAATGAGTGAGGTCCTTGCGGAGCTTACCATCAAGTCAGGCTCAGAACTTATTTTGGCCAAGGTTAGAGCTGTATAAGAATTTTAACTCTCACGAGGGCAGCACGGTAGCATTGTGGATAGCACAATTGCTTCACAGCTCCAGGGTCCCAGGTTTGATTCCGGCTTGGGTCACTGTCTGTGCAGAGTCTGCACATCCTCCCCCTGTGTGCGTGGGTTTCCTCCGGGTGCTCCGGTTTCCTCCCACAGTCCAAAGATGTGCAGGTTAGGTGGATTGGCCATGATAAGTTGCCCTTAGTGTCCAAAATTGCTCTTAGTGTTGGGTGGGGTTACTGGGTTATGGGGATAGGGTGGAGGTGTTGACCTTGGGTAGGGTGCTCTTTCCAAGAGCCGGTGCAGACTCGATGGGCCGAATGGCCTCCTTCTGCACTGTAAATTCTATGAAAGAAACAGTGCAGACATAATGGGCAAAATGGCCTCATCCTGTGCTGTAAACATTCTGTGATTCTATCATTCTAAGGCTTCTGCCAGAAGCAGAGAGCTGAAAAACCCTCATTCACATCCATCATGCATAAATAATGAAGTTCATGCACATTCTGTGTAAGAACTACAAACACAGATGGGAAAGATGCAGTGGGGAATTAGCATGGTGGGCACTACAACTGGGGAGTGAATAGTTTTCTGAAGTTGAGAGGTAAGGGGCGGGATTCTCTCAGCCCGGGGCCGGGCCGGAGAATCCCCATGACCAACGCGAATTGCGCCATGCCGCCCTGACGCTGGGACCCTAATTTGGAACCGGCATGGTTGGCGGCCCCACCGCCTATTCTCGGTCCAGGATGGGCCTAGTGGCAGTCATAAAAAAACCAAGTCCCGCCGCCGCTGTTCACACCTGCTTTCAGCCGGCGGGACCTCAGCGTGGAAGGGTCCGGGGGCAGTCTGTGGGGGGAGGGGGGGTCCGACCCCGGGGGTGGGAGGGGGGGTCCGACCCCGGGGGGGCCTCCGATTGCGTCTTACCCGTGATCAGGGCCCACCAATCGGCCGGCCGGCCTCTCTGGCTGGGGGCCGCCTTTATTCCGCGCCAGCCCCTGTAGCCTTACGCCATGTTGCGTCGGGGCCGGCACAGAGAAGGGAGCCACTGCGCATGCGCGGACCCTGCGGCGTCCGGTTCACAGCAGGATCAGCAGCTGGAGCGGCGTGGATCGCTCCAGTGCCGTGCTGGCCCCCTGTAGGGGCCAGAATTGCTGATCCTGAGGCCGCGTTGATGCCGTCGAGAAACGTGACGGCTTTTCCGATGGCGTCAACACTTAGCATCAGGATCACAGAATCCCGCCCAAGGTAAGAGTAACTGTCCTTTACATCAAGGCAGCATATCACCAGGGATCCCTCATAAAATTGAAGTCAATGGGAATCAGGGAAAACTTGTTGGAGTCATAACATAAAGGGTGATTGTTGTGCTTGTTGGAGACAAATCATGTTGGCCCTAGAACACACTGCAGGAGTTCCACAGTTGGTGTTAGGACCAACTGTCTTCAACTGCTTCAGAAATAGAAATGTTTGCTGATGATTGCACAATGTTCAGCATCATTGGTAACTCCTCAGATATTGAAGTAGTCTGTGCTCACATGTTGCAAGACTAGATGATATTCAGGCTTCGACTGATAATGGCAAGTAACATTCAGGTCACACAAGTGCCAAGCAATGACCATTTCCAAAAAGAGGGAATCTGACAATCTTCCATCAGGCAATAGCATTACCATCACTGAATCCCTCGCCATCAAGAACCTGGGGCATTATCATTGATCAGAAACTGAACTAGACTGATCATACAAGTGCAATGGCGGGGTGGCACGATAGGGCAGTGGTGGCACAGCTGCCTACAGCACCGAGGACCCAGGTTTGAATCCCAGCCCTGAATCATTGTACGTGTGGAGTTTGAATATGCTCCCCGTGTCTGCATGGGTTTCACCCCCACAACTCAAAGATGTGCGGGGTAGGTGGGGGTACTCTAAATTAAAAACAATTAAATAAATGCTATGGCTACAAGAGCAGGTCAGAGGCTGGGAATTCTGCAGCAAGTGACTGATTCCCGAAAACCTATCCACCATCTACAAAGCACAAATCAGGAGTGTGCTGAAATACTCTCCTCTTGCCTTTTTCTCTACAGCTCTGACAACATTTATGTTTGATACCATTCCGGACAAAGCAGACCACTTGATCAGAATCCCATTCACCATTATAAACATTCACTCCCTCCCTGAGAGGTGCACAGTGGCAGCAGTGTGAACCATCTAGAAGATGCACTGCAGCATCTCACCAAGGCTTCTTCAACAGCCCATTCCAAGCCCTCTACCATCTAGAAGGACAAGGGCAATGGATACATAGGAACACCACCACCAGGAAATTCGCCTCCAAGTCACACATGAAATGAAATGAATGAAAATCGCTTAATTGTTACAAGTAGGCTTTAAATGAAGTTACTGTGAAAAGTCCCCAGTCGCCACATTCCGGCGCCTGTTCGGGGAGGCTGGTACGGGAATTGAACCTGCGCTGCTGGCCTTGTTCTGCTTTACAAGGCAGCTGTTTAGCCCACTGTGCTAAACCAGCTGGGTCAAAACCCTGGAACTCCCTCCTTATCAGCACTGTGGGTGTGCCTACATCACAGCTGCAGCAGGTCAAGAAGGCAACTCACCACCACCTTCTAAAGGACAACTAAGGATCGGCAATAAGTATTGGCACAGCTAGTAACGCTCACTTGTCAGGAGTGAATTTTAAAAATCATGTTTAAAATGATAAAGGGATTTGACAGGTTTAATACAGAGAAATTATATCCTCTGATAGAGGATTTAAAATAGGAGGGCTTGTACTTATATTATACCTGCAGCATTTTGGAGTTAAATCTGGAAACATTTTTTCACTATAAGTTCTTGAAATGTCTGTGGATGCTGGCTCTATTAATATTCAAAAATGAGATCAACGTTGATTGTTGGGTGTTGGTGTCACGTGACATGGTAAAAAAGCTGGTAAATGGAGTTGAGATGCAGATCAGCCAAGGTTTGAGGAGCAGAAAAACTTATTCCTTTTTCTATATTCCTGAATATCATAAATATAATTATAACATTGTTTCTGAGAATAACGGAACTAACTACTGGAATTACTGACTACAACTTTCTTATTTTTATTTAGAGTCTTGCTAAATACCATTGAATCCCTGCCAAACCTCCTACGTTATTTTATAACTGCAGTAAATAATGAAATAAATTTCACCAAAACAGCTATTCATGTTTTCCACTGTACACAAAACAGTCTATACTATCAAATAAAAAGCAATGTGCTGCAAATGTTGTATATCCAAAACAAAAGCAGGAGGAAGCTGGAATCACTCAGTAGATCAGCTAGCATTTGTGGACAGTACATGGCAATAGCTACTTTGGGTCCTTGGCTTTATTCAAAATTGAAGAACTGCTCAGAATGGTACAAACCTGAAACATTCACTGCCTGGTCTCTCCATGAGTGCTGACTGGTCACTTTCAAACTTCCAGCCGATTCCATTTTTGTTTCAGGCATAGTTTAAAAGTGGAAAAAAAACCCACATGAAAGTTTGTCAAACAAAAAGGAACATTTCATTGCTGCTATAGGCTCGTGCTATGGTGAAGCACTGCAATCAAGTTACTTTCAGTTAACTGTTCTGTTTAAGCAGTTCAGATGCAAAGCTGTCGAGCTGCAGGGTAGTGTCACCGAGAGATGCTTATTGCTGGAGGAACCTACAACTGGTCATCTGTTTCCAAACAGCGTGAGAGACATTTTACTCCAGCTGTTCTTGGTAATTCACCTTGTAAAAACATGGTGACATATGCTAGAAGTCAGAGAAATAAAACCTTTCCAATTCTTGACACGTTTATAAGGAATTGCTTGTTGGGTGACTCAGTTAAATACCTTCATGGCTGTATGACTTCCTTGATGTCATTCAGATTCACTAACTATTCCTTGCTGGGAGAACCATCATTGCAACCAGCAATTTGTAGCACTGACTCCAAATTTAAAATGTGAAAACACATGAAGCCAATTGAATATATTGAGATGCATGAATTGTTGTGTTATGTACTCTGGGATAACACAGGCTGCAACTGGATGCAGCTTTAACCAAAAAATACTCCAGACCTTGAAGTTAGTTCAATCTGCTTTATTGAACCAGTAGCACAGTTAGCACAGTTCTCTATGAGTTCGACTCTCTGCTAACCTAAGTGTGGTTACTCTGTCTGACTGAACCAGACTAGCTCTTAGCCACGTGCTGGAGGTGTGATATGTACATACACCCTGACTCACTCTGTAGATGTTCATCAGTGGAAAGAGGCGGAGTGTGAGTGCCTTTTATAGTGAGATACCACCTCTGAGTGTCCTGCCTGCTCATTGGTCATGTCCTGTTCTGTGTTCATTAGCTGCCTGTCTGTATATCATGACATGAATCAGGAAAGCAATCTTTCAGTGTGGTGTTTGGGCTTGGCAACAAAATGATTGCCAGACATAACTTATCACATGGACTATTATTGAGACATTCTAAGCACTGTTTCTTTGACTTGCAAAGAAGGGTTCAGGTTTTGAAGAAATGTATAAAGCTGAATGAATTGATTATATTTTACCAACAGGAATGAACTCAGAGGTTCTTTATTTGACCACAGGGTGAAGAGAATTTTTTAGTTGAAGCTTTCATGACTCTTATTTGTCCACTACAATTTAACATTTCTAAGATATAATTATTTTTGTAATGTTTCCTTATTTTCTTCTCCTCGTGTCCTGGGATTATGCTGGCTTACATTGGCTCCAGGGTGGAACATCTTCACAAATGTTGGTCACGCTGCTGACAACGCAAAGAGACAGGATTGTCTGAGCTGTTTTCCTCTTGTAGCAAACAGTCCAGTGGAGATTAATCAAACTCTGCCTGGAAAGGAAGTCAGGGCATTAAAAACTATGGGAATTTTGCAGTGACGAGTAAGCTCCCCATTTCCACATCAAATAATGAATGTGCTGGTGTGTCATGCGACATTAATGAACACTTACAAAATTTCAATTGCTAAGTCCCTGTCATTAACTGCTTCATAAATTGTTATCCACACATAGCTTTTCAACTCCTTAATGGTCGTTTTATTTTACTTAGAGGTTCAATCATTTTGCTTGCTTGTTTCATGTGAAGATAAGGGGTGCAAATTCTAATCTCCGTTGCATTGCTGGAGGCAGTGCTAAAGAGGGCTTGCACCTTCCCGAAGAAGCGTAATGTTCTGTGAGCTGCTTCCAGAATGGTGCAGAAGCGTAAACATGTGGGGATTCACAGTATGTACTGGAAGGAGCACTATCCTGATATACATGTAGCCGGTCCCAATCCCGCGCCACTTGAATACCCCTACCAGTCTAAACGGCAGTTCCCCCAGTCGCCTCTCCTGACCCCTCGCCTGGACCACAAACATTTAGCTCTTCCCCATATTAAACTTATACCCTGAAAACCAGCTGAATTCCCCTAAAATTCCCATGATTTCTTCCATCCCCACAATTGGATCTGAAACATACAGAAGCAGGTCGTCCACATACAGCGAGACCCTGTGCTCCACCCCCCACCCCCGGACCAGCTCCTTCCAACCCCTTGAGGCCCTCGGAGCAATTGCCAGCGGCTCTATAGCCAGCGCAAACAGCAGTGGGGAGAGGTGGCATCCCTGTCTAGTCCCCCGGTGCAGTCTAAAATAGTCCAAAGTCGTCATGTTCGTCCGTACACTTGCCACAGGAGCCTGGTACAGCAACCTCACCCAGTCAATAAAGCCCCTCCCAAATCCGAACCGCCCCAGAACCTCCCATAAATAATCCCACTCAACCCGGTCAAAAGCTTTTTCTGCATCCATCGCGACCACTACCTCCACCTCCCTACTCTCCGGGGGCATCATGATAACGTTTAGCAGCCTTCTTACATTGGCCACCAGCTGCCTGCCCTTAACAGACCCCGTCTGATCCTCCACAATGACTTTCGGTACACAATCCTGAAGGACAAAATTTTGGCCAACAGTTTGGCGTCTACGTTCAACAGGGAAATCAGCCTGTAAGATCCACATAGCTCCGGGTTCTTGTCCCGTTTCAGGATAAGCGAAATCGTGGCCTGTGACATCGTCTGGGGCAGAACCCTTTTTCCCTTGCCTCATTAAACACTTTCATCAGCACCGGTCCCAATATCCCGGAGATCGCTTTGTAGAACTCCACTGGGTACCCGTCCGGTCCCGGGGCTTTACCCGACGGCATGGCCTTCAAGCCCTCCACTATCTCTTCCAACCCGATCGGGGCCCCCAGTCCTACTACCAGCTCCCCGTCCACCTTCGAGAAAGTCAGCCCCTCCAGGAAACGCTTCATCCCCGCCGGCCCAGCAGGGGGTTCTGACCTGTACAACCTGTCATGGTATCCATATTAACATATCATGGTGCAATCACACACACACACTGATGGACAGGTCGACGGACCAATCAACACACACGCAACATCACAGCCAATCACCAGTGAGAGCACACGCACTATAAAACAGGGAACACCGCAGTTCCCGCTCATTCCACCGGGAGATAGCTCATAGCACAGAGCTCACAGCGTGCCACTCAGACATACACCATGTGCTGAGTGCCTCTCTAAGATAGTGCTAGGGCTGGGTCCACAGGTTAACTGGTGAAGTACGATCCACAGCCAGATGTTAACAGTTGTTATTATACAGAATAATAAAACAGAGTTGTGCCATCTACAACAGTGTTGGTTCGTTTGTATATCGGACACCCAACACGACATGATACCAGGACTGGAAACTCGCCAGCAACTGTGAGACCTACCTGCACATCTTCAGAGATCCGCCATCCTGCGCCATGGACACCATCAGCCCGCCGCAGCCGCTCCAAATCGCTGGAAACCTCGGCGCTAACTGGAAGCTGTTTAAACAGCGCTTCCAGTTCTTCCTAGAAGCCACAGACAGGGAGAATGCATCGGACACCAGAAGATCGCCCTCCTCCTCTCCAGGGCAGGGCTACACGCCATCCACATCTACAACTCCCTTGCATTCGAGGAAGGCGAGGACAAGACGGTCCTTCTAAAACTTGAGCAACACTTCAGCGTCAAAGTGAATGAGAGCTTCGAGAGGTACCTCTTCCAGCAGCGCCTGCAGGGTACGGATGAGCCTTTTCAATCCTTTTTGACACACCTCCGTATCCTCGCGCAGTCCTGCGGCTATGGGGCCACCTCTGATTCCATGATTCGGGACCAGATAGTTTTTGGGGTCACCTCGGACACCCTATGCCAGCAGCTCCTCAAAATAAAGCGCCTCACCCTAGCCACCGCCATCGAAACCTGCGTCCTCCACGAAAACGCGACCAGCCGGTACTCCCAATTCCAGGCGGCCGAATCGGCACGGCAGGGGTCCTACGAGGCCGAGCGGGTCCAGTCGATCGAGTTCCGCCCAGCCCATGGCCCGGACGAGGGCGGCCATTTTGTGCGCTTTCCGAGGCCTCCCGCGCTTGTACGCGACAAAAGTGGGGATGTCGACGCAGACGGACGTGATGCACAGGCGCGCTCTACGCAGGACCGAACTGCGCATGCGCGGTGGCGCAACGAACGCCATGACGTCACGACGTGCGGCAACTGTGGATCCGCATACTTAAAGCAGCAATGTCCAGCCAGAACTCGACAATGCCTCCGCTGTGGCAAGATGGGCCACTACGCTGCCTGCTGTCGAGCAGCTCGACCTGCCAACGCTCCCCAATTCCGCCAACCTCGCAGGGACGTGCGGACCATTCAGCCTCCGTACACCGAGTCACACCCTGACGACGTGCAGACCGGTGATACCGACGACCGGGAAGCCTTCCGCGTTGCGGTAATAGACAGAAATCGGATGTCCCCAAGTAGGACCCACCAGCCGATGCCAGTGCACAGCGTTAATCCGGGCGATGAATGGTGTGCCACCCTAACGTTCAAAGGATCACCAATCACATTCCGTTTAGACACTGGTGCCTCTGCCAATCTCATTGCATGGTCAGACTTCTACACACTGAATGAGGTGGAGGATCTTGCACGCCTGTGCGCCTAGCAGAGAGTCCTTCGAGGATCCAACTATCTCAAAAGACAGTGTGGCTGTGTATGAACTGTGTGCAACCTCGAGCTGGCAGGACCCCATGGCCGGGATAACAGTGCCGTTGTAATCGACCAACTGACAGTGGGATGGCCGAAATGGTGGTTTGACCTTCCTGTCTGTAGACCATCCTGTCTGTAGAGGTCCCACCTTCCCCAGAAAGAGCCCCAGTTATCCAGAAATCTGAATCCCTCCCGCCTGCCCCATCCCTGTAGCCACGTGTTTAAATGCTCTCTCTCCCTATTCCTCATCTCACTATCACGTGGCACGGGCAACAACCCAGAGATAACAACTCTGTTTGTTCTAGTTCTGAGCTTCCATCCTAGCTCCCTGAAAGCCTGCCTGACATCCTTGTCCCCTTTCCTACCTATGTCGTTGGTGCCAATGTGGACCACGACTTGGGGCTGCTCCCCCTCCCCCTAAGGACCCGGAAAACACGATCCGAGACATCACGTACCCTTGCACCTGGGAGGCAACATACCAAACGTGAGTCTCTCACGCTCCCACAAAATCTCCTATCTGTGCCCCTGACTATAGAGTCCCCAATTACTAATGCGAAGTGTTTAGGAAATCAGAAGCACAAAGGGACTAAGGAGTCCAAGTTCCAGATTCTCTTAAGGTTAACGTGCAGGTTCAGTCGACAGTTAGGAAGGCAAATTTAATGTTAGCATTAATGACAAGAGGGCTAGAATACAAGAGCAGGGATGTACTTCTGAGGCTGCATAAGGCTCTGGTCAGACTCCATTTGGAGTATTGTGAGCAGTTTTGGGTCCCGTATCTATAGAAGGATGTGCTGGCCTTGGAAAGGGTCCAGAGGAGGTTCACAAGAATGATCCCTGGAATGAAGAGCTTGTCATATGAGGAAGGGTTGAGGACATTGGGTCTGTACTTGTTGGAGTTTAGAAGGATGAGGGGGGATCTTATGAAACTTACAGGATACTGCAAGACCTTGGTAGAGTGGACATGGAGAGAATGTTTCCACTAGTAGGAAAAGCTGGAACCAGAGGGCACAGCCTCAGATTGAAGTGATGATCCTTTAAAATAGAGATGAGGAGGAATTTCTTCAGCCAGAGGGTGGTGAATCTGAGGAACTCTTTGCCACAGAAGGCTGTGGAGGTCAAATCACTGAGTGTCTTTAAAATAGAGATAGATGGGTTCTTGATTAATAAGGGGATCAGGGGTTAACGGGAGAAGGCAGGATAATGGGGATGAGAAAAATATCAACCATGATTGAATGACGGAGCATACTCGATGGGCCGAGTGGCCTAATTCTGCTCCTATGTCTTATGGGGCGGGATTCTCCCCTAACCGGTGGAGCGGGCCGTACCGGCGCCGAGGGGTGGCGTGAACCACTCCGGCATCGGGCCGCCCGGAAAGTGCAGAATCCTCTGCACCTTCAGGGGCTAGGCTGGTGCCGGCGGGGATGGTGCTGTGCCAGAGGGCGCGGAAGGGCTTGGCTCTACGCCAACAGGCGCCGAAGGGACTCTGCCGGCCGGCGCGAGTTGCCACATGCGCGGGAGCGCCAGCGTGTGCTGGCGTCATCCCAGCGCATGCGCATGGCGGTTCTTCTCCGCGCCGGCCATGGCGGACCATTACAGCGGCTGGCGCGGAGGGAAAGAGTGCCCCCACGGCACAAGCCCGCCCGCGGATCGTAGGGCCCCGATCGCGGGCCAGGCGACCGTGGGGGCCCCCCCCCCCGGGGATTTTTCCCCCCGCGCACCCCCCCCCCACCCGAGGACTCCGCAGGCTGCCCGCAGAGCCAGGTCCCGCTGGTATGGACCTGGTTTTAGTTACAGGACTCGCCAAAAACGGGCAGCCACTTGGCCCATCGCGGGGTGGAGAATCACCGGGGGGGCCGCTGCCAACGGTCCCTGACCGGCGCGACGCGATTCCCGCCCCCGCCGAAAAACCGCCGCTGGAGAATCCGGCAGCCGGCGTTGGGGCGGGATTCACGCCGCCCCTGCAGCGATTCTCCAGCCCAGTGGGGGGGGTCGAAGAATCCCGCCCATGGTCTTTCATCCCCAGAGTCAATCTGGTGAACCTCCTCTGAACTGCCTTGAATGCCACCATATCCTTCCTCAAATAAGAGGACCAAAACTGGACACAATACTCCAGATGTGGTCTCACCAACACCCTATACAATTACAACAATACTTCTCTATTTTTATACTCTGGTCCTTTTGCAATAAATGCTAACATTCCATTTGCCTTTTTAATTGCATGCTGTACCTGCATACCGACTTTTTGCGATTCATGAAAAAGTGACCCAGATCCTTCTGCCCAGGCGCATCTTGAATCTGCTTTCCATTTGGATGATAATTTGCCTTTCTATTTTTTGGCCAAAATGGATAACCTCACACTTATCTACATTGCTAAAATTTGGCCCAATCTCCATGCCTATCAATGTCAGTCTGTAAATTCTTTCACTGACTGCTTTCCCATCTGAGGGATCCCATTAACTACAGTTCGCCAGCCAGAGAAGAATCGATTTATCCCAACACTCTGCTTTCTTTCAGTCAGCCAATCCTCAATATCCAATCTAGTACTCGTACCCCCACCCCTGCATTCTCACCTTCTGGATCAGTCTTTTATGTGTTACCT
This sequence comes from Scyliorhinus torazame, assembly GCF_047496885.1. Taxonomy (NCBI): domain Eukaryota; kingdom Metazoa; phylum Chordata; class Chondrichthyes; order Carcharhiniformes; family Scyliorhinidae; genus Scyliorhinus; species Scyliorhinus torazame. The sequence continues at coordinate 151,988,820 of NC_092712.1, forward strand.
TCGCAAACACCTTCTGGAAGCCTAGATATACCACATCTACAGGTTCACCATTAGCCACCTTGCTGTTTACATCCTCAAAGAGCTCAATCAGGTTTGTCTGGCGTGATTTACCCTTCATAAAACCATGCTGACAATGGTGGATTGAGCTTTGTCTTTCCAAATGTTTAGTCATCTCCTTAATGATTGATTCCAGCAACTTCCCCATCACAGAGGTCAAGCTAACCGGTCTATAGGTTCCTATTCTTGCCTCTCTCCCTTTTTGAATAGGGGAGTCACATTAGCATGTTTCCAATCAACTGGGACCTTCCAGAATCTAGGGAATACTGAAATATTATAATCAATACATCCACTATGACCACTGCCATCTCCCTTAATACCCTAGGGTGCAGGTCATCAGGTCCTGCAGACGTATCTGCCTTTAATCCCATCAGTTTATTCAATACCGTCTCCCTAGTGATGGTTATTGCACCAAATTCCTCTGCTTTAACTGTAGTTTTTGGAAAGATTTTATCATCTCCTACCGTGAAGACAGAGGCAAAATATCGGTTCAGTGCCTCCACCATCTCTGTGTTCCCCATTATCATCTCACCAGTATTGTCCTCTAAAGGGCCAACGTTTACTTTAGCAATTCTCTTCCTCTTTATATACTTATGGAAGCTTTTGGTATCAGTGTTTATGTTTTCTGCTAATTTCCTTTCATAGTTCATCTTCTCTCTTTTGATTTTATTTGTTGTGTCCTTTTGTTGAACCTTACAGTTCTCCCAATCCTCCAGCTTGCCACTACCTTTTGCAGTATGGTATATCCTAGTTTTTGCCTGTATGCCTTCCTTGACTTCCTTGCTTAGCCATGGAAGGTTTTCCCCCTTTTACAATTCCACTTCCTCTCAGGAATGTACTTTGATTGAGTGGTATTTAATATCTCCCTGAACATCTGCCATTGTTCCTCAACTGTCCTACCCTCAATTTTCTGTTCCCCATCTACTTGAGCTAATTCTTTCCTCAGGCCTGTATAATTACCTCTGCTAAATGCTAAAACTCTAGTATGGCACTCTGTCTTCTCTCGCTCAATCTGAATTTGAAATTCTAGCATGCTGTGATCACTCCTTCCAAGAGGATCCTTAACGACAAGACTAGCTATCAAACCTTCTTTGTTACATAATACTAAATCTAAAATAGCTTGCTCCCTGGTTCACTCCATAACATATTGCTCCAAGAAACAATCCTTCATACACTCTATGAAATCTCCCTCAAGGCTACCCATGCCAATTTGGTTCATCCAGTCAATTTCCATATTAAAATCACCCATGGTTACCATTGTGCCCTTCTCACAAGCCTTCATTATTTCTTGGTTTATACTATGCCCCACTTTGGGGGCATAGTAAATTACTCCGGCAAAGGAGTTTTCCCCTTGTTTTTTATTTCCACCCAGATTGATTCACCATTTTGGCCTTTAGTGCCAATATAATTTCTCAATACAGCCTTGATGTCATCTTTAACCAATAAAGCAACTCCATCTCCTGTTCCATCCTGTCTATCCTTTGGGAATACTGAGTACCTTTGGACATTCAACTCCCAGTCCCAGTACTTCTGCAACCATGCTTCAGAAATCCCCACCAAATCATACCTGTTTGTCTCTATATGTGCTGTCAGCTCATTGAACTTATTCCGAATATTGCGTGCATTTAGGTACAAGGTTTTTAAATATGTCCTCCTGATTTGTCTTTCCCTTGCAGGGTTTTCTTGTGTATTACACTTTTCAGATATTCTGACCTCCTTTATTAATCTCTGATAACACTCAGCCTCATCCCCAACTTTCACTCTCACTGTCTCCTTACATTTTGATTTTTTATGTTTCCTTTCCCCTTCATAGTTGTTAAGACGGCTCTGCCTGTTCACCCTATTAATCTCTATCTTCCCCTCACATGCTGACCTGATACTTTGGTTCCTATTAACCATTATACTTCTTGTAGCTTTATCCTTCCCTTGACCAACTACATGAGGTCATTGGATTTCTTGTGATGCGGCTGTCAGGTCCTCCAGTTCAGACACCAAGTTTTGACTTCCCTGACCACCTGCTTGCATTTTCTAATGAGGATGGTCTTTGGGGACATCCTGGCCACGCGAGAGCAACCATGGCATCTCTTTACCTGCCCACCTGAATCAATAATGCCTCCAGCACCACAATCATCATCCTGGACCACTCTTTCTGTTCTAATCTTCATTCTGCCATGTTTAAATTGCATCATTATATTCAGTGCAGCTTCCCTTTAAGAGGGACAGACTGCCTGTAAGAAGAGTAACTGGCTGCACTACATGGTATCTGCATAATGATGATCAGCTCTGAGACAGGAGACAACCAACAGAGAGGAACCTGCTGTTTTGAGTTTTGCAAGCATGGGCTGGTTGGGTTCAATCTATGCCTTGCTTGTTGCAAACAACAGAAGGGACATGCTGTTTGATATGATTTGCCATTCTTTGGGATGGGCAGCCTACATACCTCACATCACACTGGCCCTGAAATTAATTCACCACATTGCTCATTTGAAAATGAAAATGAAAATGAAAATCGCTTATTGTCACAAGTAGGCTTCAAATGAAGTTACTGTGAAAAGCCCCTAGTCGCCACATTCCGGCGAGGCTGGTACGGGAAATGAACCGTGCTGCTGGCCTGCCTTGGTCTGCTTTCAAAGCCAGCGATTTAGCCCTGTGCTAAACCAGCCCCTGCATTTGTGTGTTAGGCAGAACATCTTTTGGTTTGATGGCAGCATCCTGTTAATGGGGAATACCACTCATATTGCTACTGCATAGTAGAAATATGAAACAGTTAGCTTTACCTTTGCTCAAATATTTGCGATACCTTGGCAATTAACTGTCTGTCACCATTGTATTCTCCATGGCGATGCCTCTACCAGTCAGAGTCTGCCTGCCAGCCAATCATTACTATCTTCTCATACAATATAAACTTGTTGTCTGCCCTTTCATTGGCATTCTTGTGAATTGCCGTGATGGGTTAAAGAGAAAAAAGCTTCGACAAAATGTCTTTTTTTCTCAGCAATACTTATTGGTTTGGGTAACCTTTCTGATATTTCCCTCTGGATCCATCAGATGAATTATTTTCATCCCATTCTTCACTCTGAGATGTGAAAATGTAAGCTCAATAAAAACTAATTTAACAGTTTCAAGTTACCGCAAAATATTGGGGGCGATTCACCGAGCCCCGCGCCGGGCTGGAGAATCGCCTCAACCGCACCATGATGCCCCGACGCCGGTGCGCGAATCTCCTAAGTGCGGAGAATCGGTACCAACCATGGGCCGCTGGAATTTGCGGGGCCGCCGATTCTCTGGCCCGGATGGGCCGAGCGACCGCGCCGATATGACAGAGTCCCGCCGGCACCGTTCACCCCTAGTCGCTGCCGGCAGGAACTCTGCGGCAACGGTCAGGGGGCGGCCTGTGGAGGGGTGGGGCTCCTTCACCGGGGGGGGGCCTCTGATGGGGTCTGGCCCGCGATCGGGGCCCACCGATCGGCGGACCGGCCTCTTCCCTCCGGGGCTTACTTCCAGGCGCAGCCCCTGAACACCGACCCCATGTTGGTCGGTGCCGGCGTGCTAAAGAAGTCCCCCGCGCATGCGCCGGTTGGCGCGGTGCCCATTTGCGGCATGAACCGCTCCAGCGCCGTGCTGGCCCCCTGTGAGGGCCAGAATCTGTCGTACCCGGGCCCTGTTCGCGCCATCGTGAAACGGGACGGCGTTTACAACGGTGCGAACACTTGGGCCCAATATTAGAGAATCGCCCCCAATATTTATCCTTTTTAACATAGTATATTTTTATCTGGAGTTTCCACTGGTTTACAACTGGAAAGATGTGCTTAAAGTGCACTAGAAATTGCATTAGAGTTGCTGATTTGAAGTTTCACCCAAGCTTCCACAAAGACATATTAGCACAACCCTGAGCCTAAAATCTCCCATGATTCCAAACAATGGAGCACCATAATTAAACATGATTCATTCATGACTGGACATGAGCCAATAGGGCCTTAAGTAACTAGCAAGGGGTGGGGTCGTATAGAATGCCAATTCAAAAATAATTTTTCATTATTTGCTGAAAATCATAAGATAACATAAATATCCCTCTCTGTGCAATCTTTTTACAACCATGTACCTTGCCCTTTGTTGCATTTTTAGAGCAGCAATCTGAGCAGTCCGGAAAATAAATTGATTTAATGTAATCATACAATATCGAAACGTAAATGTGCATGCTTTGTTTGTAAGTAAGTAAATAAAGCACTGTGGAAATGCAGTCATTGAAATTCACGATTATTAACGAGCAATTATGCATATTCATGGAACTCTGAGAATCATGCTAGATGACACTTGAACAATCCTCTGTAACGGTTGTTCGATATATTCAAAATGAGTGCACTTTTTCCCAAAGAATTGCACTTAAAATTTTTAAAGTCAACAATTTGCCTCTCATCCTGCAAAAAACTCCCCAGTTCTGCTGGGTGATCAGATATTATAGTGCCAGACAAAGGTCTGCAATTGCCTAATGAATTATTCCAAAATGTTGCAAAGGAATATTCATTCACGCAACCAGCTCATCTCATTATCCTCAAGCTAAGGAGAAGCTGGGAGAAATATACAAACCATCTAAGATTCGATGAAGAAGAATGGAGATCTTAATTTAGCTCTTTTGAGTTACTGAATAGTTTTTCACCATCAGACTTGTTAATGGGAAGGAGATTGAGAGCACAACTTCCAGCTCTGCAACAGAAGCAAAAACCTAATATTCCCTCGAACAACCAGAAACATAAGAATAAACAAAATAGGGGCACAATCAGGCCATTCGGCCCCTTGAGCCTGTTCCACCATTCAATAAGATCATGGTTGATGTGCTTGTGTGTCTAATTCCTCATTCCCATCTACTCCCGATAATCTTTGATTCCCTTGTCGAACAAGAATTTTTCTACCTCCGCCTTAAAAATATTCAATCACCCCGTCTCCACCACCTTTTGAGACAGAGAGTTCCAAAGTCGCACCACCCTCTGAGAGAAAAGATTTCTCTTCACCTTTGTCCCAAAAGGACGATCCCTAATTTCAAAACAGTGCCCCCTAGTTCTGAACACATTCAGATCCACCGGGTCGAGACCATTCAAGATTTTGTATACTTCGATCAAGTCACCTCCTCACTCTTCTAAATTGCAGTGGAAACAAACTCAGTCTGTCCAACCTATCCTCATCAGACAACCCACTCATTCCAGATACCAATCTAGTAAGCCTCTTTTGAACTGCCACCATCGCACTTACATCCTTAAATAAGGAGACCAAAACTGGATACAGTATTCAAGATAAAAGCAAATTACTGCGGATGCTGGAATCTGAAACGAAAGAGAAAATGCTGGAAAATCTCAGCAGGTCTGGCAGCATCTGTAGGGAGAGAAAAGAGCTAACGTTTCGAGTCCAGCTTTGACAAAGAGTCTTCGGACTCGAAACGTTAGCTCTTTTCTCTCCCTACAGATGCTGCCAGACCTGCTGAGATTTTCCAGCATTTTCTCGACAGTATTCAAGATGCGGTCTCACCATTGCTCTGCATAACTGAAGCATAACATCCTTACTTTTATGTTCAATTCCTCTCATTATAAAGCATAGCATTCAATTAGCCTTCTTAATTACTTGTGTACGTGCATACTAACTTTTTGTGACTTAGACACTGGAACACCTCGATCCCGCTGCACCTCAGAATTCTGCAGCTGTTCTCTGTTTAAATGATACTCTGTTTTTTTATTTCCCCTGCCAATGTGAACTTCACATTTTCCTCAATTGCTAGCTTTATTCCCACTCACTCGACCTATCTATATCCATCTGCATCCTCCTTATGTTCTCTTCATCACATACTTTACTACCTATCTTTGTGTCATCCACAAATTTAGCTACCATGCATTCGCTCCCTTCATCTAAGTCATCAATCTAATAATCGTTAACCGTGTCACAAGTAGGCTTCCATTAACACTGCAATGAAGTTACAGTGAAAGTCCCCTAGTCATCACACCACGGCGCCTGTTCAGGTACACTGAGGAAGAATTCAGAATTGCCAATTCACCTAACAAGCATATCTTTTGGGACTTGTGGGAGGAAACCGGAGCACCCGGAGGAAACCCACGCAGATTCGGGGAGAACGTGCATACTCCACACAGACAGTGACCCAAGCCAGGAATCAAACCCGGGTCCCTGGCCCTGTGAAGCAAAAGTGCTAACCACTGTGCTACTCTGCCGTCCCAATATAAATTGTAAAAGGTTGAGTCTCCAGTACAGACTCCTACGGGACTTCATACATCACATCCTGCCAATCAGAAAATACTCATTTATGCATACTCTCTGTTTTCTGCCAGCCAGCCAATCTTCTATCTATGCTAATATATTACCCCCACACCAGGACGTTTTGTTTCTGCAATAACTTCATGTGGCACCTTATCAAATGCCTTTGATAATCTAAGTACAATGCGTCTACAGTCTCCCCTTTATCCACAATACATATTACTCCTTCAAAGGACTTTGATTTGATTTGATATATTATTGTCACATGTATTAGTATACAGTGAAAAGTATTGTTTCTTGCATGCTATACAGACAATGCATACTGTACATAGGGAAGGAAGGAGAGACTGCAGAATGTAATGTTATAGTCATAGCTAGGGTGAAAATATCAACTTAATACTAGGTAGGTAACATTGTTAGAGAGTTTAAAAGAGTTAGAATAAAGTTTTAGAAGCATAGAGTGAGAGTAAAAGATAGAATTAGAGGGTATGCTGGGCACAGCTTGCAAGAAGTCGCCTCGGTCTGGAATTTTTATTCAGTAAATTGGAAAAACAGGGGGCTAAATTCTCCATTTCAGCGGCTAAGTGCCAGCTCAAATTGAGACTTTGTGGATGTTTTATGATGCCAAAATCGGCGCAGAGCCCTCGTGGATTCCGGGACCAGTGAGGGGCTAGCAGCAGCGCCAGGTGAAACTTCCGGCTCCTGCGCCAGAAACAGCCGGAGAATGGCCGGGTTCCCTGGCCGTGCATATGCACGGCGATGACCTGCAGCGGTCGCTTCGTACAGCATGGTGCCGGCCGTTCGCGGTCCCCACCCTCCATCCATGGCCCCACAGGCCACTCCTTGGCCAACCCCCACCAGTCCCCAGCCCTCGCGGAAGCCCCCCCCAGCCAGTGGCATGGATCCCGTCCATGTGTGGCGCCGCTGGACACAGTCCGCAGCTGCCACGCCGAGTTCCCGCCCGCTCAGACCATATGTCACCTGCGCTGTCGGGAACTCGGTCCATTGGGGGCCAAGCATCATGGGAGAGCCTGCTGATGACGCTGGTACCAGACTCCTGAATGACCCTCTTATGCATTAATCCTGCATTTATCACAAAAGAAGATACTCTCAAGAAAGCTATCAACATGTGCGGAAGCTCTGAAATGATTAATATTGATGGGAGAACTGATGAGGCAGTGCACTGTGGAGAGAGGCAGTTAAAGCCATCCAAGCATAGGATAATGGAGAAAAAGAAGCATTATTTACAGAAGAGCCAACAGAAAGATCAAGGCCAGAGTATTGAATGTAAATATTGAAGAGGACACCACACAAAAGTAAAGGAAGCATGTTGTGGTGAAAGGTGATATCACATTTTCATATTCTTGGGGTTTATTTATTATTCTGTGAAGCAGGCTTGTCTGTCTGTGTGTGAATATAATTTAATAAAGCTGGATTGAGTGTCTTGTAGAGTTGGAGTCTTGAAATGAGTATAGGTTTAAAGGCATGCATTTGAAGTAGGTATAGTCAAGTTAATTTTCTGTAAGTAACCAAGCAGTGGGTAGAAATTTGCATTGGGAGATAAGTGGATTTCTAGCTGTTAAATTTCAAACAGGAGTAAAAGATGAGAAATAAATAAAGCAAGATTGTTACAATTTACTTGACCCCTTGGTGCTAGGGTACTTGTGATTTTTCTTTTGTAGTAATGGATATGATGTATCTCTGTTGTTGATGACTTTTTTGCTTTTTTCTTTTGCTTCATTGCGATATTTGTAAAATTTTAAACATCCAACAATGTCTTTTATTTATTTGCATCAAAAGAGGGAAATAAGGAAAGATTTTCATATTCTGAGAACAGTAAGTTTCAGCGAGGGGCTAATGACAATGGAATTAAAGATGAAAGAGGCAAAAAGAATACCAAATGAGAAATGATGAGAGCTTCGGTGGGGCTGGATATGTGAGACCTCGTGGGGTGCCACTGTGTGATGAAAAGAGCTGAAATTGACAATTGAGCTAAGCCAGGAAGGTGTCTCTTTTTCAGAAAGCAGGGTTTTGGTTTTGAAGTTTCTCGAATATTCACAGCAGAGTGGGAGAGAGGGAGAAGTTCTGTAGTATATCTTCCCTACGGCAACAGCGGATTTGCCTCACGGGGGCATGAGGAGGATTTGCCGGAAAGAAGAAAAGCAAGCCTATAAAGATGGTTAATGTGAATAGACAACAGCGTTACATGCAATATCATGAGCTTTGCAGATCTGTGGAGTGAAAAATAAGCTGATAAGACCATAAGACATAGGAGCGGAAGTAAGGCCATTCGGCCCATCGAGTCCACTCCACCATTCAATCATGGCTGATTTCAACTCCATTTACCCGCGCTCTCTCCATAGCCCTTAATTCCTCGAGAAATCAAGAATTTATCAACTTCTGTCTTAAAGACACTCAACGTCCCGGCCTCCACCGCCCTCTGTGGCAATGAATTCCACAGACCCACCACTCTCTGGCTGAAGAAATTTCTCCTCATCTCTGTTCTAAAGTGACTCCCTTTTATTCTAAGGCTGTGCCCCCGGATCCTAGTCTCCCCTGCTAATGGAAACAACTTCCCTACATCCACCCTATCTAAGCCATTCATTATCTTGTAAGTTTCTATTAGATCTCCCCTCAACCTCAATGAATATAATCCCAGGATCCTCAGACGTTCATCGTATGTTAGGCCTACCATTCCTGGGATCATCCGTGTGAATCTCCGCTGGACCAGGCTGATAGCCTGATGCAATGGAAAGAAAGAATTGTGGAATCCACAATTCCAGATAATAGACACATTGCAAAAGCTCCTCATCTCAGCTGAAGTAAGCAAACATCTTAGCAACTCTCCATGTACTGGAAGAGATTTGCAGTGTTTCTCAAGCCATTGACTGCTGAATAGATCCTGACAAATCACAAATATGTGTTCACAGGTTTTGGATGTCTTCCCAGTGAATATAATTTTGGAGTCAATGAGTGTGTGAGACCAACTTAGCAGCTTCCAAGAATAGTTCCAACTGATCTCAAGTCTAGCCAAAAGACAAGATTGAGGAGCTTGGAAAAATGAGAGTAATCAAGTAAGCAGCCATTCCAACAGACTGGATTCGCAGCATGGTAACAGTGGAAAAAAATGGATAGCTGAGAGTGTGTAAAGATCCAATGGATCTCAATGAATCTTTCAAAAGATCTCACTATCCCATGTCAACCATTGAAGAAATTGTGTTGTTACCTTTCAAGGCAAAGGTGTTTACCACCCTGGATGTGAAGGATGGATACCGGTAAATGAAGTTGGTGAAAGCAGCAGTTTTCTGGCTATGTTCTGTGTGCCATTTGGGATGTACAGATGGTTGTGTATGCCGTTTGCCATTTTTACTGCTCCATAAAAGTATCAATGCCAGCAGCATAAGATAGTCAATGATTTTTCATGAGTGGAAGCAATTGCAGATGATCAGTTAGTCTATGGATGTGGCGATATGATGGAAGAAGCTATCACAGACCACGATCTAATGAGACCACTAGAGAGAGCTCGCCAGATGAATCTGAAGCTGAACAAGAAACAAACTGCAACAGGTCATAGACGAAGTTTGGAGTAGACATCCTCATTGTACTTGGAGCTGGCTATCTCACCGCCATTGACTACTATTCAGACTACTGGGAGTTTAGACAAGCTGATGTCAATGATGGCCAGTGAGATCATAAAGTGCCTGAAAGCACATTTCAATAAACATGATATACTAGACAATATGATGAGTGACAATGGGCCTCAGTTCACAAGTGAAGAATTCAAACACTTCAATAGTGACTGGGACATTTAACATTTCACATCATCTTCACACTGTCCCCAGCCAAATGGAGAAGCAAAGGCAGCGGGAAAATTGCCAAAGGGATCATCAAATAATCGCGTAGATGCAGCAATCTTAACATTGGGAAACACACCTTCTGAAAGCATGAAAAGTAGTCCAGTCCAGCGATTAATTGCACACCATGCCCAAACTACTCTTCCAATAGCTAACAAACTACTGAAACCAGACGTAGTAACAGGAGTGAGTGACAAAATCAAAGTGAAACAACCGGGATTCTCCAACCCCCCGCCGGGCCGGAGAATCACCGGGGGGGGGGGGGCGGTGTGAATCCCGCCCCCCCCGCTGACTGCCGGTTTATTGGCGGGGGCAGGAATCGCGTCGAGCCAGTTGGGGGACATTGGCAGTGCCCCCCACCCCCAGCGATTCTCCGCTCTGCGATGGGCCAAGTGGCTGCCCGTTTTCGGCCAGTCCCGCCGATGTAAATCAAACAAGGTCCTTACCGGCGGGACCTCGAACTGCGGGGCCTCGAGGGGGGGCCCTCACAGTGGCCTGGTCCGCAATTGGAGCCCACAGATCTGCAGGTGGGCCTGTGCCGTGGGGGCACTCTTTCCCTCCGCGCCGGCCGCTGTAAAGAACCCCCCTGTGCATGCGCTGGGATCATGCCAGAACACACTGGCACTCCCGCGCATGCGCCAGCCGGCGGAGGCCCTTCGGCGCCAACCCCGCCATCACCGGCCTAGCCACTGATGTCAGACTTTTGAGACTTTCCGGGCGGCCCGCGCCAGAGTGGTTCACGCCACTCCTCGGCGTTGGTATGGCCCGCACTGCCAGATAGTGCAGAATCCTGGCCCAGCCAAATTTAATTCTGATAAATTGGACAAATCATTCCCAGAATTGGAGAACCAACTAAGTGCAAACATTGAATGCACTGAGTGCAAATATTGAATGCACTGAGTGCAAACATTGAATGCACTGAGTGCAAATATTGAATGCACTGAGTGCAAACATTGAATGCACTGAGTGCAAACATTGAATGCACTGAGTGCAAATATTGAATGCACTGAGTGCAAACATTGAATGCACTGAGTGCAAATATTGAATGCACTGAGTGCAAACATTGAATGTACTGTTGTGTACTTGTGGCCTCTGCTGTCACTCCTTTCTGATAAAATGATTGAAGCAGAAGCCATTTTACCCACTACATGAAACATTTGTGAAGTGGAGGTGCATAAAATTTTGCTCCTCAATGAAGTTCAGTCAGGGAAAATGTTCTCTGAAGACCCATCCAGGGTTGTCTCCTGTGGACATCCCTCTCCTCACTTTTCTCCAAGCCGTTCCTGCTTTCTCCTGTCTTCCTTGCTGCTCCCACTCATCTTCCAGCCCCCTAGCCCAAGAGCTCACTCATGACTGCAGTAAAACTATTTGAAAGCAGCTCAACATCAAAGGAATTTTCTCAAAAGTCTGAAATCAGTTGTAGAAGGTAAAAATATATTGAAGATTTGCTTCATAAGGCTAAAGGGAGTGGTGTCAAAATTTATAGACAATATTAATGTGTGAAGATAGATCGTAAATAACTCTGATGATGGGAGGAAGCTGCAAGAGGACTTTGTAAGATAATGGAATAGACAATAGAATGCCAGATCGAATTAAATGTCAGTTAAGTGTAAGGTGGTACTTTTTAGTTACGAAATATAATAATACATTTGCATGGAAGATGTGGAAGAGCAGAAATATTCTCAACATTAAAAGCAGCACCTCAAATGAATAAGACTATTAAAAAGAAGTAAACAACACACTGGATTTTATAGTACTGGGTATGCAATATAAAAACTGAGACAGTGAGTTTATATCAAAAATTATTAAGACCATAGGACTACTGTGTGTATTTTTGGACTGCAGGCTATAAGGAGGATTGAGGCAATGGAGAGCGACAATGCAAACACACTGATTGGTGCCTATTATGAGGACATTTAGATACTGAGAAATTTAAGGACCAAAACATTGGTGATATTTTCATTCAATCAGAACAGATTATGAACATGATTTGGTGGAGCTGCTTAAAATCATGAAGGGATGGGACAGAGTTGATAGAAACAATTTTCCAGAGACTGAAGGACTGAGAACATGAGAACTAAAAACAAAATGTAAGAGTTTCAGGGCAGAGAACAGGAGTAACTGTTTTACAGAGATTCACTTCCAGACTTAGTGACTGCTACAGAAACTATCACATCAGTGCTCAGCAAAGGTTTATACCAACAAAAAGGAAGGACGATAAAAAGAGGGGAAACCGACCGTGGATATCTGAGGAAATAAGGGAGAGTATCAAATTGAAGGAAAAAACATACAAAGTAGCAAAGATCAATGGGAGACTAGAGGACTGGGAAATCTTTAGGGGGCAACAGAAAGCTACTAAAAAAGCTATAAAGAAGAGTAAGATAGATTATGAGAGTAAACTTGCTCAGAATATAAAAACAGATAGTAAAAGTTTCTACAAATATATAAAACAAAAAAGAGTGGCTAAGGTAAATATTGGTCCTTTAGAGGATGAGAAGGGAAATTTAATAATGGGAGATGAGGAAATGGCTGAGGAACTGAACAGGTTTTTTGGGTCGGTCTTCACAGTGGAAGACACAAATAACATGCCAGTGACTGATGGAAATGAGGCTATGACAGGTGAGGACCTTGAGAGGATTGTTATCACCAAGGAGGTAGTGATGGGCAAGCTAATGGGGCTAAAGGTAGACAAGTCTCCTGGACCTGATGGAATGCATCCCAGAGTGCTAAAAGAGATGGCTAGGGAAATTGCAAATGCACTAGTGATAATTTACCAAAATTCACTAGACTCTGGGGTGGTCCCGGCGGATTGGAAATTAGCAAACGTGACACCACTGTTTAAAAAAGGAGGTAGGCAGAAAGCAGGTAATTATAGGCCAGTGAGCTTAACTTCGGTAGTAGGGAAGGTGCTGGAATCTATCATCAAGGAAGAAATAGCGAGGCATCTGGATGGAAATTGTCCCATTGGGCAGACGCAGCATGGGTTCATAAAGGGCAGGTCATGCCTAACTAATTTAGTGGAATTTTTTGAGGACATTACCAGTGCGGTAGATAACGGGGAGCCAATGGATGTGGTATATCTGGATTTCCAGAAAGCCTTTGACAAGGTGCCACACAAAAGGTTGCTGCATAAGATAATGATGCATGGCATTAAGGAGAAAGTAGTAGCATGGATAGAGAGTTGGTTAATTAATAGAAAGCAAAGAGTGGGGATTAATGGGTGTTTCTCTGGTTGGCAATCAGTAGTTAGTGGTGTCCCTCAGGGATCAGTGTTGGGCCCACAACTGTTCACAATTTGCATAGATGATTTGGAGTTGGGGACCAAGGGCAATGTGTCCAAGTTTGCAGACGACACTAAGATGAGTGGTAAAGCAAAAAGTGCAGAGGATATTGGAAGTCTGCAGAGGGATTTGGATAGGCTAAGTGAATTGGCTAGGGTCTGGCAGATGGAATACAATGTTGGCAAATGTGAGGTTATCCATTTTTGTAGGAATAACAGCAAAAGGGATTATTATTTAAATGATAAAATATTAAAACATGCTGCTGTGCAGAGAGACCTGGGTGTGCTAGTGCATGAGTCGCAAAAAGTTGGTTTACAGGTGCAACAGGTGATTAAGAAGGCAAATGGAATTTTGTCCTTTATTGTTAGAGGGATGGAGTTTAAGACTAGGGAGGTTCTGCTGCAATTGTATAAGGTGTTAGTGAGGCCACACCTGGAGTATTGTGTTCAGTTTTGGTCTCCTTACTTGAGAAAGGACGTACTGGCACTGGAGGGTGTGCAGAGGAGATTCACTAGGTTAATCCCAGAGCTGAAGGGGTTGGATTACGAGGAGAGGTTGAGTAGACTGTGACTGTACTCGTTGGAATTTAGAAGGATGAGGGGGGATCTTATAGAAACATATAAGATTATGAAGGGAATAGATAGGATAGATGCGGGCAGGTTGTTTCCACTGGTGGGTGAAAGCAGAACTAGGGGGCATAGCCTCAAAATAAGGGGAATTAGATTTAGGACTGAGTTTAAGATGAACCTCTTCACCCAAACGGTTGTGAATCTATGGAATTCCTTGCCCAGTGAAGCAGTAGAGGCTCCTTCATTATATGTTTTTAAGATAAAGATAGATAGTTTTTTGAAGAATAAAGGGATTAAGGGTTATGGTGTTCGGGCCGGAAAGTGGAGTTGAGTCCACAAAAGATCAGCCATGATCTCATTGAATGGTGGAGCAGGCTCGAGGGGCCAGATGGCCTACTCCTGCTCCTAGTTCTTATGTTCTTATGTTTTAGAATAAATTCAATAGGTGACAGAAGGAATGGACAATAAAAGGAATGGGAACAGGGTAGAAACATGGAATTAGGAATACCGGTAAATAAATATCATTGTTTCCATGTTTTAATTCTACGTAATTTGATGTAATGTAGCCAAGGTTTGCATATTGTTACCAAGCAATTATAAGTATTTGTGAATGGTTCCCTTGTATCACGCTTTACCTTCTGCTAAAAACACTAGCTGGAGACTTGCTGCCGGTTCTGCTCTATAGTTCCCCAGTGGGAGATCTGTGAGAGCAGCTCAAAGTAACTGGGCCTTTGATTTGGTCTCTCTCTCTATAGGAAGCACCTGGCCTCCACTTTCTGCATTCCCATGGTAGCAAATTAAGGTCATGAACTTACCTTTAATGTGCTGTGTCAAGCAAGGGTCCATCAATAGCACTCTCGCACTTCCTCCTTCTTTAGAAAGATCTCTATCAGCATTAAACTTCATCTTAGATCACCCCAAATCATGCAGTCCCCTTGCTCACACATTCAATTTAAATAAGTGCCTCCGAATTTCTTTTCTTTTACATTTGTTTCAAACCAATTTGAAAGTAAGGTGGTCTCATTTATATCACATATTTCAGTGAAAGTTCATTGTTATTCTGTCAGCTATTTGATTATTGTTTAGTCCACTCTGTCTGTCTGTCTATGAACCACGCTGATGGTATTGGCGAGGGAATCCCAATTTGGAAAACCACTTGTGGGGGTGAATAGTTTTGTGGGTTCTTTTATGGTGTGAGGAGTCAAGTGAAGCCTCAGTGAGAATAACCAGCCCAGTCATTGTGTAACAATTATTAAAGACTATTTATTCAATTAAAGAAAAGACAAATACACATGAATAGGACTACAATACTCTAAGACCATTAAGTATGTGAATCACTAAACACACACACAGTTTATGTAGAACGTACCCCTTGTTCCACAATATATTCATGATCCCTGAACTCCGTAAGACTTCTCCTTTCACAAACAACATCTAAATTATGTAAATCTGTTAGTCAAATCCAGTTTAAGTTACCACACATACAGGGCTGATAGTCAAGTCTGAGAAAAGTCTTTTCCTGGGCCAGCGAAGATATTTAAACTGCCTTTATGAAAGTTTCTGCATAATCTTAGCTCGAAGACTTAGCTGCCAGCCTAGACTTCTGACTGTTAGATTGGAGATTGCCCTCACATACTGTTAGACGTAAACCTGGTCACCCTGACTGTTAGATGTAAATTGCCTCTCTGCTTCTGAGGGTGCTGGTAGCTCTCTATCATTTGTCTAGACATCTGTATCTTGATACTTTTATTTATTTATTTATTTAAAAATATATATTTTTATTAGGGTATTTGCAAGTTTTTATAAAAATAACAATAACAGCGACATAAATATGGTACAATAAACATTTCCACCCCCATCACAATCTTCACACACCCCAACCATAAAACAACAGTCCGGCCCTCTCCCCCACCCTCCCCGCCCTCCCTTTAGAATTCTGCTTCTGCTGACATTTTAACTTTCCCCGAGAAAGTCGACGAACGGCTGCCACCTCCGGGTGAACCCTAACATTGACCCTCTTAAGACAAACTTTATTTTCTCAAGACTGAGAAACGCAGCCATGTCGCTAACCCAGGTCTCTACACTCGGGGGCTTCGAGTCCCTCCACATTAATAAGATCCGTCTCCGGGCTACCAGGGAGGCAAAGGCCAGGACGTCGGCCTCTTTTGCCCCCTGAACTCCCGGATCTTCCGACACTCCAAAGATTGCCACCTCCGGACTCAGCACCACCCATGTTTTGAGTACCGTGGACATTGCCTTAGCGAAACCCTGCCAGAACCCTCTAAGCTTCAGGCATGCCCAAAACATGTGGACATGATTTGCTGGGCTTCCGCCGCACCTCGCACACCTGTCCTCTACCCAAAAGAACTTGCTCATCCGGGCCACCTTCATGTGTGCCCGGTGGACTACCTTGAATTGTATCAGGCTAAGCCTGGCACATGGTGAGGAGGTATTAACCCTGCTTAGGGCATCCACCCTTAGACCCACCTCTATCCCTCCTCCTAGCTCGTCCTCCCACTTGCCCTTCAGCTTCTCCACCAGAGTTTACTCCGCACCCAAAAGTTCCTGGTAAATATGTTACCTTCCCCTCTCCCACCAAGGTACTGGAGGCTACTCTGTCCTGTATCCCCCATGATGGCAGCAGCGGGAAGGCCAGAACCTGCCTTCTCAAGGAGTCTCGGACCTGCAAATACCTAAACTCATTCCCTGCTGGCAATTCAAATTTATCCTCCAAGGCTTTCAAGCTGGGGAAGCTCCCATCTGTAAATAGATCCTCCATCCTTCTAATTCCTGCCCTTTGCCATCTCCGGAACCTACCATCCAGCCTACCCGGTACAAACCGATGATTATTATAAATCGGGGTCCAAACCGATGCTCCCTCCACTCTCTTTTTTTCGCTCCTCCACTGCCCCATGATTCTCAGAGCCGCCACCACTACCGGACTTGTGGAGTATTGGGCCGGCGAGAATGGAAGAGGTGCCGATATCAGTGCTCCCAAGCTTGTATCTTTACATGACGCCACCTCCATCCGCTCCCACACCGACCCCTCCCCCACTACCCACTTCCTAATCATGGCTATATTAGCCACCCAGTAGTAATTGCAAAAATTCGGCAGCGCCAACCCACCCTCCCCCCCGAATATACTCCAGTAACACTTTCTTCACTGGCGGGGTTTTACCCATCCACACAAAGCCCGAATAACCTTATTTAGCTGCTTGAAAAAGGCCCTTGGTGTTATGTTATGCTGATTCGGATAACACAGGCTGCTACTTGAAGCAGTCTTAACTAAAGGATGCTCCAGACTCTGAAATGAGTTCAACGTGTTTATTGAACTATTAACACAGTTCTCAAATGAGTTTGACTCTCTGCTAATCTAACTGTAGTAACTCAGTCTAACTGTACCAGCTTGCTCTAAGCCACGTGCTGAGGTGTGATGCTGCTGATCAACCCTGTCTAACTCTCTAGATGTCTGTCTGTGGAAAGAGGCAGGGTGTGAGTGTCTCATCCCTTTTATAGTGTTTATGTCATGTCCCCTGTGGTGAACCACTGTATTAGGGGTTGTAAGATAGGACCTGCACTATAGGTTCGCCAGTAGCCCCTGCCGGCTTGCACTCCGCACAGACCTGGCAGTCCCTGGTGACTGTCCTTACTTCCTCGACGGAGTAGGGCAGATTGCGAGCTTTGACAAGATGGTACAATCGAGTGACCCCCGGTGACAAAGGCTGTCGTAGGGCCCGGAGCTGGTCCACTTGTGCGCTGGCACATGTACCTCGGGAGAGGGTGTCTGGGGCCTTGTTGAGTTTACCCGATCGATACAAAATCTCATAATTATAGGTGGAGAGCTCGATTCTCCACCGCAAGATTTTATCATTTTTGATCTTGTCCCACTGTGTGTTATTGAACATGAAGGCTACCGACCGTTGGTCAATGAGGAGAGTGAATCTCTTACCGTACAGCTTCAACGATAGCTTGGGCCTCCTTTTCGACGGATGAGTGTCGAATTTCAGAAGCATGAAGGGTGCGGGAAAAGAATGCCACGGGTCTGCCTGCCTGGTTTAGAGTGGCGGCAAGCGTGACATCTGAAGCGTCGCTTTCTACTTGAAAAGGCAGTGACTCGTCCACTGCACGCATCCCGGCCTTGGCGATGTCTGCTCTGATGCGGGCGAAAGCGTGTTGTGCCTTGGCCGCGAGAGGGAATTGGGTGAAGTGAATGAGTGAGTGGGCCTTGTCCGCGTAGTTTGGGACCCACTGGGC
This sequence comes from Scyliorhinus torazame, assembly GCF_047496885.1. NCBI lineage: Eukaryota > Metazoa > Chordata > Chondrichthyes > Carcharhiniformes > Scyliorhinidae > Scyliorhinus > Scyliorhinus torazame. Next base: position 152,007,090 of record NC_092712.1, read on the forward strand.
GTAGTAGGAAAAGAACCCCAGGCAGCGTTTGAGGGCCTTGGGGCAGTGGGGGAGGGGAAGTTCCATGAGGAGCGCATGCGGTCGGGGTCGGGCCCGAGAAGTCCGTTTTGGACTATATAGCCGAGAATGGCTAACCGGGTCGTGCTGAACACACACTTCTCTTTGTTGTAGGTCAGGTTGAGAAGAGTGGCAGTGCGGAGGAATTTATCAAGGTTGGCATTGTGGTCCTGCTGGTCATGGCCGCAGATGGTGACATTATCTAAGTACAGAAAGGTGGCCCGCAAACCGTTCTGGTCGACCATTCGGTCCATTTCCCTTTGGAAGACCGAGACCCCGTTTGTGATGCCGAAAGGGACCCTAAGGAAGTGATAGAGGTGACCGTCCGCCTCGAAGGCAGTGTATGGATAGTCCGACTTCCGGATGGGGAGCTGGTGGTAGGCGGTTTTCAGGTCAATTGTTAAGAAGGCCCGGTACTGCGCAATCTGATTGACCATATCAGATATGCGTGGGAGGGGGTACACGTCGAGCTGCGTGTACCGATTGATGGTCTGGCTGTAGTCCACGACCATCCTGTGTTTCTCCCCAGTTTTAACCACTACCACTTGGGCTCTCCAGGGGCTGTTGCTGGCCTCGATAATACCCTCCTTAAGCAGCCTCTGGACTTCGGACCTGATGAAGGCCTTGTCCTGGGTCCTGTACCGTCTGCTCCTCGTGGCAACGGGCTTGCAATCCGCAGTTAGATTGGCAAAAAGGGAGGGGGGATCGACCTTGAGGGTCGCGAGGCCGCAAACGGTAAGGGGAGGGTAGGGGCCTGCCGAATCTGAGAGTGAGGCTCTGGAGATTGCACTGGAAGTCCAGGCCCAACAGGAGTGCAGCGCAGACATATTGGGAAGGCAGGGCCCCAGCTGAGGAGGTCGTCAGCGGGTCCAGGAGGGGTAGGAAGGGGTAGAAGGGTGGACAGCGCGGCGGGAGGTGTAGGACTGTACATTACGAGATGCGACCGTCATGGAGAGCGCCAAGGTTTTTGTCTCCGCCAGTTCGAGCGGGCCCCTTCCAGTAATTGTTCTCGGATGCGGTCCGACGCAATCCCCGTCACGAAAGCATCGCGCATGAGGAGATTTGCGTGTTCAGCGGCCATAACGGCCTGACAGTCACAGTCCCGGATGAGTGGAATTAGGGCACGCCAGAAGTCTTCGATGGACTCACTAGGTAGTTGTGAGCGGGTGGAGAGTGCATGCCTGGCGAAGAGCATGTTCGTCTTTTAAGCATAATGTTCTTCAAGGACTGCCATTGCTTTTGCGTAATTCGAGGCGTCTTGGATCAATGGGAACACTCTGGAGCTCAGTCTGGAGTACAGGACGTTTATCTTCTGAGCCTCCGTTGGCGTGGGGTCCGCAGCCTTGATGTAGGCCTCAAAACATGCTAGCCAGTGAATAAAGTCTTTTCTGGTGTCGGGCGAGTGCGGATCCATCTGCAGGGGATAGGGTTTGATTCTGATATCCATTCTTCGCCGGTAACCCCTGCCGGCTGGCTCCGCCCACTAAGATCTGTATAAATATGCATGACCTCTATTGCCCTGCCATTTCGCCAGCTGCAGCAGGAGGCCACGCATCTGACTGCAATAAGGTCACAGTTGTACCCAATCTGCATCTTTGTGCAATTGATTGCGCATCAATTTATTGCGGTCAAATGCGTGGCTTCCTGCTGCAGCTGGCGAAATGCCCTACTCCGTCGAGGAAGTAAGGACAGTCACCAGGGACTGCCAGGTCTGTGCAGTGTGCAAGCCGCACTTTTACCGGCCGGACAGTGCGCGCCTGGTGAAGGCTTCCCGCCCCTTTGAACGCCTCAGAGTGGATTTCAAAGGGCCCCTCCCCTCCACCGACCGTAACACATACATTCTCAGTGTGGTCGATGAGTACTACAGATTCCCCTTCGCCATCCCATGCCCCGATATGATGTCTGCCACCGTCATCAAGGCCCTCAACACAATCTTCGCTCTGTTCGGTTTCCCCGCCTACATCCACAGTGACAGGGGATCCTCATTCATGAGCGATGAGCTGCATCAGTTGCTGCTCAGCACGGGTATCGCCTCCAGCAGGACGACCAGCTACAACCCCTGGGAAAACGGGCAAGTAGAGAGGGAGAACGGGACGGTTTGGAAGGCCGTCCAACTGGCCCTACGGTCCAGGAACCTCCCAGCCTCTCGCTGGCAGGAGGTTCTCCCTGACGCTCTACACTCCATCCGGTCACTATTGAGCACCGCCACTAAAATCACACCCCAAGAACGTGTTTTTAATTTCTTCAGGAAGTCCACACCCGGGGTGTCACTCCCGACTTGGCTCGCAGCTCCAGGACCAGTCCTTCTCCATAGGCACGTCCGACTCCACAAGGCAGACCCCTTGGTTGACAGGGTCCACCTGCTCCACGCCAAACCTCAATATGCCTGCGTGAAGTTCCCCGACGGCCGCCAAGATACTGTCTCACTCAGGGACCTGGCACCGTCAGGTTCCACCCCAACACACACCCCCACCCATGCGCCCCCCCCCTCCCACCGCGTCGCCAATATTGACCCCATCAGGCCACCCCCCCTCCTCTTTTCCGCACAAGAGGACGAAGAGGACTTCTGCACGCTCCCGGAGTTCCCCGATGACTGGCCAGCATCAGCACCGCCACCACCGGCATCGGTGCCACCTCCAACACCGCCAGCACCGACTTCGCCGCCATCGTTACGCTGCTCCCAACGAAGCACCAAAGCACTGGGCCGGCTGAACCTTTGACGGACTCCGGACCGTCGACATGGACTTTTCTTTTTTTCTTCTTAACACTGTACATAATTGCACTATTTGTATATAGTTTCACAGCACCCTCGCCGGACTCATTTTTAACAGGTGGTGAATGTGGTGAACCACCGTATTAGGGGATGTAAGGTAGGACCTGCACTACAGGTTCGCCGGTAGCTCCTGCCGGCTGGCTCCGCCCACGGAGAGCTGTATAAATATGCATGACCTCCAGCGCCCTGCCATTTCGCCAGCTGCAGCAGGAGGCCACGCATCTGACTGCAATAAAGCCACAGTTGTACCCAATCTGCGTCTTTGTGCAATTGATCATGCATCACCCCCATATGGTGATGCCACCTCAGAGTGTCCTGACTGCCCATTGATTGTGTCCCATTCTGAGTGTTCATTGGTTGCATGTTTGCATATCATGCCACTTGGGATGAAGATGGGGAGGTACTGAGAGACAAACAGAAATCTGGGGAGGACCGTCACTTTCACAGTCTGTGCCCTCCCCGCCAGTGATAGCGGGAGCATGTCCCATCTCTTAAAGTCCTCTTTCATTTGTTCTACAAGCCGGGATAGGTTTAACTTGTGCAGTGCCTCCCATTCCCGGGCCACCTAAATTACCAGATACCAAAAGTTCCTCCCTACAATTCTAAACAGCAGCTCTCCCAATCTCTTCTCCTGTTCTCTTGTCTGGATCGTGAATATCTCGCTTTTCCCCATGTTCAATTTATATCCTGAAAAATTACCAAATTCCCCGAGGACCCGCATAACATCCCCCCTCCCCTCCAATAGGTCTGAAATATACAAGAGCTGGTCATCTGCGTAAAGCGAGAACCGGTCGGTGCCCCCCGCCCCCCCCCCCTCCCCCCCCACCCCCCCGAACCAGCCCTTTCCAGTTCCTAGATGCTCTTAAGGCCATGCCAATGGCTCCATGGCCTGAGCAAACAGTAACGGGGAGAGGGTGCACCCTTGCTTCGTCCCTCGGTGTTGTTTAAAATACCCCAACCTCAGTCGGTTCGGACACACGTTCGCTTCTGGTGCCTGATAGAGCAACCGCACCCAGTCCATAAAGCCTTCATCAAACCCAAACCTTCCCAGCGCCTCCCACAGGTGATCCCACTCCACCCGATCAAAAGCCTTCTCTCCATCCATCGCTACCACCACCTTCATCTCCCCTCCTTCCGAGGACATCATAATAACATTTAAAAGCCTTCAAATATTCGCGTTGAGTTGCCTGCCCTTAACAAATCCTGTCTGGTCTTCCCCTATCACCCCCGGGACACGGTCCTCTATCCTTGTGGCCAGTATCTTAGCCAGCAGTTTGGCGTTCACATTCAGTAGAGAAATTGGCCTGCATGACACGCATTGCTCCGGATTCTTCTCCCGTTTCAGGATCAATGAAATCGAGGCCTGCGACATTGGTGGGGGAATGACTCCCTTCTCTCTTGCTTCATTAAATATCCTCACCAGCAGTGGGCTCAATATCTCTGAAAATTTCGAATAGAATTCCACCGGGTAGCCGTCCGGCCCCGGGGCCTTGCTCGACTGCATGCCCTCCAGCCCCTCAATTATTTCCTCAATTTCAATTGTGGCTCCCAGTCCTTCCACCAGATCCTTATCCACCCTCGGGAACCGCAGCCACCCCCGCCGGAGGTTCCGACTCATATAATTTGCTGTAAAAGTCCTTAAACACCTCATTCATCTCAACTGGGTCAGGGACCCTATTACCACCTCTACTCTTTACTCTCCCTACCTCCCTGGCCGCCTCCCTTTTTATGAGCTGGTGCGCTACATTCTGCTTGCCTTTTCCCCATACTCATAAATCGCCTCCCTTGCCTTCCTCAGCTGTTCCACAGCTTTCCTTGTGGCCAACAGCCCAAACTCCGCCTGTAACCTGCGCCGTTCCCTCAGTAGCCCCGCGTCCGGGGCTCAATACCTTTATAATCACACTTCATTATGCCCTTTGAATGCTGGCTATTGCTGTTGCAGATTTCTACCTGCTGCGAGATAGACCCATGACAACTGTTGCTGGGCAGATTCCATCCCATCATGCCATGTTGCACTGATTTTATTGCTGTTACTACGCAGATTTCTACCTTTTGCTGGGAAAATCAGTTGCTGGGCAGATCCATGACAGTGGAGTTAAGGCTGCATATAATTCTAGATTTCTTACTCTACTGAAATATTTTATACTCACTAAATTACAGACCCGCTCCATTGTGAAATGTAATTATGCTTCCTTTAAACTGAGTTTCCTAAGGAGACACGGGGAGAATATGCAAACTCCACACACAGAATGACCCGGGGCCGGGATCGAACCTAGGTTTTCAGCGCTGTAGGCAGCAGTGCTAACCACTGCGCCATCTTGCCACCTGCGATATTTTCTTTTTAATTATTTGCTTAATGTTTGTCCTGTTCTTCTTGCCTGTATCTCTACTTCAAGCTTATCATATTTGAAGTCAAGGAGGCACATTCTCCTCTTATAGGAGTTGGTTGTGAAAGATATCCCAGACAGAGTACATAGGAAAATACAGATAGAAGATTGCCCAGTCATAAGTGGAGCCTGCTCATGTTTTCAACATTTAAATTAACTGAAAATCAAACAAGCTCCATTACAGGCAGCGATCCTCCCAGCCTGACATTCTTCACCATGCTCCATCAACATGGAGTGTTAATGTCGAAGTACAGTAAGAGAAAACTCTGATCCTGAAAGTCCACGCTACTATTGTTTTTCTATATTTCGTGGTCATGTCAGTGCATCATTTACTGTCCAGGTATGATCTCCAAACATACGGCATTTACTGTTTACTTTTGAGTCCACTTTAACCACGAGGCAGCAGTGTCTGAATGGGGATGCTCTAGTCCACATTATTATTGTCTTTAGTTGCTTCACTGGCCTGTGAGTCTAAATATGTTTCTGGTCAAAGGTCCAAGCAAATGTTAACCCTATCTTCCTTTAGGTTGTGTGTTTTCCGAGCTTTTAAATTCGTTATTTCAGATTTTCAGCATTCAGTCTTTCTTGTTATCCAGAATAATAATGGAAATCTCCCAGCTCAAACATTCAAATTTTATTGGCTGCTGTTGTAACCTTTGTCTAAGAACTTTGTTCTCTTATTTCTCCCAGTTTCATTTTCACCCTCCCAGTATATGATAGCAGCCATGCCTCTTTTATCAAAAGTTGTCCGGAAATTGGGCACGATTCAACCAAAACATTTCTATGTCCGGTTTCGGGTGTGTTAAGTGGGATCTTTCTCGGTGCCTGATCCTGCTATCCAATGGCACTTTGCTGTTTTTTTCTTGGCCTCGCCAAGGAATGTACCATCGAAGCCGCACTTACAGCATTGCTCGCTAGTGCAGGAAGACTATTCGTGGATCAGAGTGCCATTTTTAAAGGAAGCCCAGATCTTTTGACCCTGTTCACTGTACCCTCTAGACTCCCCATTGCACCCAACTTACGACTTCTGGGATCCTCGAGCCCCCCCCCTCACCCCACCCCTAATGGGCAAGTCACCCCTGGGCCCGACCCCTGGCAATCTGGCACCTGGGCACCATGGCATGGTCAGCATGGCACCCACCAGTGCCCCTGCCAGCCTGCCAGGGTCACATGGGCACCCTGGCAGTGCCAGGGTGGCACTGTCAGGGTGCCAGAGTGGCAGTGCCAAGGTGCCAGACTGATCCATGTTTGTGGATGCCAGTACTAAATGACGCCGGGCAAGGTCACCCAGGCATGGTCACTGAATCACGGATCCCGGGAGAATCCCGCGAACGCATATTTAAATGGGCCTAATGGATCATTTAAATATGTTCCCTGGATCACGCCCAGTGATTGCGAGATCCAGATTGCGCGTCTCACGAGACTCCGTTAAATCTCGCGAGACATTTCAAGCATCGCGAATCACATGAGAAGCCTGTCCCGAGATTCAAGGACCTCGTCCCAACATCTAGATGGGCATGGTGAGGCTGTTGAATCGTACCCAATATCTCCTGCATTACCTCCATCCACCAACCTGCTGACTTACTTTTTAAAAAAACAATCATTTTGCCAAGTCAAACCTTCTTTTCCAGTGACTCTATAACTAGATGCGATATAGTGCATCTCTAATGATTCTGTCAAGATCTTACTGTTACTGACACCAAGTTAATGGATCGATACATACGTTTGGCTTTATCACTCTATGTTAGCCTTTTTCCAACGTAAGACAACACTCCTGACTGCAGGAGATACACCTAGAACAAGATACTGATTGTTTAAAAGCTGTTGTAAAACCTAAGTTTTCCCTCAGGCTCAGGGCCATTCATTGCCTCAAAACAAATCAATAAAAACTAATCAACAATCTGCGCAAATCAGCAGCCAAAAATCCATAAACACATATACCAAAGTCTAACAGTAGAATGAAGAAGGACTTAATGTTTCTCTAAGTTTTAGTTAATTTTACCACAATTTGTGGGTAAAGTAGCAGAAACCCCAGTAGATTACAACACTATCGTTTGATTTGAGCGTTGTCTTTTGAATGAAATGCTAGGCCAAGGGCCTCCCTACTTGGTCCGGTGATGTAAACAATCCCATTACATTAGTAAAAGGAGTTCTCTGTGTTTCTTGGACAACATTCAACCCTGAACCAACACTCGTAAAGCAGATAGTGATCAATCATCTCATTTGCTGTTTGTGGAGTCTTGCTGCAGACAAATTGGTTGCGTTGTTTACCTAAATAACAGTGACTAGACGTCAAAAGTAATTCAGGAGCTGTGAAGAGCTTGAGGACAGGAATGGTACTGTATACATTCAAACTCTTTCTTGCTCTCAATCTGGTTCACTGCCATAAGTACTGGCTGCGGTTTGGTATTTCAGTCATTCTTCATTTGTGAGCCCACATATTGAATGTCAGCAGGCTCTTCAACTACAAAAAGGTTTGCAGCCAACTTTGATCCTGACCTCTCCTGACACGTAGGAATCAGCAAGTCGGATAAGGAGGGAGAATCCTAGATGCATTTTCACTCATCCATAGACACTATAAATGCAGCATCTCCAAAAGAGATCAGGTTACTCAGCAAAGACTGTAAACCGAACCTGGAGACTTTCTGATCTGTTTGACTCACATTACGCTGGGTATTCATTGTACCCCTATCAAATGATCAAAGCAGTTCTGAGCCTTACTGCCTTGAGATTTTCAAAACCAAATCATTTAGAGGCAGGTTTGGAGGAATTCAAAGGGGAATTGGATTGCTATCTGGAAAGAAAGAATGTGCAAGGTTATGGGGATAAAGCAGGGAAATGGATTAGTTTAGATTTTCAGAAAGCCAGTTCAGACTCAATGGGCTGAATGGTCTCCTTCTGCAGTGTAAATATCCTGTGAATCAGGCCATTGAATAGTTAAATCTATGTTGGGTTTTGAACTCAATGGTTGGAGCTTAACATTGTATTTTTCTCCATCTCTGCCGCAGCATATAATCAGTCCTTTCAGCACCTTGCCTTGTGTTGTGGATGAAATACAGGCCTGGAGGAAGTGGCCTTGACTTAGACGTGGTCTCCTATGCTGTACATCGTCAATAAATTTCATGCCAAAAACAGAAGATAATTTTCACTTCCAGTATGGGAGGGAAGTTGCAGATGGGGTGGCTGTGATACATGCCCCACCAACTTTCCTTTCAAATAGTGACGCTAATTGAAACTGTGTATAACGGGATTCGTGACTGCCCAGCTGCCCCCAAGTGCTAATTACCCCTGAGCAAAGTTTTCAGTTGGCCCCCAGGAATCAATCAAGAGCAAAAGTTTCAAAAAGTAAGACTCACCAATACCATCTACAAAGAGTTTAATAAAGTAAGACAACAACAACCTGCGTCCATGTATGTCTTTAATGTAAGAAGGTGTCACAAGGTTTTTCACAGACGGGTGGACAGCTGTCCAATTTTTCTTTATGGCTGCCAAGTGCCACAATTTTTATTTGATTAAGGTGAGAGATACCAGTTCTTGTAAACAAAGTAGTTTGTGTCAGTGTTAAATATTCACAAGCTAGGTACAGCACTGTTAAAAGCAGAGCAGGTTCCTTCTGTGTTGTCCAACAAAATATATCAGACAAGTAGCCTTGGCAGCTCAAGAAGCTTATCCAGTTAATAGTTAAAACACACAAGCCAGTACATTATGAGTTTCAACCCGCTAGATCCTGGCCAAGAGCTCGGCACAAGTATGCCAATAACTTAAGCATTCCAGAGCTATGGAGAAGAAAAACATCCAGTCTTCCTGATCAATATCCAGCATATCCTGCTGGATGTGTGCTTGTGTGTGGACAGATTTTCTGAATAGATCCTCAAAACTAACTGTCAAGCCTCCCAGAGGAGAAGTGAGGTACCAAAGGATATCCAATGCCAATAACTTATTCTTCAGCAAGGAATCAACGTGTGTCATTTTAATCCTATATACCCAGCAGAAACTGTACCCAGATTACATTAACACTGTAATGAAGTTACTGTGAAAAGCCCCTCGTCGCCACATTCTGGCGCCTGTTCGGGGACACGGAGGGAGAATTCAGAATGTCCAAATGACCTTATAGCACGTCTTTCGGGACATGTGGGAGAAAACCAGAGCACCCCGGAGGAAACCCATGCAGACACAGGGAGATGTATGTAAGCTTACTTGTGACAGTAAAGATTATTTAAAATTTAAAATTATTTACCAGCTGGCAAGCCAACGGAACCTACTGTTCTGAATTTTATTCTGATCTACTGAGCAGGTGTATGTGTACCCAATCTGGGCTAGCGTCTTTTATCAGGTGTGCGTGGATCCTGACAACGTCATTCGGACCTGACTACAATTCAAAGCAACGAACCTCCAATAGCCCTCCCAGCAGGTGAAGAAGAACAGGAAGCAGAAAGCTCAAAGAGATAAGCTTTTATACTTTGCTTTTGGGATACCCTTTTCCCTTATCCATTTACCTCACCCGCTCATTCCTCTCACCTACCCTACCACCTTACCCACACTACCTCCTTGCCCACCTACTTCACCTACCGTATTCCATTACCCACCTGCCTTACCCACTATTCCCCCTCACCCACCCTATCCCCTCACCCACTTATCTTCACTCTATAGCTTTCCAAGCAGCTTTGGGACATTTAAACTTTTCACTTGCTAGCTCATATCATAAAAAGGGAGCTTCTGCATTGATTCTCTCCACTATTCCCTCCGAGGTGTCTTGTGCTGGCTGAGATCTGCAGAATCCTCCGTTGGAAGATTACCCAGGAAAATTGGAGGAAAGTAAGTGTTTATTTTTTTGTCTGATCAGAGTTGGACATTGGAGTTCTGACCCTGAAAGAAAGATTCAGACTAATAAATTTGGGTAAGCTTGCAATTCTCTTTGTGTACTGTCTGGTCCTATGCAGATCACTTTACTTAGAACAGCACAAATATAATTTTATTTCAAAAAAACACCTTGGGCAGGATTTTCCATACTTGCCCACCAAAGGGATTGTCCGGTCATGCTGAAACATTTGGCAGGGCCGTCGATTCTCCTGCAGTGGATCTTACCATGACAAGGCCAGAAAATTTCAGCCCTTGAATCTTGGCAGAGAACCTGGTTATTTAGCAATGCATTGAGCTAGGATATGCTCCCTTACCCAGAAGAAAGATCAAGCAGAGATTTAATAAGGGTAGTCCACAGACTGTTGGACTGAACACTGAGTACTGTTGTTGGAAGGATGTTCTCAGAGAACCTTCTATGTAGTAAAATGGTCCATTATAAAACAAAATTTTACACTGAGCATCATATGAAGATATTAGGGCAAATGGTCAAATGCTTGGTCAAAGAAATAGATTTTAATAACTGTCTTAAAAGAGGGTTCATGAAGGAAATTCTATCTCTTCGGGCCTTAGCAGCTGAAGGCATGGTCATCAATTGTGCAGCATTTAAAATTGGGAATGCTCAAAACGCCAGAATGCGATGAGTTCTGATATCGCAGACGGTTGTAGGCCTGGGTAGATCATAGAGATAGGGAGTGGTGAGACCACAAGGGATTTGTAAACAAAGATGAGAATTTTAAAATTGAGTCACTTTGAGGCATTCAAATTGTGGTGCTATTCATTGCAGCTAAAAAGGAAAGGGAAAGGAATTGGGATCATCTTCTACTGGGATATTGGGCTGGATTTTATGTATCATCACCAGCTGTGTTTTCGATCTGGATGGGGGCACGTAAAATAGGGTAGTGCCTACCTGCCCACCCACCATGGCAGCACGGTACCATAGCGGTTAGCACTATGGCTCCACAGCGCCAGAGTTCCAGGTTCGATTCCCGGCTTGGGTCACCGTCTGTGTGGAGTCTGCACATTCTCCCCGTGTCTGCGTGCGTTTCCTCCGGGTGCTCCGGTTTCCTCCCACAAGTCCCAAGAGACGTGCTGTTAGGTAATTTGGACATTCTAAATTCTCCTTCTGAACAGGAGCCGGAATGTGGCAACTAGGGGCTTTTCACAATAACTTTATTGCCATGTTAATGTAAGCCTTGTGACAATAAAGATTATTGTTATATTATTATTACATTCCCACCCACCCCTGAGCTCAAATCCATCAGCAGCCCACTTGCTATGTTTAAATAAATAATTAGGGGTCATTTGAGATTGCTAACAAGTCAATTGATTCCTGATAATATGCTGCCCACACCATACTACTGTTGATAATTAATAGAATCCTTACAGTGCAGAAGGAGGCCATTCAGCCCATCGTGTCTGCACTGGCCCTCTGAAAGAGCACCCTACTAGGCCCATTCCCTGTGCTATCTGCGTAACCCCACCGAACCTGCTCATCTTTGGACTGTGGGAGAAAACTCTAGCACCCGGAGGAACCCACGCAGACATAGGAAGAACATGTAAATTCCACACAGACAGTGACTAAGGCCGGAATCGAACCCGCTCCCTGGCAATGTGAGACAGCAGTGCTAACCATGGTTGATGTGAGCAGTCAGGTGGGACTGGGCAGGTCATTTTGGTAAAATGGTTTTAAAAGGCCGGGAAGGAAGAACGGGTACTATCTTCGGTGGGAGTGCATGTCCTTTAGCGCAAAGGTGGGTGGGGGGCAGCCCCCTCCCCCTCAAGATAATAACCCCCCCTTTCTTCCATCCCACTTGCTCTCCAATAACCACTGCCCACATTTCTCTGCACCCCCGCCCAGTATCCTGGACGCACATCGCTCTGGGATCCATTGTACCTTCTTTATGGGACTGGGTGCAGTGTGCAGGCCGTTTTGGCAAAAAGGGGTTTTAAAAAGGTAAGAAGGGAGGCCAGCAGTGCCCACTAATGAGCACTTGGTGTTGCCGGGGCAGGTGGAGCTTCTCCTGAGAGTGGGATTGCCTCCACAGTGAGTAACGGAAGTCCCACAATGTAGCTCACCCACAGCGTGTTATGGCAGCAGAATGGGCTGGCATGGAATGAGGTGGCAGGAACTCAACTTTCTGTCCAGAGGTCCCCAAAGTCCCCATGAGATATGCAGCCCATTGTTTCACCTTTAGAACATGTTTCTCTTCATTAGTTTTTGTTTTACAATGTTCTTGTGAACACCTTGGGACATACAAACTGCTATATAAATAGGTGGTTGTTGTAATGCAACGATGGGGTGATTGCCAAAGAGTGTTTAGCACCATGAAGACAGCACAATACCCAGTTTATGGATACCTAAAGCAACACAGATGGGGCACGATTCATCAGGCCCCGTTGCACTCTTGCTCCAGTGAAACAAGGCCAATGAATAACGGGAGAGGCCGAAAACGAGAACCGCGCCAGGCGGCGCCAAACAGTTTGCGATGCAACCCGTCCGTTCCCATAGGCCAAATTGGGATCTCGCTGTAGCATGGCGGAAACCAATAATCACCAGTTAAGCCCTATTTCCATACAATTAACAGGAGCCACCCCTTATCCAAATGCCTCCTTGATTCATCGGCCTCCCCAGCAAGTGGTCACGCTGGCGCCGATTAGTACTCCTTTTGAAAAATGTGAACCTGGCAGAAAGGCTTGTGCGAAGAGCTGAGGAGGTCAGTAGCCATCTTTGCTCACAGGCAAAGAGCCTGGGGACACTGTGCTTGCCACCCAAGTGCTTGGCGTGGGGGGCGGGGGGGTGGGGGGGGGGCACTCAGCTGGGGGGGGGGGGACACACCATTTGCATGGGAGGAGAGAGGCGCTGGGGGGGGGGCAACTGCGTGCAGCACCACCATGCCAACCACTGGATCATGTGTGCCCATTCCGGGGGCAACCCAAGCCCCTGCTCATCTGCCAACTGACCTCCCATAACCCCGACTGATTGCCGCGGCCTCTGGCCATGCGAGTGGAGGCTATTGCTAATAGGGAATTGTCAATTGTGGTTAAGGGAGCACCTAGTTCATAAGTTCTTAAGATGTAGGAGCAGAATTAGGCCATTCGGCCCATCGGGTCTGCTCTGCCATTCTATCATGGCTGATATGTTCTTCATCTGCTACCTACAATGCTACAGACCAAGAGCTGGATTGCAAAATCAGTCACAGCATCTCCTCCCTAGAACACATGACCTTGGAGCAGGAGGAGACAATTTAGCCTCCCGAGTTTAAACACCCTTCATGTGATCATGACTACTCCAATCCTGGCATAACTCGACCGTCCTTCCCGTTCTCCATAACCCTTCAACCATTACCAATTAAAAATCTGTCTAACTCCTCCTTAAATTTACTCACTGTCCTGCATCTACCTCACCCTGGGGTAGCGAATTCCACAGATTCACAACCTTCTGGGAGAAGTCGTTTTCCCACAAATCTGTTTTAAGTTTGCTACCACTTATTCTAAGATTATGGAGCGGGATTCTCCGCCCCGCCGCGACACATTTCTGCCCCGACCGGCTGGCGGGATTCTCCGTTACGCCGGCCGGTCAATGGGGTTTCCCATTGTGGGGCAGCCCCACGCCGTCGGGAAACCTCCGGGCGCCGGCAAAACGGGGAATCCTACCGGCAGAGAATCCCGGCCACGGCCTCTCATTTTAGAATGCCCCACAAGAGGAAGCATCTGCTCCACATCTTGCCCATTCTCTATAACCCTTCAATCTATTACCGATTAAAAATCTGTCTAACTCCTCCTTAAATTTACTCACCATCCCAGCATCCACCGCACTCTGGGGTAGCCAATTCCACAGATTCACAATCCTTTGGGAGAAGTAGTTTTTCCTCAAATCTGTTTTAAATTTGCTCTCTCTTATTCTAAGATTATGACCTCGTGTTTTAGAATGGCCCACAAGAGGAAGTGTCGGCTCCACATCTACTTTATCCATACCTTTTAGCATCTTGTATACCTCAATTAGATCTCCCCTCATTCTTCTAAACTCTAGAGTGTATAGGCCTAATGTTCAATCTCTCCTCATACGACAAACCCCTCATCTTTGGAATCAACCCAGTGAAGCTCCTCTGAACTGCCTCCAATGCCACTACACCTTTCCTCAAATAAGGGGACCAAAACTGTACAATATTCCAGCTGTGGCCTTCACACAATCCAGGTGGATTCCCATGGGTGGGTGGGCCAAGTAGCATGTGGGAGTCATTGCCTATCATCACAATCACATCTTCATGCATGGACACTGTACTTGAACACTGAGGGAGGCAACACCGCACACGCAGCAGCCAACATCCGAACACCCAGGGGATGGAACACAGCTCCGGGGCATGTCCATGTCTGGAGGGTGGGTGAGTGCTATGGGGAGGGGGGGGATACCTGGAGAGGTGTTCGAAGGTCAGGCTGCATTACAGAACAAAGTGACAGAGGCGCCATACTGCTGGAGGTCAAGGGTTTTTGATGCTCACAGGTTTCCAACAATGACCCACTCTCCTGTCTGGCGCCACCCCACTCTCCCCACCACCCACTGCCTAGCCCCTCCGCCCTCTTCTCCCTCCCCATTGCCCTCGGTGATCCTGAACGTGCTTAACCTTCTTTTATCCATCACTACGTCTAGGTGTGTCCCAAGGATGCACATTCGAGGTGGAGCCAGCCAGCGGCTTACCTCATCCCATGGCCTTCAATGCCTCTGGCCGGCTTCCTCGGGGGGCTCTGGGGCTGGAGGGCCTTGGCGCACTTGTCGATGGCACGTGCACAGGCATGCCGCCCTACCCTGTGTGCTGACCTCGAGACACAGCCCCATCAGAGGGGAACTCAGGGGAGCTGATGGTCTCTATCCCCACTACATGGGACGGGTCTGGTTGGCACCCAGTGCCCCCTCTTCCCCTCGGTGCCCATAGGGCCTTGGGGTTCACCTTGGGATGGAGGGGCAGCTGGTTTGAATCCCGGCTGCCCCTGCATCATCTGGCTCTGCCAGCCTTGGCTGCCCGATGTCAGCACCGTGGAGTTGACACCTTCGGCGATGCTCCTTAGTGATTGGGCCATGCTCTGCAGCGCCTCGGCAATGCCCACCTGTGACTGGGACAAGCTCCGCAGCGCCCGGCCATTCCCATCTAAGAATGGGACATGTCCCCCAGAACCCCATCAAGGTCGGCTTGGTGCTGGGTAACGTCCCCCAGCGAGTCAGACATTCAGCGGGGCCCTCAACCATGGCCGTCCCTGACTAGGTCGTGCCTTGGATACCTTCACTCATGCTGCTGACGCCATGCACCAGACTCTCCACTGCGGTCGCCACACTAGCAGTGTTGGGCTCGGTGCCAAACAATTCCGGCGACATCTCTCCACCTGTAGCCTCTGGTACTCCTCCAATTGGCTATGGGCCTACTGGAGTGTCACTGACATTCCCCCTCTGAATGTCCCGGCCACACCTAAAGTCTCCAACAACTCCGGGTAACCCTGTACAAGAGACTCAGCATCAGGCTGGGAACCAGCTGGGTCCTGGGATCGAGCAGACCTCCGACTCCTGTCTCGCCTGGTGGTTCCTGCCTCCACCTAATGTACCCCAGCAGCTGTGTGATGCTTACCAGTTTGTGCCCCAGAAACCTGTCCACTAACATTTCCCACCTAGGAGTGTGTATCTGCACTGGTGAAGGGTGGAGATGACAGCTGTGACGTATCAATTGTGGCATCCTCAGGAGCTTTCCTGTGAGGTGTTCTCCTGAGAGACAGGAGAGGGGGCCACCCAGGATGGCGCTGTCAGCTGGAGGACCTGTGAGAGAATGAACATGCGGGAGGTTTGGCTCAGTCAATAACAACTCATGTGTGACAGGTCCTCCGGGTGGGGGCTGATGGATCCTCACCTCTGCGGCATCCGCCAGCTTCCGCACTGGTGACCGCTCTGTCCTCGGCCACCCCGTCATCTCCAAGGCCCATTCCCCCAAGGTGATGAGGATCCGTATGTCCGGCACCCCTCCGCCAGTCTGGGCCCTCTCCCGGCGATTGTGGAAGTGGTTCTCCTGCGGAGGCACAGAGGGCATTGTTAGCCGCACGCATGGTTCACAATGGTGGGAGGGGGGGGGGGTGAAGGAGGGGTTGAGGGGGGGTTTGAAGGGAGAGGGGTGAAGGGATGGTTGAGGAGGGGGGGTTGAAGGGAAAGGGGGTGAAAGGAGGGTTGAGGGCCTCATGTAGGTTTGGGGGGGTAGATGCTGGCGTGGGGACAAAAAAGTCTCCGGGGGAGGAGGAGGAAGTGGGGGTCGTTGGTGTCAATTCGCCCGTGGCTGCCCTGTGGCTCACCCTCCGGCACCCTTGGGGCAACAGGGCATCTGTCCTGGCCTCCATCGCATCGAGGTGCCTCCCCAGGTCTGCATCCCCCAAACATGGGGCTGGTCATCTCAGTGCCATGGCTGTGAGCTGAGTGGGGCTGGCTGTGCAAGAGCTGCTCGACCTTGTTAGCGGGGGTGGCTGGTGAGAAGCCCATGAGGCCTTTTTAAGTGGAACAATTAACGTTGAATCGCGTTGCCGGCCTCGCCGGGCCGGGCTCCAGGAAGCTCGCGGCAGTTCCCGCTCGCTACAACATTTAGAAACCTTTCCAGAGAATCGCAGCCATAATGTGCACACTTCCTATTCATTTTCTTCATGCAATGCAGTGATTTAAAATCTAAAAAAATCAAGTTAACACACGTAAATTCAAATGTTAAATCATTGAAAACATATTGGCAAAGATACTGTTGTGAGGAGACATCACCACTTTAAATGTTCTCTTTTGCAAATATATTATTTAACCTCCTCTGTGCCCATTATGCCACAAGTAACATTTGTCGTGTTGCTAGTCCAACCACACAATTGTTGGGGGGAGGGGGGAGGGGAAGAGGACGGAAACAGAGGAGATATACCAGCATCTCATGTAAATGGAAAGAACTAGCACCTTTTTTTTAATGACGATCAAACTGCTGTTATCAGAGTTGCTGCTCAATTTCATCAGATAGAATATTTACCTGTGATACTTGTACATGATCTGCCTGGTTGTTTTGGGTCAGTGAATGCCCAACCTCTCCTGGTCACATGAGCCCTGGACCCACTGTTTTAGGCGGTTTTATGCACCAAGGCCCTTGGAGGGAATGTGCCATTGCGATTTGTGAATTGCCAGTTCCTGCTCTGCCCAAGTTCTTGTCGTATGTGTGCCTGTCAAAATTCATCTCCATCTCCATTGCCCCTGTGGCAAAAAGTCATATGTTGTTTCTTGCTCACTTGTCTGATTCTCAGCATATTACTTCCCATGAATCATTGCTAATATGTATCTTGAGACGCTTTAAGCACTGGAGGGGAAGGTGTTTTCTCTTTGCTCAACTTAAATTCACAAGATCTATTATTTCCTTCTGGAGCTCTTTCTTATGCCTATAGAAGTCAAAATGTAAATTAATTTAACTTTAAGAAAATAGCATCAATATAACAGGGTGAGTGTACATAGATTAATAAACATATATCCACATTTTATATTAAGTAAAAGACACTCATATGGAAGTTGATGGGCTATTGATAACTGGGACTGCAGGCAAATTCACAAATGTGTGAACAGGTGACTGTAAGGTGTAAGGGATGGCTGACCTAACTGTGAGTTTGAATTTGTGTGAATTAGCAAATGTTTTTGAGGGCTGTAATTTTAACCCAACAGACTATATTTGGAAGAGGACAATACTCAGTGATGCTCGATCAATGACTCCAGAAGCGAGATTGGATGACAATTGAAGGCTTTATTGGACTAGATGTTTCCCCTAGCAGCGCAGGTACAGAATGCAGCTGCTAGGGAGACACAGACTCTTATACTCCGCCTTACTGGGCGGAACCAGCAGGCAGGCTTCACCAATGATCTTCCTGTCTCAGGTACCTCCCACACCGATGATCTTACAGCCTCAACCTAGGTACCGTAATACCCCTAATACCGACTACCACATTCACCCCCTGTTAAAAAAAAGAGTTTGGCGGGGGTGGTGGTCTTGCGTCATACAGTGGTAGAGGTTATGGTGGTACCCATCGGTGGTACAGTGTTTTGCCTTATTACATGTCACAACTATTTACAGTATTCATTTTACATGTACATATCAGAATGAAGCAATTAGTCGATCGGGGGCCCTGGTCGTCCTCTGTGATCGTCGCAGTTTCAGCCGGCTCGGGCATCCGTGACTCTAGGAGCGTGACTTCGGCTTCTTCGGTAGCTTCATCACCCCTGGGTGAGACCAGTGGAAGAACCGATCCATCTGGGAAGGGGGCAGCCGTGGGGTGCGCCAGTGGGAGGGAGGGTGGGGTTGGTGGGGGGGGTGTGTGGGTGGGGATCCAGCGAGCACCAGGTACCGTCAGGAGACTGTATCCTGCCGGCCGTCGGGGTACGCCACGCAGGCATACTGAGAGTTAGCGTGAAGGAGGTGGACCCTCTCTACCAATGGGTCCGACTTGTGTGCTCGCACGTGTTTGCGGAGCAGAATGAGTCCAGGAGCTGCCAGCCAGGTTGGGAGCGAGGTCCCGGAGGAGGACTTCCTAGGGATATTCATGAGGTGTTTCGTTTGTCGTGGTACACAGCAGTGATCGGATGGAGTGGAGTGCATCGGGAAGGACCTCCTGCCAGCGGGAGACTGGGAGATTCCTGGATCGTAGGGCCAGTAGGACGGTCTTCCAGACCGTTCCGTTCTCCCTCTCTACCTGTCCGTTTCCCCGGGGGTTATAACTGGTCGTCATGCTCGAGGTGATGCCCTTGCTGAGCAATTTGTCGTTCATAAAGGAGGACCCCCTATGTAGGTGGGGAAACCGAACAGGGTAAAGATACTGTGGAGGGCTTTTATGATGGTGGCTGCGGTCATGTCGGGGCAGGGGATGGCGAATGGGAACCGGGAGTACTCGTCAATCACGTTCAGGAAGTACTTGTTGTGGTCGGTGGAGGGGAGGGGCCCTTTGAAGTCCATACTGAGGCGTTCAAAGGGACGGGAAGCCTTTGTCAGGTGTGCTTTCTCTGGCCTGTAGAAGTGCAGCTTGCACTCTGGGCAGATTCGGCAGTTCCTGGTGGCTGTCCTGACCTCGTCAAGGGAGTAGGGCAGGTTGCGGGTCTTGATAGAATGGAAGAATCGAGTAACCCCGAATGGCAGAGGTCCTCATGGAGGGCCTGGAGTTGGTCCACTTGTGCGTTGCCACATGTGCCGCGGGATAGGGCATCAGGAGGCTCGTTTAGCGTCCCGGGACGATACAAGATCTCATACTTGTAGGTGGAGAGCTCGATCCTCCACCGTAAGATCTTATCGTTCTTTATCTTGCCCCGCTGTGCATTATCAAACATGAAGGAAACCGACCGTTGGTCAGTGAGGAGAGTGAATCTCCTGCCGGCCACGTAATGCCTCCAGTGCCGCACAGCTTCCACTATGGCCTGGGCCTCCTTTTCAACGGAGGAATGACGGATTTCTGAAGCATGGAGGGTGCGTGAGAAGAAGGCCACGGGCCTGCCCGCTTGGTTGAGGGTGTCCGCCAGAGCTACATCGGAAGCATCGCTCTCGACTTGGAAGAGAAGAGATTCATCGATTGCGGGCACCGTGGCCTTTGTGATGTCCACCTTTATGCGGCTGAAGGCCTGGCGGGCCTCTGCCGACAGGTGGAAAACCGAGGATTGGATTAGTGGGCGGGCCTTGTCCGCATAATTGGGGACCCACTGGGCATAATATGAAAATCCCAGACAGCATTTCAGGGCCTTGGAGCAGTGGGGGAAGGGAAACTCCATGAGGGGGCGCATGCGTTCAGGTTCTGGGCCTATGACTCCATCATGCACTACGTAGCCGAGGATGGCTAGGCGTTCGGTGCTGAACACGCATTTGTCCTTGTTGTAGGTTATGTTAAGGGTTTTTGCGGTATGGAGGAATTTGCGGAGGTTGGTGTCGTGGTCCTGCTGGTCGTGGCCGCAGATGGTGACGTTGTCGATATACGGAAAGGTGGCCCGCAAACCGTACCAGTCAACCTTTTGGTCCATCTCCCGTTGGAAGACCGAGACTCCATTTGTGACACCGAAGGGAACCCTTAGGAAGTGGTAGAGCCGCCCATCTGCTTCGAACACAGTGTACTTGTGGTCGCCCGGATGGATGGGGAGCTGGTGGTAGGTGGATTTGACGTCCCCCGTGGAAAAGATCTTGTATTGTGCAATCTGATTGACCAAATCAGATATGCGAGGGAGAGAGTACACGTCGAGCTGCGTATACCTGTTGATGGTCTGACTATAATCGATGACCATCCTGTGCTTCTCCCCGGTCTTTACGATCACTACTTGAGCTCTCCAGGAGCTGTTGCTAGCCTCGATAATACCTTCCTTCAATAGCTGCTGGACTTCCGACCGAATAAAGGTCCGGTCCTGGGCACTGTACCGTCTGCTCCTGGTGGCGACGGGTGTGCAATCCGGGGTGAGGTTCGCAAAAAGGGAAGGCGGGTCGACCTTGAGGGTCGCGAGGCTGCAGACAGTGAGGGCCGCCGAATTTAAAGGTAAAGCTCTGGAGGTTGCATTGGAAGTCCAATCCCAGGAGCAAGCCAGCGCAGAGGTGAGGGAGGACGTAGAGTCGGAAATTTTTAAATTATCTTCCCTGGACCGTGAGGTTCGCTACGCAGAACCCCAT
This sequence comes from Scyliorhinus torazame, assembly GCF_047496885.1. Classification (NCBI taxonomy): domain Eukaryota; kingdom Metazoa; phylum Chordata; class Chondrichthyes; order Carcharhiniformes; family Scyliorhinidae; genus Scyliorhinus; species Scyliorhinus torazame. The sequence continues at coordinate 152,027,834 of NC_092712.1, forward strand.
GGTCTCTACAGAGTGAGACCCGGAGGCCAGGGAGATTCTTTGGTTAACTGGGTGTATGGGAAGAGAACAGCACCTTACCGTGTTGGGGTGAATGAAGCTCTCTGTGCTCCCGGAGTCGATCAGGCAGGATGTTTTGCGCCTGTTGATGAGCACGGTCGACGTCACGGTCGAGGGCATTCGGGGCCGAGACTGGTCCAGGGTCACCGAGGCGAGTCGTGATAAAAGTTGAAGATTTTCCTCGGGCGGTGTGTGGTCAACCGAATCGGGGTCCTGAGACTCCAGCTAAGATGGCGGCTCCCATGGGTCGCACATGGCTGGGGGTGGGCAGGATGGCGGTGCCCACGCATCGCACGTGGTCCCTGGGGAACAAGATGGTGGCGCCCGGGGCCCGCACATGGCTCGGGAAAATGCCGGCGCCCGCGGCCCGCACGTGGCCCGTGGAGAGAGTTGTGGTGGCGGCCCCAGTTCGCCCCCGGAGACAACGGCAACCGCCCGGGCCTGGCATACCACCACAAAATGGTCCTTTTTGCCACAACCTTTGCAGGTGGTGGAGCGGGCCGGGCAGCGCTGCCGGGGGTGCTTGGCTTGCTCGCAAAAATAACAGCGGGGCCCCCCGGGGTTGCCTGGTAGCAACTAGCGTGGCACAAGCTTGTGGGGGGATGGGGGATGCAAAGGGGCTGCCGTGTGGGCGGGGACGTACGCGCGGGCGTTTCGGGAGGCCACATCCAGGGAGCTAGCAAGGGCCCGTGCCTCCTTGAGGCCTAGTGTCTCTTTCTCCAGCAGCCGCTGACGGATTTGGGAGGACAGCATACTTGCAACGAATGCGCCCCGGATGAAAGGTTCTGTGTGGTCGCTGACTGAAACCTGCGGGCAGTCACAGTTCTTAGCTAGTACCAGAATTCATCCAGCGATTCCCCCGGGTTTTGTTGCCTTGTCGCTAGTAGATGTCAGGCATAAACCTGGTTTACTGGGCGAATGTAGTGCCCTTTCAACAGGGCCATCGCGACCTCAAAATCATCCGCATCCTCGATGAGGGTGTAGATCTTTGGGCTCACCCTCGAGTGGAGAACTTGCATCTTCTGGTCCTCTGTGGGTGCAGTCGTGGCCGTCCTGAGGTACCCGTTGAAGCACGCCAGCGAGTGTTTGAAGGTTGCCGCTGAGTTTGCCGCGTGGGGGCTGAGTTGCAGACAATCCGGCTTGATCCAGAGCTCCAGTCTTTAAAATCTAGTCCAATAAATTGATGCTCGATCAATGACTCCAGAAGCGAGATTGGATGACAATTGAAAGCTTTATTACACTAGATGTTTCCCCAGCAGCGCAGGTACAGAATGCAGCTGCTAGGGAGACACAGACTCTTATACTCCGCCTTACTGGGCGGAACCAGCAGGCAGGCTTCACCAATGATCTTCCTGTCTCAGGTACGTCCCACACCAATGATCTTACAGCACCAACCTAGGTACTGTAATACCCCTAATACCGACTACCACACTCAGAAAGATGTTTTGTAACATTCAAGGTTTTTGGCCAGAATTTGCTGAGTGCCCTGAAGATTGTATCCACTCAGAGCCGCCCCCACCCAGAGCCGCCCCCCACCCCCCTCCCTCTTCAATTCAAAAATAAACTTTGCTGCAAATTGCTTTGGGTGAAAGATGAATGGGAACCTGGAACTTCGGTGAATGATGGGACCAATAGGGCTTTCAAGGTGAGTAGCTCAAGTCGGGAACTTCCTGCACCCTTATCCCATGCCAGACCAGGTAAGGATGGCAGATTTTTTTCCCTGAAGGACATTAGTGATCCAGGTGAGTTTTTCTTTCTTTCTTTATTTTTAAAAAAGTTTTAGAGTACCCAATTCATTTTTTCCAATTAAGGGGAAATTTAGCGTGGCCAATCCACCGAGCCTGCACATCTTCACGCAAACACGGGGAGAATGTACAAATTCCACACGGACTGTGATGCAGAGCCGGGATCGAACCTGGGACCATGGCGCTGTGAAGCTGCAGGGCTAACCCACTGTGCCATCGTGCTGCCCCAGATGGATTTTTATGACAATCAAGGCATTACCATCACTGAGACTAGCTTTCAAGTCCAGATTTTTAGTGTGACACTTCAGAGGAGAGAAAGAAAATCAGAAACAGAAATAGATGGCTCAGAGGGGAAGCAGGATAGAAGACTACTTGCCCCCTTGGGCCCAGTTAAATAACCCAAACTATTATTATTTATTCATTTTTTCATTCCATTAGCTCATGGTTAAGAAGCAGCAGCCACCTCAGCAATCACCACCAGCACCCATGGCTCTCAGAATAAAATAGATGAACACGGTCTCCATATAGTCATGTTTACACAGACCAAGATTCACCTTCTTATCATTATCTAAGCAGTGCATGCAGGAGCTTTTTTTTTCTCCCGGTAGGATGTCAGAGGTCTCTGCAGCCTTCTCCAACCAGATGTGCTGCCTCCTGAACAGGAAGAATGTACCATTCAAGCCATCCACAAAGTCACCGTAGTTGTGAATGTTTTTCGCCACTGGATCCTTTCAGTTTGTTGTCGCGTGCCTCAGCTGCAGGTCATAGTCTGCAGTTCACATTAAGCAGGTGCATTAAGCAAGTGATTAGCTCCATCTTCACCAGGACCAAACACTAGATCACATCCTTGATTGACACTGGGAGCCAACACAGCACGGTAGCACAAGTGGATAGCACTGTGGCTTCACAGCGCCAGAGTCCCAGGTTCGATTCCCTGCTGGGTCACTGTCTGTGTGGAGTCTGCACATTCTCCCCGTGTCTGCATGGGTTTCCTCCGGGTGCTCCGGTTTCCTCCCACAGTCCAAAGACATGCAGGTTAGGTGGATTGGCCATGATAATTTGCCCTGAGTGACCAAAAAGGTTAGGAGGGGTTATTGGGTTACGGGGATAGGATGGAGGTGAGGGCTTAAGTGGGTAGGTGCAGACTCAATAGGCCAAATGGCCTCCTTCTGCACTGTATGATCTGTGACATGGTGCATGAGGCTTTTCAGCAGTGGCTGTGTTTCCTTGAGCACAGGGCATGATTGTCTTTCTGCACAGGGCCAGCAAGGCACCTGAACACAAGGCAAATAGAAAAGGGATCACTCCATAAATATACAGACAGTGGCTGATCACAGCAACAATATGATGCAGGTGTTTGCAAAGTACCCATGGAGCTGACCTCAATAGAAATAAGAATTGGGAGAGGTGTAAAACATGCTGTTGATTCATTATCACCTATTTTATGTTCCTGCATAAAGACCCTGACTCATTTTGGTCTGCCAGAACTAGGAAAGCCAGCAAACCTTCAGTTTCTTTGTGACTTTCACTTTCTTTCTGAATTTCACTCTGGACTGTATGAGAAATTTAGACTATAAGAGGTTCCTCATGCTCTCCTTGTGTTAGATTTTGAAAGAGAGTGGAATTTTCTCATTTTTTATCTCAGTGTCAACACTGGCGGGACAGATGCTGAATGAGCCTGCCCTGCCAGCAACATCAGCTCTTGACAGATCGGGAAAGGGTGCCCCGATGTGACAAAAGATAAAAATAGAATAGAAGGATATCTCCACCACGCAATGCCTCCAAGCACCATGGAATCCCCCCTCCCCCAAGAACATAGACTCCAGCTCCTCCCCACCAACAACAAAAGACCCTGTCACCTCCCCCATGGAACATGCTGGCATCTCCTCAAGGAACCCCCCCAGCACTGCCTCCATGGGAGGCTGTACTCATCTGTGTGTTCCCGACGTGGTCCATTTTGCAAGGTGCATATCATGGGCGACCTGTCGTAATTCACATCGACATCCCCTCACACCAACATGAATGGCCAATACAACAGAGGCGGGGAGGGGTGGGGAATCTGATCTGAATAATCAAACAGAGACAAATGGGGATCCAGACCTTTGGAGAAAATCGAGCAGGGAAATCCTGCTGCCGTAAATATCATTTTGGGATTCCCCACTACTAAGTTGTGAATCCTCAACTTCCATTTCTACTGTGGGCATTGGAACTTTATCTTCAATCCTATAACTCTCATCTTCCATGTGCTGTTATTCTTACTCTCTGACTGAGTGCAACTCTTTATCTTTCTGCTTGATAACATCAACTTGTTTTCACATCCATCTTATGTGCATTCAAGGATTTTCAGATTACTGAACTAGCTTTAGAGATACCTTCACCTCAACCTGGTGCACGGTTGTGACCTCGGGCTTTACCATGATCTGAAACATTTCTGCTTCCTCTACTTTGAAGAACAAAGGAACATAGCAGCAAGAGTAAGCCATTCAGCCCATCAAACCTTCTCCACCATATGATTGGACCATCGCTGATGATTTACCTACAGACCATTTCCCCCCACTACTCCAATATTGCTTGCTGTCATTAGTAACCACAAATCTCTTGATTTCTGTTTTGAACATGCTCAATGATTGGGCTTCCACAGCCCTCTGGGGTAGAGATGCCAAAGATTCATCACCCTCTGAGTGAAGAAATTCCTCCTGATCTCACGCTGGGATTTTCCGCTCCCATCCACGGTGGGCGTCATGGCGGGTGCATTTTAATGCATCATAAAACATCATAATGCGTCAGTGCATTTTAATACATCATAAAACCAGTTTGGGAAAGTGCCATCAAACCTGTAATAGTGGGCCGTGTTTCCTGTCACGCAATGTTGGGAAAGTATTTAATGTAAATTTTAATATCATGAATACTGCAACGACTAGAAGACTTTAGGAATATTAGGTTCTAAGTATTGGGCACTTTAAAGGTTAAAAGCCCAGGGTTAGAGTGTGTTTGACTGCTGTGGTCGTGTTTTCTTTAAATTAATTCTGTTTTGCAGGGCCTGTGTGTTTTTAGTAGCCAGAAGGTGAAATTGACAAAGGAATGTGTTTTTTCGTTCTTGGCTAATGGACTGTGGTTTAAATGGAAATGTCCCTGTGGATTTAATGTGCTTTGCAGCCTGCAAAGATAATGGGCGGGATTCTCCGGTTGCTGATGCCAAAATCGCGTTCGATGATTGGCCGGAGAATTAACTTTCGCGCTGAAATCGGTGGCGGCGCCGTTTTTGTGATGCTCCGCCCCCTCCAAAGCGGTGTACTCGAGGAGTATGCCGCACGCCGTAACGACAGCCTCAGGACGTTGCCTGAGGCCCTCCTCCAATGCTCCGCCCCCGAACGGCCGTGTTCCCGACAGCATGGGTCTTTCTTGCTATTATTTGTCGGGAACACAGCGTGGTGGCTGCGGACTCAGTCCCAGCGCTGCCACAGACAGGGAAGAGCCGACCCGCGGGCAGGAGGGACATTGTCAGGGGCAGGGGGAACGGTTGGGGGGTGGTCCGGGGGTTGCGAGCTGGCCAAAACGGGGGTTACAATTTGGCAGACCAGGTCTGCGCACGGCTGGCACCATGCTAGAGCTGGGTGCTCTATGCTGCCTGTCTGCTGGCCCCCCACCAGATGGAGGATCGGTGGCCATTTTGCGCCGGATGTTCAATCGTAAAAAGGCACCGTTCCCACGCTGACGTCAGGACAACAAGCTGTTTTTTAGCTTGGGAAGATGAGGTCATTGCTGGGTGGAGCCAAGGAATGCAGAGAGACATTTTTGGAGAGAGGCAGTTTTTAGAGAAAACTGTGGAGTTTTTGGAGGAACGTTGGAGAGAGGAGTTGAATTCTGGGGCGTCATTCTCCGACCCCCCGCTGGGTTGGAGAATCCCCGGGGGCTGCCGTGAATCCCGTCCCCGCCGGTTGCCGAAGTCTCCGGTACCGGATATTCGGCGGGGGCGGAATCGGGCCGCGCCGGTTGGCGGGCCCCCCGCTGGATTCTCCGGCCCGGATGGGCCGAAGTCCCGCCGATAAATTGCCTGTCCCGCCGGCGTGGATTTAACCACCTTTTGAACGGCGGGGCAAGGCGGCGTGGGCGGACTCCGAGGTCCTGGGGGGGGGGGGCGCGGGGCGATCTGGCCCCGGGGGGTGCCCCCACGGTGGCCTGGCCCGCGATCGGGGCCCACCGATCCGCGGGCGGGCCTGTGCCATGGGGGCACTCTTTCCCTTCCGCCTCCGCCACGGTCTCCACCATGGCGGAGGCGGAAGAGACTCCCTCCACTGCGCATGCGCGGGAAACTGTCAGCGGCCGCTGACGCTCCCACGCATGCGCCGCCCCGATATGTCATTTCCGCGCCAGCTGGCGGGGCAACAAAGGCCGTTTCTGCCAGCTGGCGGGGCGGAAATCCCTCCGGCGTCGGCCTAGCCCCTCAATGTTGGGGCTCGGCCCCCAAAGATGCGGAGCATTCCGCACCTTTGGGGCGGCGCGATGCCCGTCTGATTGGCGCCGTTTTGGGCGCCAGTCGGCGACATCGCGCCGTTTGGGGAGAATTTTGCCCCTGATCTCCCTGACGCAAAGTCCAAAATGCTCCCACAGTAAGATAGATTGAGAGCAGTATGTTTCTTTCCTTGTTGTTTAATGGGAAATTGAGTAGTAGTGTTTAAGGTGTAAATTGTAAGCTGTTCTTTTCACGTGTGAAGTTAATGCATTTTAATAATGTAGTCACAATAAAGTTTTGTATTAGAAATAACCAAGCCTACTTCTTCATGCAATCACTCCTGGAGCGAATCATTCTTTCTGCACAGCCTTTCAAATAAACTGAATTAGTGGGGTTTTTAGTCCAGTATCCTCGCCACTGTTGGGGTTTGGCCTGGAATCATATTGCTACTCATTAAAAGAGGTGCTCACTGGAATCACTCCCTCAGACTGGATCAATAGGGCACGTCAGCGTGCAATCGGGCGACATGAGCTGCTGACCTGCACTTCACTCGAGAGTTCAAGGTTTGTTCACCCACCTTGCATCACGCAGTGCTCACAGAACCTTGAATTCAGTGCCAGGCTTCACTGCCAGACTGTTTAGCACATGGCTAAATCACTGGCTTTAAAAGCAGACCAAGGCAGGCCAGCAGCATGGTTCAATTCCCGTAACAGCCTCCCCGAACAGGCGCCGGAATGTGGCGACTAGGGGCTTTTCACAGTAACTTCATTTGAAGCCTACTTGTGACAATAAGCGATTTTCATTTCATTTCATTTTCATTTTTTTTTTCATGTTGCTTTCAGGGGCGTTAATGGGCAAGGCTCCACCTAACACACCAGTGGTAAGGTAGGGGTGCCTGTGTCTGCTACAGGGCGAGGCCTCCACTCGGGAACAGAGGTAAATGGCCAGAGACATGTGAGGAGGCTGCAGGGCAAAGGCAGTACTGGGGGGAAGAGGGAGGGTGGAGGTGGGGCGGGGGGGTGGGGGGAGGGGGGTGGAAGGGTCCTCTGTACCTGAATAGAGAGAGTCTCAAACGGAATAACATCTGTGACTTAGGGCCAGAATGGGAGGCTGGCGAACTGAAGAAGTGCTTCACTCCACATTGCTAATCTTGTCAAGACTCTCCTTGTCCTAGTTCAGAGAGGGAGAAGGGATGGCACTCAAGTCTCAGTCGTGTCCAGAATGTTGTTTGCAGGGTGTGGACAGAACATCACACACGTATGTCTGGGGGGTGGGGGGGGTCTCAAGCATGATAATGGGCTGAAGGTGGTAGTATAATCAAAGAAGGCACCTGCAGCCCAAAGATGGGTATATGGCAGCGTGGGGACACTCAAAGGTCTCATGTTGGGAGAAAGGGAAGTGAGGGTTTATAAATCACGCTGTAGCGGAGGCCTCGAAGGGCAAGGTCCACCTGCGTCAGCAACACATCCACAATCACAATCAGGGCAAGGATTAGAGTACAAGGATTGCAAAGTCCTGGAGTGAAGGAAACCTCAACATCATGCTCCACCAGGATGTTGGGAGGGATTTCCAAACTCACACAGGGAGGGACTATGGTGGCACACCTTTTTGACAGCGACACAGCCCATCAGGAAGCAGTAGCACACAGAAAAGCAGATGTGCAATGTGTACATCGTATTTACATTGGTGAACATTATAAATTTGTGGTTAACAACCATGCCACAGCTGTGCTCCTAATATTTCTTAGATTTCCTAACCCTACTGCTATATCTTGGTGTTGCTCAACATTCACGGTGGAGGTGGAGGCAGCCTGCTGACTGCTACGCCCTGTTGTCTCTGAAGACTTTGGCGAGTGTCCTCTGGGGAGTCAAGATTTGGAAGGCCCCTGCCTGCTTTGGATGTCCTGCCGGAGGTCAGGTTCACCCTTCTCAGCCTGTGGAGCTGGAACTAATGTCGGCCCAAGAAGAGGGATTGGGATTGGATGAACCCTGCTAGAATCACCTGGGTAGACAGTCCCAAGTTGTGCACCTACCTGCTGATCCTCCTACCTAAAGGTGCCTGGGGGGCTTTGGCTGACCCCTTGAGGAGATAATTAACTTTTTAAATGTCAACCATTAACTTGAATGGTTCCCATTCTCCCAGGTTTGAGGAAATAGGAAAGAACTATTCACACCTCCTGGGAAGCCAAATCAGTTTCTGTTTACCCTTGTGGAAATGCGAATTGAATTTCAAATGTCTTTATATGTCTGGATATATCTATCACCAATCCACTTGAAGCATTTTAGAGTTTGACCACATTACAGTTGTGAAAAGTTCAGGTGATTTTTGACACCCTTTAAGGTTTCTTGTGTCCATTTAGAAGGAAGGTACAAACATTTACAGTCCCACAACTATGCATTCGTGACATCTGTTTTGCTTTAATTTCATTTCACTCCCTTCCTTGCCTACAGATTATGGGATAGAAATTCATGAGGGCTTGTTTTCAGGCCCAGTACTACGCAGGCACCCACACAGTGTATCTCGACTGAGTGGCCTGGGCCCCACATAAAATTGGAACTGCTGGCAGCTGTCATGCCTCCACAGCAAGATCAGCAATCTCAGAAAATTTCAGGCTGCCTCCCTTGCCAGCAGTGCTCAATTCAGTGCTGAGGAGTGGATGGGAGCTGGTTACAGTTGGCAGGAGGAGCCTTTTTGATGGCAATCATTTACTAGGCTGCTTGCATGGCTGGAAAATCTGAGCAGAGAAGGCCTGAAGCCAGCTCCATGTATGTAGAGGAGGCAGTCTCGTAGTGGTATTGTCACTGGGCCTGTAATCCAGAGACCAAAGTATTCTCTGGGGACCTGGATTAAAATCCCACCATGGCAGATGGTAAATTTTGAATTCAATAAAAATCTGGAATTATGAAACCATTGTCGATTGTCATAAAACTGACCAACACCAACCAAAGGAAGATGGTTGTAGTGATTGGAGGTTAGTCATCTCATCCCGGGACATCACCGCAGGAGTTCCTCAGGCCCAATCATCTTCAGCTGCTTCATCAATGACCAATGACCTTCCTTCTAACATAAGATCAGAAATGGGGGGGGGGGGGGGGGGGGGTGGGGTGGTAGTCACCACTGATGTATTATACTGTATATATATGGGTTTTATGGTAAGGCCCCTGTACTACAGGTACGGGGGTAGATCCCTGCCTGCTGGCTCCGCCCAGTAGGCGGAGTATAAATATGTGTGCTCGCCGAACAGCAGCCATTTCGTCAGCTGCTGTAGGAGGCCACACATCTCTGTGTAATAAAGCCTCGATTACATTCTACTCTCGTCTCATTATAATTGATAGCACATCAATTTGTTACAGAGATTGTTCAGAGATGGACCTCCGCATCAAGCCGGATCGCCTGCAGCTGCATCCTCAAGCAGACAACGCCAAAAAAGACTTTGAACATTGGCTAGCCTGTTTTGAAGCTTACATCGGGTCTGCACCAGACCCAATCCCAGAAGCACAGAAGCTCCAGATTCTGTACACGCGGCTGAGCTCCAACGTTTTTCCCCTCGTCCAGGACGCGCCGATCTACGCAGAAGTCATGACGCTACTGAAGGAAAATTAAGCTCAGCGGACCAACAAAATCTACGCTAGGCACCTCCTATCCACGCGCCGCCAACTTCCCGGTGAGTCTGTGGAAGATTTCTGCTGTGCCCTGCGCGCCCAGGTGAGAGACTGTGACTGCCAGGCTGTTTCGGCCACTGAACACTCGAACCTGCTAATGAGAGAGGCGTTCGTTACGGGCATAGGGTCTGACTACATCCGCCAGCGCCTCTTAGAAGGGGCCACGTTTGACCTTGCGGCGACCAAAAAACTAGCGCTCTCGCTCACGGTCGCATCACGCCACGTTCAGGCCTATGCCCCCAACCGCGTGGCCCACCCCCCCTGTGCATCGTGGACCCCGCCGACAGCCCCCAGCCAACTCCAAGCCTGCGCCGCGCGGCAGCCAACCAACCCCGGGGGACGCAAATGCTACTCCTGTGGACAGTCAAAACACCCCCGGCAGCGCTGCCCGGCGCGGAGCGCGCTCTGCAAGGCCTGTGGCAAGATGGGGCATTTCGCTGCAGTGTGCCAGGCCTGCTCAATTGTCGCTATTGTCCCGGCACCCCCCACCTGCGGTCAGTGGGCGCCGCCATCTTCCTCTCCTCGGACCACGTGCGGCCCGTGGGCACCGCCATCTTGCCTCCCAGGACACGTGCGACCCGTGGGCGCTGCCATCTTACCCGCCTCAGGACCCTTGCCCGTCGGGTACCCCATCAGGCCGCTCATCGCCTGCAACCGCCGCCGACCAGCCACGTCTCGCCTCGGTCACGATTGACCAGTCTCGACCGCACAACCTCGCGACCGCTTCAACAAACGTGAAGGTCGACGGGCACGAGATATCCTGCCTTCTGGACTCCGGGAGCACTGAGAGCTGCATCCACCCCAATATGGTAAAGAGCTGCTCCCTCGCGGTACACCCCGCTAACCAGAGAATCTCCCTGGCCTCCGGATCCCACTCCGTGGCGATTCGGGGGTACTGCACCGCCACCCTCACCTTCTAGGGGGTGGAGTTCAGCGGCTTCCACCTCTACGTCCTCCCCAACCTCTGCGCTGCCTTGCTACTCGGCCTGGACTTCCAGTGCAACCTCCAGAGCCTAACACTGAAATTTGGCGGGCCCTTACCACCCCTTACTGTTTGCGGCCTCGCGACCCTTAATGTCGACCCGCCTTCTTTTTTTGCAAACATAACCCCGGATTGCAAACCCGTCACCACCAGGAGCAGATGGTACAGCGCCCAGGACAGGACCTTCATCAGGTCTGAGATCCAGCGGCTGCTGCGGGAAGGTATCATCGAGGCCAGCAACAGCCCCTGGAGAGCCCAAGTGGTAGTGGTGAAAATCGGGGAGAAAAACAGGATGGTCGTTGACTACAGTCAGACCATCAACCGGTACACGCAGCTCGACGCGTACCCCCTCCCACGCATATCTGATATGGTCAATCAGATTGCACAGTAGCGGGTCTTCTCGACAGTGGACCTGAAATCTGCTTACCACCAGCTCCCTATTCGCAAGGTGGACCGCCCGTACACCGTGTTTGAAGCAGACGGCTGCCTTTACCACTTTCTTAGGGTTCCCTTCGGCGTCACCAACGGGGTCTCGGTCTTCCAACGCGAGATGGACCAAATGGTTGACCGGTACGAACTTCGGGCCACTTTCCCGTACCTGGACAACATCACCATCTGCGGCCACGACCAGCAGGACCACGACGCTAACCGTTCAAAATTTCTCCACACCGCCACTCTCCTCAACCTCGCGTATAACCAGGAGAAGTGTGTGTTCAGCACAAACCGATTAGCCAGCCTCAGCTATGTGGTTCAGAACGGAGTTCTGGGACCTGACCCCGATCGCATGCGCCCCCTCAAGGAACACACCCTCACCCACTGCCCCAAGGCCCTCAAACGATGCCTGGGGTTCTTTTTGTATTACGCCCAGTGGGTCCCAAACTTTGCGGACAAGGCCGGCCCACTCATTCAATCCACCGCTTTCCCACCGATGGCCGAGGCTCACCAGGCCTTCGACCGTATCAAGGGCGACATTGCCACGTTGAGAGCGATGCATCAGGCGCGCTCTGGCCGCCACCCTCAACCAGGCAGGCAGACCCGTGGCATTCTTTTCCCGCACCCGCCATGCCTCCGAAATTCGGCACTCCTCCGTCGAAAAGGAGGTGCAAGCCATCATTGAAGCTATGCGGCATTGGAGGCATTACCGGGCCGGCAGGAGATTCACTCTCCTCACTGACCAACGGTCGGTAACCTTCATGTGTAATAACACACAGCGGGGCAAGATCAAAAACGATAAAATCTTCAGGTGGAGGATCGAGCTCTCCACCTGCAATTCCGAGATTTTGTATCGCCCCGGTAAGCTCAACGAGCCCCCCGATGCACTGTCCCGAGGTACATGTGCCAGCGCACAAGTGAACCGACTCTGGATCCTGCACGACAACCTCTGTCACCCAGGAATCACCCGTTTTTACCACTTCATTATGGCCCGCAATCTGCCCTACTCCATCGAGGAAGTCAGGGCGATCACCAGAGACTGCCAGGTCTCACTTCTACCGGCCAGACCGTGCGCGCCTGGTGAAGGCCTCCCGCCCCTTTGAACGCCTCAGCGTGAACTTCAAAGGGCCCCTCCCCTCCACCGACCGCAACACGTACTTCCTCAGTGTGGTAGATGAATATTCCCGATTCCCCTTTGCTGCCCCGTGCCCCGACATGACGTCTGCCACCGTCATCAAAGCCCTCAACACCATCTTCACTCTGTTCGGTTTCCCCGCCAATGTCTACAGCGAACGGGGATCCTCATTTATGAGCAATAAGCTGCGCCAGTACCTGCTCAACAGGGGCATTGCCTCGAGCAGGACGACCAGCTTCAACCCCAGGGAAACAGGCAGGTGGAGCGGGAGAATGGGACGGTCTGGAGGGCCGTCCAGTTGGCCCTATGGTCCAGAAATCTCCCGGCCTCCCGCTGGCAGGAGGTCCTCCCCGACGCACTTCACTCCATTCGGTCGTTCCTGTGAACCGCGACCAACGAAACCCCCCATGAACGTCTCTTTGCCTTCCCCAGGATGTCTACCTCCGGGGTTTCGCTCCCAACGTGGCTGACAGCTCCAGGACCCGTTCTCCTCCATAGACACGTGTGACTCCACAAGGCGGACCCGTTGGTTGGGAGGGTACAGCTACTCCACGCCACCCGCAGTACGCTTACGTAGCATACCCCGACGGCCGCCAAGACACAGTCTCCCTCAGGGACCTGGCACCAGCAGGGTCCCCACACACCGCCCCCCCCCCCCCCCCCCCCGCCCTGGCACCACCCTCCCCTCCCCGGCGCACCACACCGCAGCCCACGGTCCAGGACAATCCGTCCTCCCCTTGCTCCCACCCGGGGATGAAGAGGATTTCGACACGCCCGAAGTCACCGAAGACCAAGCTGAAGCCTGAGTCACCACCAGCACTGCGGCGCTCTCGACGACAGATCAAGGCGCCCGACCGCCGAAATTTGTAATATTCTCTGTGATTTTTAAAAGCAACTTGTCTGTATATAGTTCTCCACCACCCCCGCTGGACTCATTTTTAACAGGGGGTGAATGTGATAGTCACCACTGATGTATTATACTGTATATATGGGTTTTACGGTAAGGCCCCTGTACTACAGGTACGGGGGGAGATCCCTGCCTGCTGGCTCTGCCCAGTAGGCGGAGTATAAATATGTGTGCTCTCCATACAGCAGCCATTTCGTCAGCTGCTGTAGGAGGCCACACATCTCTGTGTAATAAAGCCTCGATTACATTCTACTCTCGTCTCCTCGTAATTGATCGTGCATCAGGATGTTCACAGATGATTGCACAATGTTCAGCACCATTCGCGTCTCCTCAGAAACTGAAGCAGTCCACGTGCAAATGCAGCAAGACCCAGACAATATCCAGGTTTGGGCTGACAAGTGGCTAGTAACATTCATGCCACACAAGTGCCAGGTGCCAGGCATGACCATCTCCAACAAGAGAGAATCACCCCTTGACAGTATTACCATTACTGAATCCCTCACTGTCAACACCCTGGGGGTTACCATTGACCAGAAACTGAACTGGACTAGCCATATAAATACTGTGGCTACAAGAGCAGGTTAGGGGCAAGGAATTTTGCAGTGAGTAACTCACCTCCTGACTCCTTAAGGCCTGTCAACCACGACAAGGCACAAGTCAGGAGTGTGATGGAATACTCCCCATTTGCCTGACTGAATACAGCTCCAACAACACTCAAAAAGCTCAACACCATCCAGGACAAAGCAACCGCTTGATTGGCACTCCTTCCACAAACATTGACTCCCTCCACCATCGACGCACAAAAACAGCAGTGTGTACCATCTACAAGATGCACTGCAGGAACTCACCAAGGCTCCTTATGCAGTACCTTTCAAACCCACAACCACTACCATCTAGAGGTAAAAGGACATCAGACACATGGGAACACCATCACCTGCAAGTTCCCCTCCAAGTCACTCACCATCCTGATTGGGAAATATATCGCCATTCATTCACTGCGTCAACACCCTGGAACTCTTTGACGGGAGCTGTGGAGGCGGAATATGTGGGAATAGTGATCTCGGACCACGTGCCACACTATTTGGATGCTAGCTTTAGTTCGGGCGAGCACAGAGAAGGGGTGGATGTTGGATTTGCTGCTTTTGGTGGTTAAGTAGTTCTGTGATAAGGTGGCAATGGTGATTAAGAACTACGTTGATTTCAATCAAAATGAGGAGGACTCTGCATGTTCTGGGAGGCATTGAAGGCGGTGGTTCGGGGGGAAATTATTTTGTTTAAAGCCCACAGAGATAGGGTTGAGAGGATGGAGTGGCTGAAGTTGCTGTGAGGTATTGTAGATGTGGATCAGAGGTACTCGATAGCCCTGACTAGGGTGTTGTTGGCAGAAAGGAAGAAGCTGCAGGGGCAGTTTGATCGGTTGACAATGGGGAAGGTGGTGGGTCAGTGACACTGGCTTCGGGGGTTGCAATATGAGTATGGGGAGAAGGCAAGTTGCCTGCTTGCCCATCAGCTGCGAAGGCAGGCAGCGGTAAGGGAAATTGTGCAGGTGAGGGTGGTGGGGGGGTGGGGGGGGGGGGGGGGGGGGATGGCGGCGATGGAGCCAGAGAAAATAAATGAAGTAATTGGGGCCTTTCATCGAGGGCTGTACAGCGTAATTTTATAAACAGTTCTCAGCAGAGTTGGCCCCCCACCTTTTGAGTATGTTTAATGAAGTGGGGGTGGGTGGGGGTGGGGGGGGGGGGGGGGAACACTGCTTGAGGTAATCGTGTCTATGGACACGGAGAAGGCCTTTGACCAGGTGGAGTGGAGGTACTCATTCAAGGCTCTTGGAAGTTTTGGGTTTGGGCTGACGCTCATGGGGTACGGCTACTATACTCATCCCCTATGGCGAGTGTGAGAACAAACAAATTTGGGGTATTTTGGGCTGTATAGGGGACAAGGCAGAGATGCCCATTGTCACCATTGTTGTTTGCATTGGCGATTGAGCCCTTGGCGATTGCACTCCGAGCTTCAAATGAGTGGCAGGGGATTATGAGGGGTGGTAGAGAGCATAGGGTGTTTTTATGCACCGATGATTCATTGTTGTTTGTGGCGAATCTATCGGAAAGTCTGGGATGAATTATGGACATGTTGGGGGAATTTGGGACCTTCTC
Source organism: Scyliorhinus torazame (assembly GCF_047496885.1). Taxonomy (NCBI): domain Eukaryota; kingdom Metazoa; phylum Chordata; class Chondrichthyes; order Carcharhiniformes; family Scyliorhinidae; genus Scyliorhinus; species Scyliorhinus torazame. Next base: position 152,043,360 of record NC_092712.1, read on the forward strand.
CAGGTATAAATGGAATGTTGGGAAAGTGAGGTCTTCCCGATGAACGCTCTGGGGTGCAGTGCGAACTTGGGGGCCAGGCCTTTTAAGGTGGCTAGGGTTAGATTTTGATATCTAGGGATTCAGGTGGTGCATGACTAGGCTATCATGCATAAGTGGAACTTGATGGGTCTGATAGAGGGAGTTAGAGGGGATTTCAAAAGATTGGACTCCCTGCGTTTGACATTGGTGGGGAGGGTACAAGTGGTAAAGATTAATCTGTTACCAAGCTTCTTGTTTATTTTTCAACCCCTCCCAATTTTTTCCCCAAGACTGTTTTCCAAAGGGTGGACAAACTGATCTTGGAGTTTGTTTGGGCAGCAAGACACTGAGGGTTAGTAAGGCTCTATTGCAGAGAAGGAGGCAGGAAATGGGGACATGCACTCCCAAACCTCTTGCATTATTACTGAGCAGCGAATGCAGAGAAGGTGAGATGGTGGTGGGGAGGTGGGGAAGGGGGGGTTGTATTGGGCATGGCTGGAGGAGGACTCCTGTAGAGGGATGAGTTTGAGGGAGGATTGGAGATATTTATGGATGGGTTAGGTCCTTGTGGAAGGGATCAAGCGGAGGTGGGAGGAAGAGTTTGGGATCAAGGTGGGGTGGGAAATTTGGAGTGAGATAATGAACCAAATCAACACAACCTCCTACTGTGCAAGGAAGAGCCTTATACAGTTTAAGGTGGTACATGGGTCCATATAACTCAGACCCGGATATGTGGGTTCTTCCGGGGAGTAGAAGATGTATGCGAGAGGTGTGGGAGGGTTCCAGCGAACTTTGTTTTACATGTTTTAGGGATGTGCAAAGTTGGGTAGCTTTCAGGAGGTGGTATTTGAGAGCTTGTCGGGGATTGTGGGGGTCCAGATGATGCTGGACCTTATGAAATGAAAATGAAATGAAAATCGCTTATTGTCACAAGTAGTTTTCAAATGAAGTTACTGTGAAAAGCCCCGAGTCGCCACACTCCGGCATCTGTTCGGGGAGGCTGGAACGGGAATTGAACCGTGCTGCTGGCCTGCCTTGGTCTGCTTTAAAAGCCAGCGATTTAGCCTAGTGTGATAAACCAGCCCGGTGGCGATCTTTGGGGTATTGGAGATGCCAGGGCTGCAGGAGGGGAAGGGCACCAATGCCATTGTTGCCCAGCGACGAATACTATTGAATTGGAGGTCGGCATCGCCGCTGGGGGTCACAGCTTAGTTGGGGGATTTGTACCCGTTTCTTAGGCTGGAGAAGATAAGGTTCGCCCTTAAGGTGTTGGAGGAGGGGTTTTATTGTGGCGGCCATTTCTACCCATGTTTGAGGAATTGCTTGTCTCGGGGTGGGGGGGGGGGGGGGGGGGGAAGACAGTGGTGGGGGCTGGGGTTTACAAGGGGAAAAATTGAACAAACTGTATGTGCTATATTTATTTTGTGCTATGATGACGTGTTTGAGTGTTCTTGGAATAAAATATATTGAAGAGAAACATCCTGAAACTCCCTACCTAACAGCACAGTGGGTGTACCAACACCACACGGACTGCAACGGTTAAAGAAGGTAGCTCGCCACCACCTTCTCAAGGACAATTAGGGATGGGCAAAGAATGCTGGCCTAGCCAGTGAAGCCCACATCCCGCAAAAATTCATTCTTAAAAATGCCCAACTTGTTCATAATATCCTTTGGGGAAGGACATTTGCCACCATTACCTGGTCTGGCCTATATGTGACTCCAGGTCAACAGAAATGTGGTTGACTCTTAAATGTTCTCAGGGATGGCCAATAAATGCTGGCCGTGCCAGCAATTCCCACATCCCATGAACAATTTTTTAAAAAGTGTTGTCCAAGATCAGGTACATGATCTAACATAGTTGTTAAGTCTCTCATATATGAAAAGGGCTTAATGGTTATACCCCAAATGGCTGACAAGAATCCAAAGCCAAGTTAGATGTTTATCTGGAGTACATGGGGCACAGCTCCATAACCCTGCAAAATTGTTATTTTGTCTCCTTTTCCTTCTCGGAATTGGACGCGATGACCATTTTATAACCTTTCAATGGTGCTTGAATGCAGTTCCCAAGGGTGCTGGGTGCCTGCAATAACTGCATTCCCATATAAACCTGTAAGGATAGACAGTGATCCGAGCAAGCCCTGGGATCTACCCAGTTGCATTTTTAAACACTTTTCCTTTGGTCCTCTGAAACCAGGATTAAATATTACTTTGATACAGTGGATGACTAAAGCATAGGAGTTGAAAACTGGAAATGCTGAAATAGAATACGGATGAGTGACTTGTGGTCACAAGTGAAAGAACACCCGTAATGTTAACACTGGTGCGCTGGTCCGTTTATTCTATGGGGCATTGTTTGAGTCAGGCTTAAAGACGTTCTGCAATGTGTTGCTTGGTGCGGACCAGTACGTGATAATTCCCTCAAGTGTGTTATCATTTTCTTTTTACTTTGCACTCCAGAGAATGATCACTTGTCTGGACTGTAAAATTTATTCACTGACATAGAATAAATAGATTAATTGCTTCATCTAATGCATTAATCACATGTTATTTGGGTGGGCATCATGGTCAAAACCAACCCTAAGTTGCTCATTAGTAGCCCAAGCAAACGAAGCATAACATCGAGACCCACAGGGTGATAATAGCCACTAGGTCCTGATGAAATGATCACTAATATTAACAAGCTAAATTATGCACTGTGAAATGTCTAAAAAATGATGACATCTACTGTATGACTGCAAACTCAAAATAAATCTTGTACTGAACTATTCTCACTACAATTTAAAAAATGCCAATGGTTGTGCAAAGGAATTTTTATTTTAGTTTATAAATTCATTCAACAGGAATTGACTGTGTTAGGTCAAGTGTTGTGTGGTGGATGTTCCTGTCCCTCTACATTCCTGTCCATCTATATTCCTGTCCCTCGACATTATCGACTACAGCTCCGCCTTCAACAGCATAATCCAAGCCAAGCTCATATCAAAGCTTCAAAACCTAGGACATGGCTCCTCCCTCTGCAACTGGATCCTCGCAAAATTTGGCTCCAATTCCATCTACAAGTTTGCTGATGATACCACCGTAGTGGGTTATATCTCGAACAATGACAAGTCAGAATACAGGAGGGAGATAGAGAACCTAGTGGAGTAGTGTAATGACAGCAATCTCTCCCTCAATGCCAGCAAAACTAAAGAGCTGGTCATTGACTTCAGGAAGCAAAGTATTGTGTACACCCTTGTCTGCATCAACGGGGCTGAGGTGGAGATGGTTGGCAGCTTCAAATTTCTAGGTGTGCACATCACTAAAAATCTGTCCAGGTCCACCCACGCCGATGCTACCACCAAGAAAGCAGAACAATGTCTATACTTCCTCAGGAAACTAAGGAAATTTGGCATGTCCCCATCGACGCTTACCAATTTTTACAGATGCACCATAGAAAGCATCCTACCTGGCAGCATTACGCTCTGGTATGGCAACTGCTCGGCCCAAGACCATCAGAAACTACAGAGTTGTGAACACAGCCCAGTCCATCACGCAAACCCACCTCCCATCCATTGACTCTGTCTACATCTCCCGCTGCCTTGAGACAGCGGGCAGCATAATCAAAGATCCCTCCCACCTGGCTTTCTCACTCTTCCAACTTCTTCCATCGGGCAGGAGATACAAAAATCTGAGAACACGCATGAACAGATTCAAAAACAGCTTCTTCCCTGCTGTTACCAGACTCCGAAACAACCCTCTTCTGGACTGATCTGATTAATACTACACTCCTGTTTGCTTCACCCAATGCTTGTGTCTGTGTATTTACGTTGTGTACCTTGTGTTGCCCTATTATGTATTTTCTTTTCATGTACTAAATAATCTGTTTGAGCTGCACTCAGAAAAATACTTTTCACCAGACCTCAATACAAATGACAACAAACAAATCCAATCCAAGCACTAATTTTAACACTGAGGTAGCAACTGAATACTTGGACATCAGAAGAGGTTACAGGTGTGTGGCAGTGCATAAACGGTGAATGATTTGGCGTTCTGTACCTGTGAATTTACACTCACCTGAGTGCAGTATGAATGAGGCCTTAAGTAAGAGACATTTCAAGCTTGATAGGAAATATTACAACCCAAAAGGAGCAATGAATATCTGCAGCTGACCACACCTAGGTCAATAAATGAAGCAAGGCTACAACAGTTTCTGATACCAAACTTTCTGGCAGATATTTCTCCATTTCAAAAGAAGTTGCACTTATGCATTGTCCCTGATGTAGAAAAACATCCTAAGGCCCTTTACAAATAATCTGGTTCCAACATATTCAGCTTGCTGTGATGTGGTGGAATCAATGGCGAGGAGTTTAGACTCTGTGACAAGGGTTGAAGACGATGGTCCAGATTTTCGACACGATAGAGAGCCTCTCAATCAGGGTAAAAGTAGCAGAACTACCCAAAACATTTTAGTTCCTGCCAATGAATATGGCACTTCCCATTTTCGTGGGGTGGTGTGCGTTAAATGTATGTCCGTTTTATGGAAGCAGCTGTCCTTTAACTCAAAAGCGGCCTCCAGTCTAAGTGAGATTTTAATAGCCTAGGAGTGTGGCTGTCAATGTGTGAAGTAGAACTGGTGAGAGCAGGTCTGAACTTGATGTTTTTCTTCGTATAGCCAGGGAACCCCATTTGGAGAGGTCGGATAATCCTGTTGATTTTGCTTTAAAATGTTATAGATAGGCCCCGAAGTAGCAAAAACAAATTCTAATTTTCTTCACTCTACCCAGGAAAGTACAAGGGTGGCTTCTAATGTCTCAGGGAAATTCATTTTGCCCCTTCTGACTCATGCACCCAGGTGCCAGGAAGAACTTTGTGCTGGAAAGAGGAACATAGCGCTTTGTGCGAATAAACATAGAAGATGGGCATGACATCCACGCACATAGAATCCATAAAGCTCAGCCACCATGAGCAGCTGGAGGTCCGAGGGAGGGTGGAAAGTCAGAAGGAAAAGACTTCTGTCCACGCACCAGGAAGGAGGAGTTGAAGAGACAGGACAACCAGGTATGACCCTGTGGGAAGGGTGTACAAACCTAGGACATACTTCCTCAATCGGTCTGAGAATAAGTGCTGAAGGAGACTGAGGCTAAACCATGAGATGGTGACAGACCTATGTCACATGGTCTAGCAGCAACTCGAGCCACAGTCCATTGACTCCATGCCCTCCGGTTGCTGTGAAGATAACCGTCGTTCTACCCCTCAGGATCTATCTTATCCAACTATGTCTGGTATATCACAGTAAGTAGCTCACATTCACATTAAGACTGTAACTAATATCCTGTTTACTCGTGTGTGGGATCACATTTATTTCCCTATAGTTCAGACGTCTCAGACGCAGAGAGCCATGGCTTTTGCCCATTTAGCAGGCATCCCTCAGATACATCATTGAATGCACCCATGTTGTCATTAAGACCCCCAACTCAACATATGGACACTTTGTCAAATGGAAGTCCTTCTACTCCATCTTTGTGACAGCAACAAGACCTTCCTGAGGGAGCCGAGACTTTGAAAACAGCGCGGGAGCTGAGGGAGCCGGGACATTGAAAACAGTGCGGGAGGAGAGAGAGCCGGGACAGTGAAAACAGCGCGGGAGCTGAGGGAGCCGGGACTTTGAAAACAGCGCGGGAGCTGAGTGAGCCGGGACTTTGAAAACAGCGCGGGAGCTGAGGGAGCCGGGACTTTGAAAACAGCGCGGGAGCTGAGTGAGCCGGGACTTTGAAAACAGCGCGGGAGCTGAGTGAGCCGGGACAGTGAAAACAGTGCGGGAGCTGAGGGAGCCAGGACTCTGAAAACAGCGCGGGAGCTGAGGGAGCCGGGACATTGAAAACAGTGCGGGAGGAGAGAGAGCCGGGACAGTGAAAACAGCGCGGGAGCTGAGGGAGCCGGGACTTTGAAAACAGCGCGGGAGCTGAGGGAGCCAGGACTCTGAAAACAGCGCGGGAGCTGAGGGAGCCAGGACTCTGAAAACAGCGCGGGAGCTGAGGGAGCTGGGACTTTGAAAACAGCGCGGGAGCTGAGGGAGCCAGGACTCTGAAAACAGCGCGGGAGCTGAGTGAGCCGGGACAGTGAAAACAGCGCGGGAGATTTAAAAAGCGCGAGAGCTGCGAGTCGGAGCGGAGATTTTAAAAGATCGCGGCCTAGTTTCGGGAGCCGTTCGGAGGAGGAGCAGTCTCTGTCGGGGAGAGAACCTGAGAACATCTAAGACACTCAGAGGGTAAGAAGGTAAGTCAGTGATTTTTACTCATTTTTGCTTTTATACCTTTTTCAAATTGTGTGTGTCAGGGGAAACTGAAGTGACATCACAGAAAAGCTGTGACCTGAGTGGCTGGTTGGGAATCTACACTAAATTAAAAAAATTAAGCATTGGTAACTAATTAAACATAATTACTTAATTATAATTTAGAGGGATATCTAAGCCAGAGATCGGAGTGTACTATATTTAGCTTTCGCATTTCTATTAGAAATCTAGTGCTAGGAAACAGATAGTTAACAGTAACTTTGACATTTTAAAACAAATATTTTAAATTTTTTTAAAAAAATTTAATTAATTGACGCAATGTCAGTTAGAGGGGTGCAGTGCTCTGACTGTGAGATGTGGCAGGTACGGGAGGCTTCCAGCGTCCCGGGTGGCTTCATCTGCAGAAAGTGCACCCAACTGGAGCTCCTCACAGACCGCATGGTTCGGTTGGAGCAGCAATTGGATGCACTTAGGAGCATGCAGGTGGTGGAAAGCTTCATAGATCGCAGTTATGTAAATGTGGTCACACCCAATGTGCAGGCAGGGAAATGGGTGACCACCAGAAAGGGCAGGCAGTCAGTGCAGGAATCCCCTGTGGTTGTCCCCCTCTCAAACAGGTGTACCCCTTTGGATACTGTCGGGGGGGATAGCCTATCAGGGGAAAACAGCAGCAGCCAGAGCAGTGGCACCACGGCTGGCTCTGATGTTCAGAAGGGAGGGTCAAAGCGCAGAAGAGTAATAGTAATAGGGGACTCTATAGTCAGGGGCACAGATAGGCGCTTCTGTGGACGTGAAAGAGACTCCAGGATGGTATGTTGCCTCCCTGGTGCCCGGGTCGAGGATGTCTCCGAACGGGTAGAGGGCATCCTGAAGGGGGAGGGCAAACAGGCAGAGGTCGTTGTACATATTGGTACTAACGACATAGGCAGGAAGGGGCATGAGGTCCTGCAGCAGGAGTTCAGGGAGCTAGGCAGAAAGTTAAAAGACAGGACTTCGAGGGTTGTAATCTCGGGATTACACCCTATGCCACGTGCCAGTGAGGCTAGAAATAGGAAGACAGAGCAGCTAAACACGTGGCTAAACAGCTGGTGTAGGAGGGAGGGTTTCCGTTATCTGGACCACTGGGAGCTCTTCCGGGGCAGGTGTGACCTGTATAAGAAGGACGGGTTGCATCTAAACCGGAGAGGCATAAATATCCTGGCCGCGAGGTTTGCTAGTGTCACATGGGAGGGTTTAAACTAGTATGGCAGGGGGGTGGGCACGGGAGCAATAGGTCAGAAGGTGAGAGCATTGAGGGAGAACTAGGGAATAGGGACAGTGTGGCTCTGAGGCAGAGCAAACAGGGAGAAGTTGCTGAACACAGCGGGTCTGGTGGCCTGAAGTGCATATGTTTTAATGCAAGAAGTATTACGGGTAAGGCAGATGAACTTAGAGCTTGGATTAGTACTTGGAACTATGATGTTGTTGCCATTACAGAGACCTGGTTGAGGGAAGGGCAGGATTGGCAGCTAAACGTTCCAGGATTTAGATGTTTCAGGCGGGATAGAGGGGGATGTAAAAGGGGAGGCGGAGTTGCGCTACTGGTAAGGGAGAATATCACAGCTGTACTGCGGGAGGACACCTCAGAGGGCAGTGAGGCTATATGGGTAGAGATCAGGAATAAGAAGGGTGCAGTCACAATGTTGGGGGTTTACTACAGGCCTCCCAACAGCCAGCAGGAGATAGAGGAGCAGATAGGTAGACAGATTTTGGAAAAGAGTAAAAACAACAGGGTTGTGGTGATGGGGACACTTCAACTTCCCCAATATTGACTGGGACTCACTTAGTGCCAGGGGCTTAGACGGGGCGGAGTTTGTAAGGAGCATCCAGGAGGGCTTCTTAAAACAATATGTAGACAGTCCAACTAGGGAAGGGGCGGTACTGGACCTGGTATTCGGGGAATGAGCCCGGCCAGGTGGTAGATATTTCAGTAGGGGAGCATTTCGGTAACAGTGACCACAATTCAGTAAGTTTTAAAGTACTGGTGGACAAGGATAAGAGTGGTCCTAGGATGAATGTGCTAAATTGGGGAAAGGCTAATTATAACAATATTAGGCGGGAACTGAAGAACATAGATTGGGGGCGGATGTTTGAGGGCAAATCGAACATCTGACATGTGGGAGGCTTTCAAGTGGCAGTTGAAAGGAATTCAGGACCGGCATGTTCCTGTGAGGAAGAAGGATAAATATGGCAATTTTCGGGAACCTTGGATGACGAGATATTGCAGGCCTCGTCAAAAAGAAAAAGGAGGCATTTGTCAGGCTAAAACGCTGGGAACAGACGAAGCCTGCGTGGAATATAAGGAAAGTAGGAAGGAACTTAAGCAAGGAGTCAGGAGGGCTAGAAGGGGGTCACGAAAAGGCATTGGCAAATAGGGTTAAGGGAAAATCCAAGGCTTTTTACACGTACATAAAAAGCAAGAGGGTAGCCAGGGAAAGGGTTGGCCCCTGAAGGATAGGCACCGGGAATCTATGTGTGGAGCCAGAGGAAATGGGCGAGGTACTAAATGAATACTTTGCATCAGTATTCACCAAAGAGAAGAAATTGGTAGATGTTGAGTCTGGAGAAGGGTGTGTCGATAGCCTGGGTCACATTGAGATCCAAAAAGACGAGGTGTTGGGTGTCTTAAAAAATATTAAGGTAGATAAGTCCCCAGGGCCTGATGGGATCTACCCCAGAATACTGAAAGAGGCTAGAGAGGAAATTGCTGAGGGCCTTGACAGAAATCTTTGGATCCTCGCTGTCTTCAGGGGATGTCTCGGAGGACTGGAGAATAGCCAATGTTGTTCCTCTGTTTAAGAAGGGTAGCAAGGATAATCCAGGGAACTACAGGCCGGTGAGCCTTACTTCAGTGGTAGGGAAATTACTGGAGAGAATTCTTCGAGACAGGATCTACTCCCATTTGGAAGCAAATGGACGTATTAGTGAGAGGCAGCCACGGTTTTGTGAAGGGAAGGTCATGTCTCACTAACTTGATAGAGTTTTTCGAGGAGGTCACTAAGATGATTGATGCAGGTAGGGCAGTGGATGTTGTCTATATGGACTTCAGTAAGGCCTTTGACAAGGTCCCTCACGGCTAGACTAGTACAAAAGGTGAAGTCACACGGATCAGGGGTGAGCTGGCAAGGTGGATACAGAACTGCTAGGCCATAGAAGGCAGAGAGTAGCAATGGAAAGATGCTTTTCTAATTGGAGGGCTGTGACCAGTGGTGTTCCACAGGGATCAGTGCTGGGACCTTTGCTCTTTGTAGTATATATAAATGATTTGGAGGAAAATGTAACTAGTCTGATTAGTAAGTTTGCAGACAACACAAAGGTTGGTGGAATTGCGGATGGCGATGAGGACTGTCAGAGGATACAGCAGGATTTAGATTGTTTGGAGACTTGGGCGGAGAGATGACAGATGGAGTTTAATCCGGACAAATGTGAGGTCAATGCATTTTGGAAGGTCTAATGCAGGTAGGGAATATACAGTGAATGGTAGAACCCTCAAGAGTATTGAAAGTCAAAGAGATCTAGGAGTACAGGTCCACAGGTCATTGAAAGGGGCAACACAGGTGGAGAAGGTAGTCAAGAAGGCATACGGCATGCTTGCCTTCATTGGCCGGGGCATTGAGTATAAGAATTGGCAAGTCATGTTGCAGCTGTACAGAACCTTAGTTAGGCCACACTTGGAGTATAGTGTTCAATTCTGGTCGCCACACTACCAGAAGGATGTGGAGGCTTTAGAGAGGGTGCAGAAGAGATTTACCAGAATGTTGCCTGGTATGGAGGGCATTAGCTATGAGGAGCGGTTGAATAAACTCGGTTTGTTCTCACTGGAACGAAGGAGGTTGAGGGGAGACCTGATAGAGGTATACAAAATTATGAGTGGCATAGACAGAGTGGATAGTCAGAGGCTTTTCCCCAGGGTAGATGGGTCAATTACTAGGGGGCATAGGTTTAAGGTGAGAGGGGCAAGGTTTAGAGTAGATGTACGAGGCAAGTTTTTTTACGCAGAGGGTAGTGGGTGCCTGGAACTCGCTACCGGAGGAGGTGGTGGAAGCAGGGACGATAGTGACATTTAAGGGGCATCTTGACAAATACATGAATAGGATGGGAATAGAGGGATACGGACCCAGGAAGTGTAGAAGATTGTAGTTTAGTCGGGCAGCATGGTCGGCACGGGCTTGGAGGGCCGAAGGGCCTGTTCCTGTGCTCTACATTTCTTTGTTCTTTGTTCTTTGTTTGTTCCTCACGTTTGTGCTGGATTCTCAGGAAGCTGCCGTAATGACTTTGTACTCAGCACCAACACAGATCGTGGTTCTAGGAGTTAAGGACTATCCATTAGGGCTGACTTGTGTGGGAGGGGGTCATTGCCAGACAGATCCTTGGGCAAAACAAATTCTCATAAGGTTCTTCAATATCACAATTTCTATTAGCCAGCTCCTGGTGACATACCTTCACCAAAAGTACCTTGTAACATCGACTCCACAATTATACACGGGATTGTCTGTCCCCCACAAAGGAGATGATAAACAGCAATGAGTTTGATTCCATCACATTCATATGGTTGAAACACTCACCCATCATAACCATGGGCCCCATCGTATAGCAAACACCCATGGTAATAAGTCATTCACACCTGGCCCCCTCACATAAACGCCAATCGCTGTAAATGAGGGGCCCATGCCAGCAATTTGTCTATAATCAAACCACAATGCTGAGAGTGACAGGGACACCAGACTTCAAACCCTAAACATGCTGATAGGAGTGTATGTTGTAGCATACGTATAAATAAGGCACCCTCACGCATGAGAGTCCATAACTGTGGCAACATCAGCACTCTGAAAGCACCATCTAGTCCAACCAATGGTCCAATTCCTTAGTTCCAAATGCTTCTACTTACCATGCAAAGTACCTCCTGTGACACTCGGAATGCAAATGCAGTCTAAGTAGAGGGCACAGCAGGCGGTCAATGTTACCTGCACAATACATAGCCTCTCAAGATGCGATGCCTACACTGACGTGTGGATTACTGCCTTGCACACAGCACTTATACTTTAGATGCACTTGTTGCTCAGCATTTGTTTGTAGAGTATGATCATTGAGTTTCCCTTAAGTCAAGCTTGGATAGACAATGAAAGATACAAAGGACAGCTCAGTGTTTTCAGATTTTGAACACTGAAATCTATGTGATAGAGAAGGAAGAAGCTCTTGAAAGCATCACAAATCAGCCAACAGTCTTGATCCTGTTTATGTAAATACTGTTCCCCAGAAGGTGACTCTTGTGGCTGCACATTCCTACCTATTGGAGCATCATCCTGACTTTCCTCCCTCCTCTGAGGGGTCTGTGAAGAGATGACTCTGACACCGCCTCCTGCATTCTGGTGTGGTGACTTTCATCCTGTGCCTCCAACTCTACACATGCAATAATTCCCTTCAAAGTGCTTGTATCTAAGTTTGCAGAGTATGCGCTAGTCAGATGTGATGCTGCCCTCCTCAGACATCTCTTGATGCCTGAGGGATGATGTGGCCTGGGTGCATTGAGGGAGCAGAGCTGGAACCTGTGTGAGAAACAAAAGGAGTTGTTTGGGTATAGCCCTTTCCATTGTGAAAATTCGCTCTGATGGATGCCATTGCCTTAACCATGCTCACACTGCTTATGTGACACAAACACCATCATTGCCCTCACTCCCATAGCAAGGTCCATTGTGCTCAGTGAACTGACATCATGACCATTACCACGATGTACCAAGGTGATTTTCAACACTGCCTTTAATACTTGCTAACAGTGATTCACCATCACCAACAAAAACTCTCAAGCTCTCCCATGGCTATCTTCTCCATGGAACAGATGCAGCTCAGTTAGGCAGACCCTGCCCAGTCTGGGCCATCTCTGTGATGTTCTTCACAGTTTTCAACTGGAATGATAACACAAATTTATATTAGCCTGACATATAGTACATGGGGGGATATTGTGCCACTGCATTTGTGCATCACCGTGCTCATGCATAGGTGTTCTGCAAGTAACTACATGAGCAACTCACACATACAAGCCACGATGCTGAAGCATAGGTACATGTCAGGTCTTGCACCTTAGCTGAAGCTTGCAGATATAAATGGAGCTGTGTGTGGATGAGACAAACTACACACCTCGTCAGAGCGCAGCAGGTCATTCAACCTTTTCAAGCACTGAACCCACTGATGGTCTCCTGCTGCACTCACTGCAGCTGCTAGTTGAATTCAGGCCTTGTTGGTTGCTGCAGGGGCATTGCAATGGCCAGCAGGGTAGGAGACTGGTCTCCTCTTCTGAACCTCTTTCACCAAAACATGAAAACCCAGGTCAGAAAAGAATGGGGCAGCTGTACCCCATCCCTTCCCCTGCATGTGACATTTTAGAAATAAAAATGTTAGGCGAAGAAGGTCGTGAGCCAATCGGATTACAATCCATTCATTTATTTTTGTAAGCTTACAGGCACTAACCGTTTTCACCACATCATCAATGATTACTAGTAAGCTACAATGGAGAAAGTGGCTCGGCGGAAATGTTTGATACCATTTAAGCTGTGGCGGTGACTTTAAGATAGCACATTGTGTTCCAGGCCCATTGACAGCCCCATTGGTTTACTCCCTCTTCGTCACACTGTTATGCCATGACAGTGTGCGGCAGTGAGGGACCAGGCCAAAGGTTACCTGTGTGGGTGCATCCTGAGTGATGAATGGCAAGAGGGCAAGTGGATGGTATAACGAGCATGGCACTGTTCATCATTCATCAACCCACTTTGTTTGTTGCGAGCTAATTACAAGACCACATGTACCAGATAGTGGTGGCAAGACAATGTCATCTCCATGGCTGCACCTTGAGAACCCATTCCATCAGTGGTTTCAATTGGTGGGGTGGTAACATAGTGAGGAGGATAGCCTTCAAACTACAGGAGGATATAGACAGGCTGGGTCAGATGAGCTGATCAGTGACAAATGGAATTCAATCTGGAGAAGTCATGGTGGGGGTGTCCAGAACCAGGGGCCACAGTCTGAGGATACGGGGTAGACCATTTAGAACAGAGATGAGGAGAAATTTCTTCACCCAGAGAGTGGTGAACCTGTGGAATTCATTACCAGAGGAAGTAGTTGATGCCAAAACATTGTATGTTTTCAAGAAGCAGTTAGATACAACAATTGGGTGAAGGGGATCAAAGGATATGGGGGAAAAGCTGGATTATGCTATTGTGTTAGATGATCAGTCACGATCATAATGGATGGAGAAGCAGGCTCAAAGGGCCGAATGGCCTCCTCCTGCTCCTATATTCTATGTTTCAACATTTCTATGTGAGATGATGCATTTGGGTAGACAAACAAGGCAAGGAACGGGAAGCACCAAGAATCAAAGGGATCTTGGTGTGCATTTACACCGGCCTCTTAAGGTAGCACAGCAGGTGGATACAGTGGTTAAGAAGACATATGGTGTACTTGCCTCTATTAGCCAATGCACAGAGTTTAACAGCAAGCGTCTGGAACTGTATAAAACGTTGGCTAGGCCACAGTTGGTAGTATTGTGTGCAGTTCTGGAATCCACATAGGAGGGATATGATAGCACTGGAAAGGGTGCAGAGGAGATTTACCAGGATGTTGCCTGGGGCTGGAGAGATTTAGTTATGAAGAGAGATTGGATAGACTGGGGTTGTTTTCCTTGGAGCAGAGGAAAACAGAGGGGGGAGGAGGGTACATGAGTTAGATGTATAAAATTATGGGCGCGATCCTCTGGCCACGGCTGCGCGGAAAAGCAGTTTGCCGTGGCGCAACATGGCCGTTGAAAGCTGAGAGACCCCTTTCCCGGGATCTACCCGGCTCGCAATGCCTCGCCAGATTCAACGCAATCTCGCGAGATGTTGCGAGGTGAATTCCGCCCACAATGGGCGGGATCACCTTTTGGCAAATCTCCATATTAGAGCTTGGCAGTAAGCCTTACTCTAATGTGCAGATTCCCAAGGTACCTGAGGCTTTGGGATTCAATTCCTTTGCCTTGGGGACCTCGGGCGAGTGTTGTTTGGTACTGGTCCCACAAATGGAGACCAGATAGAATGGTACTTGTGGTGGGTCCAAGGAGATTGGAGTCCCCCCAGTTGCATGCCCTTCTGGCCCCACCTGGATACCCTGGCAGTGCCAGGCTGGTAGATGGGTAGTGCCATCTGGGTGCCAGCCTTGCACTGCCAAGGTCCCCAGGTGGTGGCTGGGAGGGGTGCTGCCAATTTTTGGTGTGTGCATGACTGAACTGGGGTTGCCTGGTGGGGGTGTGGAGAGGGGCTGGAGGACCCCCATATTGTGTTTGGGGGGGGAGGATTCTTTTGGGGGTCTTGGATTTCAGGACGCCATTTAAAAATGGGTGGTGGAGGCAGAGACCCTCATAACATTTAAGAAGTATTTAGATGTGCGCTTGCAATCCCAAGGCACACAAGGCTATGGGCCAAGTGCTGGAAAGTGGATGAGAATAGTGAGGTAATTGTTTGTGACCGGCGCAGACGCGATGGGCTTTTTCTGTGCTGTATGATTCTATGAGTGTTGTTGACCAAACTCTCAAATGGGCCTTTCTGAAGGCCCGCTTTTTAAAATCTGTACTCGAATCACCCAACCTGCCCCTGATCCCTCACTTCTTCTGGGCTCACCTGTCCAGTCTCCTATTTTTGACCACCCCTCCGAGGACCAAAAATTAAAAGTGCAGGTAGCCAATTTTAAGGGTTGAGTCTCTAGGGCCATGAATTCTCCTGTCTCTGTGGACCCAAACCTGGGAAAGAAAATCTGGGCCAATGGCATCAATCCTCTTGGTATCTAAACGGAGGAAAATCTGGTTCATCCAGGATTGACAGTTGGGCAGGATACTTGGAGAGCACAGAGGCAGCGAAGGGGTCAAGAGAGGTGGTGCAAAAGTAGAACATGCAAAGGAAATGAATTCATAATATATGGCATTTAGCCGTTATTATGCTGTTGGCCTGAAGCTGTATTACTTGGTCTTTATCTCTGGTGATTGATTGAATCGTCTCCACAGCAATGAGTCACCTGATGCCAACAAGGTGCTCAGTTGGATAATTGGTTTAAATGAATGATCAGCCTTGGGACTTATCATTAGTGGCTGAAGGTGGAGGGGAGGGAGGTTAGTGGGGACATCGAATCATCATTAGGTAACAGATTGATAATTAGACAATAATGAACTCAAAGGTGTGTTTATCATGGTTGTTAGTAGCCGAGAGAATTTTTCTCCTCCCCACAAGGAAAGACTGAACAGTTATGCAGATCCTGTGTGCTAAAACCAAGGCAAACAAAGGCAGGGTTTGTAAGGCTGCCAGTTGACTATAGATACAGCGCACATATTTCCATTTATTTTTAATGACATTTTTGAGTTTATTTTCAGCTGCTCCCTGGGATTCTCTTCAATCCACAGTCACAGCAGCTTTGAAGCAGAACCAATGGGAGTTCCTGAGGGGGAATCGAAGCGGGAGTTCATTGAGGGCTGTGACAAACAGTTTTCAGCTAATCAGAACCTTTCTTTATCCTCACCAATAATTTAATTAACAATCATGCTGCGGGGCACATCCAGAAACTATATTAAGAGGGCATTAATTTTGCAGGAAGCAGTTGTGGTGATAGAAGAGACAAAATAAATGAATTATGACAGGTGATTTTTTTTGACATTTGTGTTTCTATTACACAAAGAAATTTTCATTAGAAGTTTTAGTCCCTGCAAAATGTAGAAGTGAAATAGATCTACAAGCAATGGAAATGTAGGGTAAATTAAAAGGTACATGTTGCCGTGGTAGTGACAGCAGAATTCAATATTAAGAGCTACATTTATTTACAAACACATCACTTGAAGTATGAATCAAATTATTTTGCACATCCAATTTTTTATTCAGTTTCTTTGAATTGAAGATGAATCATTCCCTTTATTTCTAATATTTGTACTTTCCATATATACAAGCAATGAAGGTGACCTATTATAACAGATCTTAATACACTCATATGCAACTTGTCAGTTAACACTTGAGGCATTTTATAGTACAATTGTGATATAACCAGACAGTGGAATTTGCTCCAATGGAATTGTAATTTCAATAATAAAAACTTTTTAATTCTGTTTACAAAGATGCTG